>NC_081387.1:12835866-13135866 GCF_030684315.1 Stegostoma tigrinum | reverse complement strand
TATGGCTGCAGGGTTCCCAGGCAGAATATGAGTTGCTGTTCCTTCAACCTTCGGGTGGCATCATTGTGGCAGTGCAGGAGGCCCATGATGGACATGTCATCTGGAGAATGGGAGGGGGAGGGGGATCGCTTTGCAGAACACCTCCGCTCAGTTCGCAACAAACAACTGCACCTCCCAGTCGCAAACCATTTCCACTCCCCTTCCCATTCTCCAGATGACATGTCCATCATGGGCCTCCTGCACTGCCACAATGATGCCACCCGAAGGTTGCAGGAACAGCAACTCATATTCTGCCTGGGAACCCTGCAGCCATATGGTATCAATGTGGACTTCACCAGTTTCAAAATCTCCCCTTCCCCTACTGCATCCCTAAACCAGCCTAGTTCGTCCCCTCCTCCGACTGCACCACACAACCAGCCCAGCTCTTCCCCCCCCCACCCACTGCATCCCAAAACCAGTCCAACCTGTTTCTGCCTCCCTAATCGGTTCTTCCTCTCACCCATCCCTTCCTCCCACCCCAAGCCACACCCCCAGCTACCTACTAACCTCATCCCACCTCCTTGACCTGTCCGTCTTCCCTGGACTGACCTATCCCCTCCCTACCTCCCCACCTATACTCTCTCCACCTATCTTCTTTACTCTCCATCTTCGGTCCGCCTCCCCCTCTCTCCCTATTTATTCCAGTTCCCTCTCCCCATCCCCCTCTCTGATGAAGGGTCTAGGCCCGAAACGTCAGCTTTTGTGCTCCTGAGATGCTGCTTGGCCTGCTGTGTTCATCCACCATTATACGTTTATGCATTTAGCCAAGACCAAGGGGAAAACATCGATTCTGTTAAAAATGATTTAGAATGCTTCATGGATAATTGCCAATAAAATAACACAAACAAAGAGCTCACATGAGACGATATTGCAGTGGGGGTAAAGATGGAATGCTGTCAGTGATTTGCAAGCTAAAGAGGAATTTACGCCACCACGAGAGGTATAATTAACCAGACAAGCTGAATTTCACAAGCAAAACAATCTTCTTATCCAAGGAGGCAAGGAGTTATCCTGGGGTCTACCCATTGTGTCCGACTCAGTCCAATTTGTTAATCAAGTGCTTCTAAAGCATCAGGAGGATCCCCATGGTTACTGTCATCAGGAGGACAGTAACCATGGGGAACTGGGCACTACATTTTCCAATACTTTCTTGCATGTTTGTAGTGAGAAAGCTCCACACTTGTGCCAATTGACTGGTGGAATGGGTAAGAGGAGGACACCGAGACAGGCACCTTGAGAAGCGATGAACACTGACAACATAGGAAACCTTGACAGTGATTGTCTGGGAGAAAGATGGACATGTGGGAGATATGTAGAGCGGGATGTGCTGTAAATACACAGATTTTGAAAAGGGAAGTGAAATCGCATGAAGTTGTGGGTTGAATGATTGGTGAGTAACTGCTGTTAGGGACTGTGTGTAAACTGAGAAAATTTTTTTAAACTTATTAGCTTATCACTATTTTAGAGTTTCCATCAGTAGTGCTTTCAATATTCATCTCAGTCATAAATGGTAATGTTTCTTGGATTTCTTAGATTTAAGTTAGTACAATAGGTGGACGTGAGAAAAGACATTAATACAGTTAATAATTTAATTAATCATATAATTAATTAATTATTGGTGCCAGAATAGCCAAAATATTAAAGTGCCAGACTTAAGAAATAAAGTCCTTCCACTGAAAGCTGTGTGTTCTGGTCTCCATCTGGAGGCATGGGTTTGAATTCCGCTTCTGATGTCAGCAGGGTCTTGTTGCCTCATGCTAATCTTTCTACCTCTAGGTCAGAACATCTGGGTTCACCTCCAATTTAACTCTCGAGATTAAACTGCTTTTTAAAATATAAAACATAGGTACCAAGTGATCACCCCCCCCCCCCCCCCGCCCCCAGCAGAGTTTTCAGAGCAGTAAGACTGTGCTATTTTCTGGGTCTGTAGATTATTGAGGTGTCAGGAGAGTTTTTAGTAGAGTGATGTGCTCTTCCTGTAGGATGTGGGACATTAGGGACAATTTCCACATTGCTAATTATTATGTCTGCAGGATGCTTGCTTGGTTTTAAATCCTATTGGATCGCAGGGATAGGTTTGAGCACTTAGAGGCAATGAGGAATTTACAGGAGGCAGGGTGTGATGGATGGCAGTCTGATCAAGGTAGAAAAACCGTCGGTGTGGAAAGGTCGATGTGCTATCCCCAGGAAAGGTAGAACAGCTAGACAGGCAGTGTAGGAGTCTCCTGTGTCTGTCCTCATCTCAGACAAGTATGTCATGTTGGAAAACATAGAGGGGGGTTGGACTCTCAGGGAAATGTAGCACTGACAGTCAAGTTTCTGAGACTGGCTGCACTGTAATGAGGGTAATGCAAGGTTCCAAGCAATCGATTGTGATAGGGGACTCTCTAGTCAGAGGCACAGACGGACGTTTCTGCGGCTGACAATGAGAAATCAGAATGGTATGTTGCCGCCCAGGTGCCAAGGTCAAGGATGTCTCGTAGAGAGTGCAGAATATTCTCAAAGGGAAGAAGAAACAGCAGGAGGTCATTGAACACATTGAAACCAATGACTTAGGAACGGAAGAGGATGAGCTTCTGAGGAGAAAATATAGGAAATTAGGCACGAGGTTAAAAAGTAGGTCCTTGAGGGTAGTAATATTTGGATTATTCCTGGTGGCACATGCTAGTGAGAATAGGAATAGGAGGATAGAGCAGATGAATGCATGGCTGAGGAGCTGGTGCAGGGGAGCAGGATTCACACTTTCGGATTATTGGAATCTCTTCTGGGGTAGAAGGTACCTGTATAAGAAAGAGTTGCACCTGAATTGAAAGGGGACTGTGCTCGGAGAATAAAATTTGCTAAAGCCAACTGGGAGGATTTAACTAGTGGGGGAAGTGGGGATCCAGAGAGAAAGTGAGAAAAGGGATCAGTCTGAGGCTAGAGGAATACAGCAGGCCAGGGAGCATCAGAGGAGCAGGAATGTTGACGTGTCAGGTCATAAAGGCAGTAGGATTATACTTAAGAGGGAAAACAGGAAGCCGAAAAGGAGACATGAGATAGGTTTGGCAAATAGGGCTAAGGAGAATCCAAAGGGTTTTTAAAAATAAATTAACAACAAAGGAGTAACTAGAATGGGGCACTTACAGATCAGCAAACCTGACTATGTGTGGAACCACAGAAAGTTGGGGAAATTGAGGTTCTGGTGAAGAAAAAGAGGGAAGCATATGTCAGGTGTAGATAGCAGAGATCAAGTGAATCCCTAGTAGAGTGTAAAGGCAGTAGGGGTATACTTAAGAGGAAAATCAGGAGGGCAAAAAGGGCACATGAGGTATCTTCGGCAAACACAGTTAAGTTGAATCCAAAGGGTCTCTACAAATACATTAAGGACAAAGGCATATCTAGGGAGAGAATAAGGCCCCTTGAAGATTAGCAAAATGACCTGTGTGTAGAACTGCAGTAGATGGGGGAGATACTAAATGAGTATTTTGCATCAGTGTTTACTGTGAGGGAGGATATGGAAGCTAGAGAACTTGGGGAAATAAGTAGTGACATCCTGAAAAGTGTCCATATTACAGAAGAGGTGGTGTTGGATGTCTTAAAATGCATAAAAATAGATAAATCTCTGGGACCAGATCAGGTGTACCCTAGATCTTTGTGGCAAGCTGGGCAAGTGATTACTGGGCCTCTTGCTAAGATATTTGTATCATTTATAGCCAGACTACTAGAGATGGGCTAACGTAGTGCCATTATTTAAGAAAAAGGATAAGGAAAAGCCAAGGAACTATAGATCAGTGAGGCTGGCATCAGTGATCGGCAAGTTGTTGAACGAGATTATGATGGACAGGATTTACATGTATTTGGAAAAGCGAGGACTGATTCAGGACAGTCGACATGGCTTTGGACATGGGAAAACATGTCTCACTAACTTTTTTTCTGAAGAAGGGTCCAAACTTGAAATGTCAGCTTTCTTGCTCCTCTGATGCTGCTTGACCTGCTGCATTCATCCAGCTCTACACCTTGTTATCTCCCTCCTCACAAGCTCGATTGGGTTTTTTGAAGAAGTGACAAAGAGGATTGATGAAGGCAAAACATTGGACGTGATCTGCATGGAATTCAGTAAGGCGTTTGACAAGGTTTTGCATGATAGACTGGTAAGCAAGGTTAGATCACATGGAATTCAGGAGAACTAGCTGTTTGGACACAAAATTCACTAAAAGGTAGGAAACAGTGGGTGGTGGTAGAGGATTGCTTTTTGAACAGGAGGCCTGTGACTAGCAGTGCGCTGCAGTGATTGGTGCTAGATCCACCTCTTTTTGTTGTTTATATAAATTGTTTGGATGTGAATATATAGGGGGTATGGTTTCTAAATTTGCAAATAACACTAAAATCGGTGGTGTAGTGGACAGCGCAGAATGGAACCTCAGAGTACAACAGGACCTTGATCACATGGGCCTATGGGCTGAGGAGTGGCAGATAGAGTTTAATTTAGATAAATGTCAGGTGCTGCATTTTGGAAAGGCAAATCAGGGCAGGACGTATACACTTAATGGTAAGGTCCCAGGGAGTGTTGCAGAACAAAGAAACGTTGGAGTGCAGGTTCATAGTTCCTTGAAAGTGGAGTCCCAGGTAGACAGGTTAGCGAAGAAGGCATTTGGTATGCTTGCCTTTATTGGCCAGTGCATTGAGTGTCGGAGTTGGGAGGTCATGTTGTGGCTGTACAGGATATTGGTTAGGCCACTTTTGGAATATTGTGTTCAATTCTGGTCTCCTTACTATAGGAAGGATGTTGTTAAATTTGAAAGGGTTCGGGGAAGGATTACAAGGATGTTGCCAGGATTGAACGGTTTGAGCTAAAGGGGGAGGCTGAATAGGCTGGGGCTGTTTTCTCTTGGGTGTCGGAGGCTGAGGGGTAACCTTGGAGAGGTTTATAAAATTGTGAGGGGCATGGATAGGGTGAAGAGTCAAGATTGTTCCTCAGGGTAGGAGAGTCCAAAACTAAACGGCATAGGTTTCAGGTGAGAAGGGAAAGATTTAAAAGGAACCTAAGGGGCAACTCCTTCCACACAGAGGATGGTGTGTGTATGGAATGAGCTGCCAGAGGAGGCTGGTGCAATTACAGCATTTTAAAAGCATCTAGATCGGGACATGAATAGGAAGGGTTTAGAGGGATATGGACCAAATGCTGGCTAATGGGACTAGATTAACTTAGGATATCTGGCCAGCATGGACAAGTTAGACAGAAGGGTCTGTGTCCATGTTGTACATCTCTATGACTGTAAGTGTTCTTCTGGTCCAGCGGTAGTATCCCTACCTTTGAACCTGGGTTCAAGTTCCACCTAGTCCAGAAGCTATGTCATAACACATGTGAACAGGTTGATGAAAAACAGGTATAATTAATTATTTAATTAAGAGACATTAAAAATGGCAGGGTAGGTGTCGTGATGAAATTACAGGATGTGGGACTTCCTGTGCTCCAACGTGAAGCAGGGTAAACATGTCTGTAGCGAATCAGCGTCAGAGGTAATGATCTCTGGATTATAATTTGATCCATGTATAAATTGGGATAGGATAAATTAAATTAGAGGAACATATCTGTTGCTGAAAAACTGGTGTGTGGAAAAGGGGTCCTGATCACGGGGACTGGCACCAGTAGTGGGGTAAGTGGGAGCATTACCATTGGGGTGGTCTACACTGAATCCTGCTGGGACTAGTGTTCTAGCAAGCTGCATAATTATCAAAATATAGAACAAAGGGAAAAACTAAAGGGGCAAGGAGTCAAATCTGTGAAGATGTGGTCAATTAAAGAGTAGAGACGATGTGAGAGAGAAATAGGCCCTAATATGGGAAATGATAAACAGACTGTAACAGGAAGGGATAGAAAATGCAAACAAAAAAGTCAATCATGGATCATGCCAGAGGTTGTAATAACAGGGACAAAAGGCCGCCCTAAACTTTAATGTGTCCTTCAGAGCTGACCTTGGAATGAGCCAGTCTGCAACACTCAGTCAAGGATAACTCCTGGCACTGGAAGACAAGCAAGTTTTGAGAACACCAAAGAGTCTTGTACTGAGTTGATCATCCTCTGGACACATTGGACATTTGTCTCTGTTGTCAGGAAACAGACCACAAGAGTTCTGCTTCACTCAGTTACTCAAAATCAGCCATGACAAAAACCTCCACAACCCTCTCTCTCTCTCTCTCTCTCTCTCTCTCTCTCTCGAGCTTACTTCCAAAGGCACAATCAGAAGGAGGTGTCCAATATGTTTCTACAACATTGTAACCCACCTGACAGCAACATATGGTGGTGCAGAGTCCAGCTGTGCGTGAACAGTATGATGACGAGTGCCGCTCTCAACACCATCCAAGCTACATCCCGGTGCCTGCTCGGAAGTTTTACCTGGCACAAGAGGCAATCATTTCCCTAAGTAGTCTGAGGCTCTCAGAGATCTTCCTGCCAGATACTGTATAGTCTGGTGAGGGTGAATCAACAACTCCAGACCAAAACAGATTCTTAAAACAACATAGCAAAGTGCGTAGCTGGATGAATACAGCAGGCCAAGCAGCATCGCAGGAGCACAAAAGCTGATGTTTCGGGCCTAGACCCTTCATCACCCTCTGATGAAGGGTCTAGGCCCGAAACGTCAGCTTTTGTGCTCCTGAGGTGCTGCTTGGCCTGCTGTGTTCATCCAGCTCCACACTTTGTTATCTTGGATTCTCCAGCATCTGCAGTTCCCATTATCTCTGATCTCAAAACAACATGTCTGGAGCCTAGCAGAAAGCAGGCTTTATTAGACCGGGTATTGTGTCGCAAAATAGGATTAAGTAATAACCTAATAGTGAAGGTGCCCCGAAGAAACAGCAACTAATGTTTTTTTGAATCTTAAGTTCAGTTTTAGGGAAAGGAGAGACAGGTAGTTTTAGCTTAAATAAGGCCAATTGTGAGGACATGAAAGTGGGGTCACCTAAAGTAACGTGGTAAATTAGGTTAAGTAGTAGGTCAATAAAGATGCAGATAGTTAAGAAAATACAGAATAGGATTCTTGCATTCAGCTTAAAAAACTTTACCGGTGTTTCTCTGTCCACCTTTCCCACCAAACCTGATGGGTATTTATAGTCTTTCTGTTTTTATTTTTTAAAAATTCATTTATGGGTTGAGGGCATTGCTGACCAGGCAGCATTGATTATCCATCCCTAGTAGCCCAGAGGGCAGTTCAGAGTTAACCACATTGCTGTGGGTCTGGAGTCACATGTAGGCCAGACTAGCTAAGGATGACAGTTTCCTTCCCAGAAGTACATTGGTGAACCAAATTGGTTTTTCCAACAATCAACAATGGACTCACGGTCATCAGGTTTTTTTTACTGAATTCAAATTCCACCATCTGCCATGGCAGGACTCAACTTGGGTCCCCGGGTCATTATCTGGGTCTCTGGATTTACAGTCCAGCAATAATACCACTAGGCCATTGCCTCTGGCGACCTTGTTTCCTGCACCAAATCAGAAACTGCACTTCAAAAATTCTTGATTGGCTATATTACACATTTGGATGTTCAGAAAGTATGAAAAGCACCATGTCAATGCAAGTCTTTTGACTTGTCTTTTCACCCGCACAACTGGCGACAAGGGCCAGGAGAGATAGAGACTGAAATGAAGTCAGAAATGCAGCACGAGACACTTCAAAAATCAGCTGAACAAGGTGACGGTGGACATCAAAGTCTTGTTGTGCTCGTACTGCTGCTTTGTCACAATTCTCCAATTACACGCACTACTCCGCTCGTTCCACAGACCAGCAGTGGGCTTCCCTTCAAGTCGTCAGCTAATTTCCTTTTGAAAGTTACAACTAATTCTGCTTTTTTTCCGGCTGCAGATTACAACAAACGAGTGGAGTTGCAGGTAGACAGGGTGGTGAAAAGGCGTTTGGTGCTCTTGCCTTTATTGGTCATTGCATTGTGCATAGGAGTTGGGAGGTCGTGTTGTGGTTGTACATGACACTGGTGATGCCGCTTCTGGAATACTGTGTTCAGTCTGGTCTCTCTGCTTTCGGAAAGACGTTGTGTAACTTGAAAGAGTTCAGAAAAGATTTACAAGGATGTTGCGTGGGTTGTAGAGTTGGAGCTTGAGGGCAGACTGAACAATCTGGGGCTATTTTCTCTCGAGCGTCAGAGGCTGAGGGGAAATTTTATAAAGTTTATAAAGTTATGAAGGGCATGGATAGGATGAATAGCCAAGGTCTTTTTCCCAGGGTAGGGGAGACTAAAACCAGAGGGCATAGGTTTAAGGTGGGAAGGGAAAGATACAAAAAAAAACTAAAAGGAGCAAATTTTTCACAAAGAGAGATGTTCACTTATGGAATGAGCTGCCAGAGGAGGTGGTGGAGATGGGTACAAATACAACATTTAAAAAGCATCTGAATGGGTATATGAATAAGAAAGGTTTAGAGGAATATGGGCCAACTGTTGGTAAATGGGACTTGATTAATTTAGGCTATCTGGTCAGTAAGGACGTGTTAAACCAAAGGGTCTGTTTCCATGCTGTACATACTCTAGGAATCTGAGCATGAAAGATCCTCCCATCTCTCACTCTCAAGGGACCTTTTGCTAGTTGTACTAAAACCGTGGCCACCCCGCACCCTCTTTCCAAGCGTTGTAAGTTTTGAAGTTTCTGGTTTCCTTTCTGCGTGCTTTGTGATGGTCCTGAGTTCAACGATAGTAATAGTGATGTTGGGGGGGGGGGTGGGATTTATCATTTTTTCCACCACGTTATTGATCAAATAAAGCCAGAAGGAGAAGGAAAAAGGAGGTTGGAGACCAATCCCCAGGCTCAAACGCTGCAAATCCTTTCCCTCCAAACCTTTTAAATCTTTCCCCTCTCACCCTATACCTATGCCTTCTGGTTTTGGACTCCCTTACCCTGGGGAAAGACCTTGGCTATTCACCCTATTCATGCCTTTCACTATTTTATAAATATCTATATGGGCACCAGACTGGGAAGGTGAACAATATTCTGTCTCACCCCACAAGAAAGGCCAAGTCTTCTGAGTTTCTCCAGCAATTTCAGTTTCAGATCCTTTACCTCTCCTCTCCAGACCTTTTGTTGACCCCGTATCAGAAGCAGCAGCAACCTTCAAGCAAGTGAGACTACAACTCCCAGAATGCCGGGCTGGGGTGGCGGTGCACACGTTTAGCATTACCCAAGCCACACATCACAATACGCTCAGCGACGGGGGCCAATGGGCGCTCGCCTGGCTTTCCGCACGGCGGCCAATCGGAAGGCACGTCCGGTGCTTGCGCCGCGCCGCAGCTTCTGGAAGCGTCTGCGGCTGGGGTGGCGGCGCATGCGCGGGGCCGTGGGCTCCCGGTATCCAAGGACATTGGAGTGAGGTGGGCGCTCTCAACCCGTTTAGACCGCGGCTGGTGAGGGAAGGTGGGGGTGCGCTGGAATAGGAGAGGGTGCATGGTGCTGTAGGAAGCTGCGCGCTGATACACAGGCTTGAGTTCCAGTTCAGAGTTGCTGTTTTCTGGGGCCGACATCGGCTTGTCGCTGGCCCCTGGACCTTAAATCGTCGAGAGCGAGGGTTTGGTGGTGGTGGTGGAGCTGGGGCGGGGTTATTGGGGCTGGGGCGGGGTTATTGGGGCCGGGGCGTGGCTGGGGCGGGGTTATTGGGGCCGGGGCGTGGCTGGGGCGGGGTTATTGGGGCTGGGGCGGGGTTATTGGGGCCGGGGCGTGGCTGGGGCGGGGTTATTGGGGCTGGAGTGCAGCTGACCTGAGGTGGGGTGGCTGGAGTGGAGGCTACTGCAGCTGTCATAGAAGGGGAGTTATGAGGACTGTGATAGAGCTGAGGTGGGGCACTTGTGTCTGGTATATTCAGGGTGGCGTTAAGTGGGCAGGGTGTTTACTATGGAGTTGTTCATAGAGTTGCTATTGCGACCTTTGGGAGCATTGCTGGAACTCTGGACAGGATTATTGGTGATTGCTTTAGAACTGGGCCTGGTACTCCTGGGAGGAGTGGTCAATCTGAGTCTGTTGCTCCTGGGAGGACTGGTAGAACTGTGGGTTTGCCTATTGAGCTTTCAAATTGTGGCAGGCTTATCCTAGGAGGTGCGATAGAACTGGAGTTGGAGCTACCCAAACACTACAATAGGTTGTGAGAGCCAGGGGGCTAAATAGCTTAAGGAAGCTGGTGTATTGATGAGGTTTTTAATAAGTTATGTGCGTTGGTAGTGAAAGAAGTAAAGAGGTTTCTGATGTGTCTGTTTATTTGGGTGTATAGTAGAATCTTGTGGGATTTTATTTTTGTTTGCTAGCTGTCTGAAGAAAGTGAGGTACTTTGGGAGAGTTGGAGTAACAGGATTTTGTACATCACAGTGGCGTTGGGCCGTATGCCAGCATGGCAGCTGCTGTGAGCTGCAGGCAGAGTGCAGCCAGAGGCCTGGCATCATTTGGACTCAGGCAGCGCCAACTCTGCTGTGGGAATCTTCCAAGGACACAGGGCGATGATTGCTACTACTATTTGACTTGGAGATGGAGTACCTTGCCTCTCTGCCATAAACAGGTAAGCTAGTAAAATTCTGAGGTTTGTAACTGCATGCCATACTGTGGTCCATTAGTTGTGTTACCTGTCAGCAGAGTGACTTCCTTCATCCTTTGAGTTAGAAACTGGTGATCTCCAGTCCCATTCCTGCTCTTGGGCATGAAGTCTAAATTGACACTTCTCTGTGCCAGAACCTGAAGAGTGCACCACTGTTGGAAGTGCTGTCTTTTGGATGTTGTTGAACAAGGATTGCGTCTGCACACTCAAATGGGAGTAAGAGGTCCCATGGCATCAGTGTGAAAAAACCCAACTAAAAGTCTGCTGGTGTCATAAACACACATGACTTGCTCCTGCCCCTAATTCATTTCTCTTCTCAGATTTGTTCCACTGTTCAATAAAGTCACGACTTGGGCAAGATTTGTCCTAATTTTTCAAAAATGTTATTTCTTATCTCAGTGCTTTAGGATGTTCTGAGGAACAGTTTGTCAGGGATATGATGTATTCGCCATTCCTATTCTCAGACTACTTTCATTAGAATATCATATTTCAAAGAACTCAAGGGATTTCTCTGAACTGGGCAAACTAAGTGAAATGGTGAGCCCACCAGTGCAGTACGTCATCAATGTTGAAAGGGGTGGGGAAGAAAGATATGATATAGACGTTAGGAAAGGCAAGCTTTTAATAACAAGGACAAGGCAGACTGGTGGGAAGATAGTTCACATCATTGTAACTATGGCAAAGAATGGGTTGCGATCAAGTGAGTTTTGTTTGAAAGGCAAATTATATTGATCATTTTTATGAAACATTGCAAAGTGTGGCAACAGTGGTGAAGAAGAAAGCTTTGAGTGCCAGCAATTATTGCAGGATATTATAAGGTGAATTGTTTCATATTAGAAGTTTTTGATTTTGGTTGAGTAACATCTCAAATCAGACTAAACACAAGTCAGGCGTAATCCACACGTGCAAAGTTTGGGGTTATCCTGAATTTCAACTTTCCTATGTTGGCTGAGGTTTACAAGAGGTCAAGGGTTATGATGCAGTGGGAATGCAGACAGACATGTACAGAAGTGGGATTAAGTCCATTTCATGACTGAAACAGGCTTGAGGTCCTGGTGGCCACTAGCTGTTCCTGTATCTTACACTCTGTTTATTTGTTCAGGGGATACGAGCATTTCTGGTATTGTCCATCCTTAATAGTCCGTGAA
Organism: Stegostoma tigrinum; assembly: GCF_030684315.1. Classification (NCBI taxonomy): domain Eukaryota; kingdom Metazoa; phylum Chordata; class Chondrichthyes; order Orectolobiformes; family Stegostomatidae; genus Stegostoma; species Stegostoma tigrinum. The sequence goes on along the minus strand of NC_081387.1, from coordinate 13,124,111 downwards.
ACATCTCGTATTTTTAATAGCCAGTTATGAGATGTAGGCATTGCTGCTTAGGTCAGCAGTATTGGCTGTCTTACAAAGACCGTATCTTTTTATTTTTCTGTTTTGGGACTGGATAAGGATTGTTTTGAAAATCCAGGATTGCATGAAGTATTACTGAACCTTTTTAAAGCAAGTTATCTAACATTCATTGCAAGTGCTGTTTGCACACATTGCTCAAGCAGTGGGGAGAATTACTACAGTTATTCAGAATGTTTGCTGTTTGTTTCTCCACAACTCTGCCAGACCTGCTGAGTTTCTCAAGCATTTTCTGTTTTAACCTCTAGATTATTCATCCAGTAACATTATTACTAGTGCACTATGTCCCCAAAATAATGTAGGAGTAGGTTGTAGAGAAATTTGAGCCCAAACCACTTTAAGTATGATTGTGGCTGATTAACTCAACTGTGCTATTCCACTATATCCCTTAATTCTCAGTGTTCAATGTAGTTTATTAATCTCTGGCTTGACATAATCCACAACTGAACTTGCACAGTTCTCTGGGGTGGAGAATTTCTGAGACACTCAACTCTTGGGAGTGGAAAAATTTCTCCTTGTCTCAGCACCTAATTGTCATCTCTTATCATGAAACTTTGCCCAGTGTTAGACTTTTCACCCATGTGATGTATGTTCACAATGTCTAGCATTGTTAAGCTTCTCAAGAATTGTACTTGTTGCAGAAAGAGCCCCACTTCTAAATTGCAGAGAATACAAGCTGATAGAGAAGTCTCTCAAATTCTTAATTGGATTTATTACTAACTGGATAGAGGAGTTGTTTGTCAACCAAGCAGATTTTTTTTAAACGTTGATAAGGCAATGCTTTATTGCCCGGAAGCCAAATAGGCTCATGAGGCTAGGTTCATGTGAAGATTAAATCAGGCAAGAAATGACAAGAAAAAGTGACTAGTAAACTCGTGACACATTTTTCTGACAATTAGACAGCATACATGGTCTTTTTTTATGTCAGCCAGTAAATTGTTCCTTTATTTTAGAAATGCCTTTCGGTACTTGTGACTGAGTTAAATTTCAAGACAAATTGCAGCTCCAGTCGGCAAATCCACAGGCTGTCATTGCCTGTTCCTGATGGCCTTGGGTCAATCAATTCAAAATGCCCAACTGCAGTTGTGAACAGACAAATGCCACTTAATGAAATCTCTGTTTTGAGTAGGTCACCAATTTATAATCACAAGTTGCTGATGTGAAAAGACTGCAACGACCACATGATCTTGGTAGCTGATCAATGTGATATATCTAATCTTCATCTGCTCACTACCCTCACCCACCACCATTCAACTGATATTAGCCAGTTTTCTTAGATGCTCAAAAAGCTGCTTCTGATCCAGTTTCTAATCTTCCTGTCCTTTATCTCAGAAAGGTGATGTCTTGTACTTTCCATGTCAGTATGTAAAATGTGCTGGCACAGAACATGGTTGGATAAAAATCGTAGGTGCTTCCAAACTACCTCCCGCTATGATCCATTTTAAGGTTTGAAAATTGCCATGATCCCAGTTTGGTTTTTATGGCTATTGTAAGGAAACTGAGGGCAACAGGACGGTTGGAGCTTTAAACTTGAGAAATTTTTAAAAACCTGCCATTTCACTGGCTTTTTCTTGGAGCAGGTATTGGTCTTCAAAGATCAGTTAGTTGTGTAGCTAAGGTTTGAAGGGGCTTTACAACTGTTAATACTCAAATGGAGCACCTTGTCAGGCAGTATATACGCACGCGCGCGCACACACATCGGTGTCCGGACCTCGGTGTGTGAAGTCCTGTCTTTGTATTATTGGATTGTATCCTTCTAAACCTTGTTTTTTTTCTGCAACACGAGGACGAGCATTGCTCTGTGTTGATGTCAGTTGTCAGAAATTACTTGCAACATGTTATTGTTGTGACTAAGCCTTTGTGTTTTTCTCTCTTACTACTCAGAAGCTCGAGGTGTGCAATGGCAGGTCTACCCGGCGGATTAGCAGTTCAGTGTGGGCCACACACGCTGCTGCGCACATTCAGTCCCGGACCAAGAGACAGCCAGTGGTCGCGGTGCGTACGGCGGGTGCCCATAGCCTTAACTTTGGGCCAACCCATTTTCCGGATTTGGAACGGGCCCAGGTACCCATGTATGGTCTCTTGCACAGTGCCTGCAGTGGAAAGTCATTCCCAAGTGACGTACGCCTGCAATCCCTCATCTGTATCCTGGACGAGGAAGTTAGCATGCAGCTGGTTGTGAGTGGCCGGGGTAAGGAGCAGACTGCCCTGCTGGAGGTGCCCAGCTCCAGGTCGGTGCATTTGCAGCAGCTGGTGGCCTCCAGGGTGGAAAGCCTGCCTGCTGAGCAAGCAGGTGCACTTCTACTGGCCCAGCTCGAAGGCATCTTGGATTCAATCACGACCGTTGATGGGTGCAACGCAGATGATATTGCAGTGGAGCAGCATGTCTCCTCTAATTCAGACAGTAGGGCAGTGGTGAAAGAATTGGTGGATGAGAGTGTTCCAGAATCACTGACAGGGAAGCCTGAGGGAACTGGAATGCCCCTTGCAAGTGTACGACTTTGCCACCCAGATGTACCTTCTGAGATGACAGCGAACCTTTGGGATGTGCACGAAGGGCACTCGGACTCTGTCAGGTCACTGTTTGACAGTGACTACTGCCCGATGTCATACCACTTGGCTTTTGAGCACCTGACAGCTTCTGCACAACGACTTGGGGCATTGGCTGCTTTCAGTGGCACTGGTAACCTTGCAAGTGTGAGTTCTCACAAGAAGGAACCCAGTATGGAGGAACATTTAGCTGTCCTTTATGAAAAGCTGAGGGTGGAGGTAAGACCGCTACTTATTTTAATTTAGTTGTCTGAATATATGAAAGAGTTAAGCTAATTAGGTCAATTGGTAACTATGCTACCTACTTTGTCTTCAAAGTACCTTTATATAGTGCCTTTGATGTAGAATAAATATCCCTAGGTACTTCAGTAGAGCTTTCTGTTAAAATTCAATCCTGAGGTGCTAGAGACATAAGGCAAATTAATAAAAGCTTAGATACGTGAGGAAGATTTTAAGGATCCTCTCAAATGGGAGGGGAAATAAGTGGAACAGTGTAGGGAGTGATTTGGTAGCTTAATGCCTAAGCAGCAGAGGGCATGTCCATCAGTTTCAGAGATAGTAGGAACTGCAGATGCTAGAGGATCTGAGATAACAAGGCGCAGAGCTGGGTGAACACAGCAGGCCAAGCAGCATCAGAGGATCAGGAAGGCTGACGTTTCGGGCCCAAACTGTCAGCTTTCCTGCTCCTCTGTGCTGCTTGGCTGCTGCGTCCATCCAAATCTACACTTCATGTCCACCAGTTGTTTGTACTGTGGTCTTGATATTAGGATCATTGTGCTGGTGTAGAAGGGTGAAGGCAGTCTTTTCTCTCCACTCTGCATCATGGATAACTGACTAAAATCAGAATCAGCTATGAGAAATTCATAATCTTGTGCTGTCAAAGAGGTGTTGACTACTTGGACAAGGTAATGGAGGGTGCCTGTGAATCCTGATTGAAAAATGAATTAATGAACACAGGGACAAAAGAGGCACCGTTAACTGTAAGCACATAAGAAACAGCATAGCAAGAACACTCCCTTTCGCCCTCCCCTCCCAACTGCACTAATATGGTTTGTGGAGCTGGAGGAGCATATCAGGTCTGACACAGCATCTGCAGTCCTTTCTATCTGCTGTCAATAAAATCCATAGTGCGAAGCCTCTTCCAAGGATGCACCGGGAAGTTTTCCTCCGTCCAAAGAGAGCTGAGAGTCTCTTTCCTGCTGCAATCCCTGGATATCTCCTCCGCCCTGAAGCTCTTCGACCACATCCTGAAACAAGCCCACTAAGACAGCCATATCTCCTTTTAGTACCTGCCTACACAGCCAGCAGGTTCCCCCTCCACCCCTCCAACAAGTGCCAGTGGAAGAGTCCAGACTCTCAACATCTGCTCCTCGGATGGTGTCTGACCTCCTTATTGACTGTGTGCTGATATGGTTGCCGTTACTGAATTCAGAGTTCACCATCTGAGGTGGTGTGGTTCAAACTCATCACCAGAATGTTAGCCTGGTATTTTGAATTACTAATTATTATTTAAGTTCATGGTCATGTGCTTCCTGTTCATATGGGTGTATTTCCTGTTTGTTACTTTCAATAGACATTGTGTTATCACAGTTTCCTTTAAATTTGTGTCAACTGTCAGTGTTCATAGCTGTAGCCATGTACAATAGCTTTCTGAAGTCTTCCTCCCAATTGTTGCTGACAACTCGCATATTAAAATGAAGCTTTACTTATTGATAAGCCAGCATGAACAGCTTGTAACCAAAATATTCTTACATTTCTAGTTGCCAAATTTCTTTTTGAAGCCGCACGATTATGGGATGTACTCTCCAAATGTAGAATTCATCAGCCAGTTTCCAAGGATCAAAACAAGGTGTGTACCTGCTTGTTGAAAGATACGTAAAGTGGGTATTATCAAAAACTATTGATCCTTCATGTCCTATTGCCTTTTAGCTGCCTGTGAAAGTACTTTTAAAAAGTTATTAAATGGGATGGATAACTAAGGGTGGGCAACAGATCAGAAAGTAGTTAGAGATAGTAGGAACTGCAGATGCTGGAGAATCTGAGACAACAAGGTGCAGAACTGGATGAACACAGCAGGCCAAGCAGCATCAGGAGCAGGAAACTTGACGTTTCGGGTCTAGACCCTTCTTCAGAAAGGGGGAAAGGGGACTCTGAAATAAATAGCGTCAAAGGAGGAGATAGGTGGAGAGGAGACAGACAGGTCAAGGAGTTGGGGTTGGAGCCAGTAAAGGTGAGTGTTGATGGGGAGTTAGGGAGGGGGTAGGTTAGTCCAGGAGGCGGGATGAGGCTAGTAGGTAGGAGATGGGGGTGGAGTTTGAGGTGGGTGGAGGGGATAGGTGGGAGGACAGGTTAGGGATGCAGGTATGAGCTGGGCTGGTTTTGGGATGTGAACAGGGGAGGGGAGATTTTTGAAGCTTGTGAAGTTCACATTGATACCATTGGGCTGCAGGGTTCCCAAGCAAAATATGAGGTGCTGTTCCTTCAACCTTCGGGTGGCATTGTTGTTTTGGTTATTATTGCGGGGAGGGGCTGTGAGGTATAAGATGCAGGAAAGACACGGTCGAGGGTGTTTTCGACCGCTGTGGAGGAGAAGTTGCAGTCCTTGAAAAACAAGGATATCTGTGATGTCCAGGAGTGGAATGCCTCATCTCGGGACCAAATGTGGCAGAAGTGAAGGAATTGGGAATAGGGGACGGCCTTTTTTTTTGCAGGAAGGTGGCTGAGAGGAGGTGTACTCTAGGTAGCTGTGGGAGTCGGTAGGCTTGAAATGGATATCTGTTTCCATGTGGTTGCCAGAGATGGAAACAGAAGTCCAGAAAGGAGAGAGGTATTGGAGATTGTCCAGGTGAAATTAAGGTTGGGGTGGAAGGTGTTAGTGAAGTGGATGAACTGTTTGCGCTCCTCGTGGGAGCACGAGGCAGCGCTGATACTGTCGTCGATGTAATGGAGGAAGAACTGGGGGATAGGGCCGGCGTAGCTTTGGTAGAGGGATTGTTCCACGCATCCTACAATACCTGCATTTCCTGCAACTCGTCCCTCACACCCCCTCCCCACACAATAACCAAATCAGAATCCCCCTCATCCTCACGTACCAGCCACCAACCTCTGGATTCAATACATCATCCTCCGACACTTCCACTATCTGCAATCTGACCCCACCACCCAAGACATTTTGCCCTCCATGCCCTTAACTGCCTTTCAGAGGGACCACTCTCTCCGTGACTCCCTTGTCCACTCCACACTCCCCACCAGCAGGATGTGCTACACCTCCCCCCTCACCTCCATCCCAGGCCCTAAGAAGACCTTCCACATCAAACAGATGTTCACTTGCACACCTGCTCATGTGGTATCTTGTATCTGCTGTTCCCATTGTGGCCGCCTCTACATCAGGGAAACCATGCGGAGGCTTGGGGGCTGCTTTGTGGAACACCTAGTCTCGGTTCACACCAAACAACTGGGCCTCCTGCAATGCCACAACGATGCCACCTGAAGGTTGCAGAAACAGCACCTCATATTTCATTTGGGAACCCTGCAGCCCAATGGATTCAATGCGGACTTCACGAGCTTCAAAAATCTCCCCTCCCCTGTTCGCATCCCAAAACCAGCCCAACTCATACCCGCTTCCCTAACCTGTCCTCCCACCTATCCCTTCCTCCTACCTCAAGCCTACTCCCATCTCCTACTGACTAGCCTCATCCTGCCTCCTTGATCTGTCCATCCTCCCTGGACAGACCTATCCCCTCTCTAACTCCCCACCTACACTCATCTTTACTGGCTCCAGCCCCACCTCTTTGACCTGTCTGTCTCCTCTTCCCCCTATCTTCTCCTTTATCCATCTTCTATCCGCCACCCCCTCTCTCCTTATTTATTTCGGAATCCCCTTCCTCTTCCCCCATTTCTGAAGAAGGGTCCAGACATGAAACATCAGGTTTCCTGTTCGTCTGATGTTGCTTGACCTGTGTTCATCCAGCTGTACACCTTGTTACATCAGGAAGTGGCGTCATTCTAGCCTAAGATAACAAGGTGTGGAGCTGGATGAACACAACAGGCCAAGCAGCATCAGGGGAGCAGGAAAGTTAACGTTTCAGGCCTAGACTGAAACATCAGCCTTTCTGCTCGTCTGCTGCTTGTCCTGCTGTGTTCATCCAGCTCTACACCTTGTTATCTCAGATTCTCCAGCATCTGCAGTTCCTACTATCTCCTCCCTCCAGTCTGTTTGTTTCAAGGCTGCAACTATGGTCACTGAGGTTACTGCCATAAGTACTTAGCTGTGGTTCTTGTATTTTTCAAACATTAAAGCTGAAATCATTGACCTGCTGTTGCATGTTCAGTTATCTAGGTGATGGGTCATTAATATCAGCGCCTGAAAAGCCTGACCTCTCCATTGGGTAGTTGTAGCTTATCTCCATCTAGTGGTAGTCTTTTGCAGCTGCAGACATGGTTGAATGCTTGAAACTGTTCATGTGAAATTGCACCGACAGCGTCCTCTGAAGGGTGATGCCTAAAGGATGCGTTGTAATTCTAATTATAGGATCACAGTTTAAAGCAATTATGTTTCTTATACTGGAATTCCCTGCAATGTCCCTGTTGCTTCAGGTGCACTTCACATGACAAAGGAGCAGCTTTCTGAGAGCTTTTGATTTCACATAAACCTGTTGGACTGTAACCTGGTGTTGTGTGACTTATGGCCTTGTGGCTTCCTGTTCAACATTAGAGGCCTTGGCGGCTTCACACCCTTTTAAGTTTCAAAGGACTGACCTGGAATTCTTTGAATTATTTTACTTTTTGTGATTGTATTGAACCAACGTGAGCAGTTACACTACCTCTGGGAGTGTATTGTAAGATGCTGTCGTCATTCTGCAAAGGACAGATCAACCGTCTTTACAAGATAATTACACAGCCGTGATAGATGGCAGCAATTCAAGAAGGGGACTGTGTAGTTTAAGTAAACACGCTGCTTTCTATTGCCAGGCCTGTTTTGTGACACATTTATCTCCATCCATTTGAGTCAACTTGTCCCTTGTGTGAGGTCTTCAGAATGACCAAGGATAAGTACCAAGGGAAGTAATGTGCACACTATGGAACTTATCCCACCTCTAGTGTTTTCATTACATCTGCTGATTGCCTGCTGTCTTCGTTTTTATTCTCTTTAGAAAAGGTAGACCACAACAGAACTAATGTAGGCACCACAAAGGAGAAGCCCAAATAAATTCTAACTTGTCTACTGTGGTCTTGGATTTATTAATCCAAGTCTAGTTCTTCAAAAGAGACTATAATCCACCACCAGAATATTAAAATGACTTAGCTGGCTTTGTTTCCACTGCTTTCTCTGAGACCGAATGGCTCATATAAACTCTTTGTATTTTGATGTCACAAAGTTCTTCTACATAATTAGTCATTACCCACCATTTTTTTAAATTGTTCTCTCTCAAAAAGTAGCTTTGCTCAATGGGCTGTTGGGATCAGAGTTTGGCATTATCCCTTTCCTTTGGAGAAGGAAAAGAAAGATGTTCATTGCCACCCTCTATATAGCTTCTACACCAGTAAAAGCAAAGACCAGGGAGCATAGTGTCAGGATAAGGGGTTGGCCATTCACAGTGGGCAAGAGAAGGTTTTTCACTCTGTTTAATCTTTGGTCTTCTCTATCCCAGAGGCATGTGTGTAGTGAAATCACTTGTTATTTTCAAGCCTGGTATAACCTCCTGAGGGGATCAAGAGTTATGGGACGTGGGTGAGACAGCAGAGTCAAAGGAGATTATTGTGTTGAATAACTGAGCAAGCTTGAGAGGCAGAATAACCAATTTCCCCCAAGCTTATAATTTGCTCGTATTTACACTGCTTTGTTGCTTATCTCCAAGGGGTCGTACCACCTATCAGGCAGTTGTGATGTTGCTTCGATTTCTTGCATGGAATTACTGTGCAGATGTTCACATGGAGGTAATGAAAATGACACAGCATCCTGAGGACTGGACCATCCAAGTACGCTGGAGAATTACAGGACTCCCGCTCCATGTTTTGATACTGAAATTTTACAAGAAAGACAAGACTGAACTCTATAGGTAAGATTATGGGCTACAGCTGCCTAATACTCACTGGGGGAGTTGGTTGCAGTGTGTCCTTTGGCTGTAGCATTTTAAAGAATTTTAGACCTGTCACAAGAAAATCCGGAACCAACAAAAACAGAAATTGCCCGAGAAACTTGGCATGTCTGTCAGATCTGAAGAGAAAACAGAGAGCCACTGGACTCAATATTAATTGTTTTATGTCTGCAAATGCTGTTGGATCCACTCAGTTTCTTCAACATTTTTTGTTTCAGACCATAGAATCCCTATGGAAATGGGCACTTTGGCCTAACAAGTTCCACTGACCCTCCGAAGAGCATCTCACCACACCCGGTAACCCTGCATTTCCCATGGCTAACACACCTAATCTACACATCCCTGAACACGATGGGCAATTTAGCATGACCAGTCCGCCTCACCCCACGTCTTTAGACTGTGGGAGAAAACCAGAAACCCTCATAGATGCAGGGAGAAGGTGTGGAATTTGCATAAACAGTCGCCTGAAGAACCGATTCTATCTCCAGCATCTGCAGTTATTTGTTTTATGCTAGAGCATTTGGTCATCGTTTGAGATGATCCCAGGATCCTTAAGTAGAGTCAGGGCAAACTGGACTAACTGGCAGTGATCTGTTAGTGGCCGTTTTTAAAAACATGCAATGATTCAAATTTTAGTAGAGTTGTTGAGGATATCTTCAGGATATCTTCACTTAGGAGACGAGGCAAAACTAGGATCTAAGAAGATAATACGATTGTTAAGATGTTTGCTGTCGAATTCAAGATCAGTGTCTGTTTGTTGTGATGTGTGTGTGTGTGTGTGTGTGGAAATTACTACCATGACTTATAGTTGGAATAATCAGGGTTGCACATATGAAGAGGCTAGTTAAGTAAATTGGGGAGCCAAAAACACAAGAATCTGTTGATAAAATTGGGCAGAGGCTGCTGTAGTGCACTAGCTGTTTTTTGGACCAAATGACCAGTTTGTGAGCTGTGAATTAACGTAATTTGAGCCATGAGAATTTTAATACAGCATCCATTATCACTTGTGTTAATGGCTGAGTACATCACTCACCCTCTGTTTCCATATAGTATTGATTCCCAAACTTGTAAGTTTCAGCCAAGTTCCTGGTGTAACAAAGGATAGGTCTGGCCATATTTGACTGTACCATTTATCCATTGCGAAGAGTGTCATTTACTAAAACACCTTTGATCGTGTGTCCATCAGACAATGGTCAGTGTGTAATGTTCTTAAGAATTTGTGGATAGAAGAGATAAAAACCATAGAAATGATACAGCACAAAGGTGGCCATTTGACCCATCTTGTCTATCTGACTCAAAGACACCCAGGTGCCTTTCCAACTTGGGCAGCAAATACCAGACGCCCAGCAACAGCTGGGTAAAAAGTTTTCTCCTCGTGTCTGTCTCTACCCCTCGGCATTCTATATTCCAAGGAGGACAACCCCAGCCCCTCCATCTGTCCTCACAGCTACAGTTCTTCAGCCCTGGCAAAATTCTAGTAAATCTTTTCTGCACCATCTCCAGAGCAATTAAATCCTTCCTGTAATGTGGTGACCAGATGTGCACAATATGCTCCAGATGAAGCCTCGCCGGTGTCTGATAGTTTCATCATTGTATCTCTACTTTTGTATTCTATAACTCTGCTAATGAGGGTATGCCTCCTTTACAACCTTAGCTACCTGTACGGCTGTCTTTAAAGATGTACTTGCACATCAAGATCTCTTAGTCCATCAATCCCTCTCACATATTCCCACTTTATTGTGTATTCCTTAAATCCCTTGCTTCACACTTACCAGAGTTGAGCTCCATCTGCCAGTTTCCTCCACCACTCATCTATATCATTTTGGAGATTACAGCTATGCACCGTGCAGCCAATTTGTGTGTTGTCGGCAGATTTCCCAATTGTGCCCCTTGCAGTCAAGTCAAAATCCTTCATGTGTAAAACAAACAGCAGGGGTCCCAACACCAAGCCCTACAGAACACCACTTGAAACCGCTTTACGATTGTAAGGGCAGCCATCGACCATTACCCCTTTTTGTTTCCTGTTACTAAACCAACTTTGAACCAATTCTGCACATCGCCCTGTATCCCGTGGGCTTTGTTTTTAACTAGTCTGCCATGTGGGACCTTGTCAAATGCCTTACCAAAACCCATATAGACAACATCCACTGCAATACCCTCCTCAATCTTACTTGTCACTTCCTCAAAGAATTCAATCAAATGTGTAAGGCACGGTCTTCCCTTAACAAATCCACACTAGCTATCCCATGTGTTTTGAAGTGACAGTTTATCCAATCTCTCGGGATCGGTTCTAGCAGTTTAACCATGCTTTATCTTATCTAAAGTCACTTAACGGCATCTCTCCGCTCCAGAACTTAGAAATGAGCAACAGTTGGCTGGTGGTGAGAAGATCCCTTCTTTTCATCTTTCTTCTATGCACAGAGTTTAACTGTTTCCACACAACCTATATGAGACAGCTGTGTGTATGGAATCTACCCTTGTAAAGAAAGTTTGGAGAGAGATGCAGTTGTCACGGTTCATCCCAAGCAGCTCTGTGACACAGCGTCCTGCTGTATGGCCTGTTTCCATTGACACAAACTGAGTTAAATGACAGCTGCGATGGTGAAAGACACTCTTTGAAATGTGGTGAACTTTCAGTGCAAACAAATGTCCTCCAAGTGTTGTAGGCTTGCATGTTCCAAGGTCCAGGACTTGTTGTGGGTCTTGCTAAAACTTTGAATAACGGTATAGCAGCCCATGTCGAAGACAGACATTTCAACCACTGTATTGAGGGGCTGGAGAACATAGAGCACCTTTGTCTGTCTACTTTACAAAGAATCTACCTTTTTAAATCAAGCAAATTAAAAACATTTTCAAGTACATTAGTGTACCATGGTGTGTTGAGGAATTGTTTTGTACTTGCTCTAACTTAATTTGAATTGTTTTTACTCTTAGGCAGCATACCTGACACGGAATGCACCCTATAAATATCTAGTCTGCTGAATCTGAGACATATTGAATTTATGGCAAACTCTGTAATATTCAATGTTTAATAATAGTTTTACAAATTTTATGAACATAATTTTACAAAAAACATACAGGCAAAAAATGTTGGCCTTACCAGTGATGCTCACACCCCATTGAAAGGATAAAGATTTTTTTGAAAATAAGGGAACTGATTCCTCTTAGCTGTTGAAGCTATGCAGCACATTCCATGATTTGCTTCAAACTTAATATGCGTATTGCTCTTCTTTCCTTCCCAATGCTGCAGAACCTACGATGCATATTCCACATTCTATTTGGGACCTGATGGACTTATTCACCGACACAAGATTGACAAGGTCAGCAAAAAGATGATCATACGAAACTGGGAATTTGGTGCAGGTCTTTTTACCCAGAGTGGTTAAAAATGTGGGACTACTCTCAACATAGTGTGGATGAGACATATAGTATAGATACATTTGAAGGGAATCTGTGTAAAAGCATATGAAAGAAAAAGCAATAGAAGGTAAATAGTTATTGAGGTTAGATGAGAGGGGTGAAAATAGAGCAATGTGCCATTGTTGATTCAACGCAGACAATTTGGGCTGAATAGCTGTTTAGGGTGGTTTTTTGGATTTAAGAAAAAATGACCACTTGTCTTCCCCTCTACCTCCCGAAACCTAACACTTAAATTTGTGAGCGCACTACAATGGAGAGGGGCTAAGATTATTTCAGATTCCTTTTCTTGTTTTTTGCGGCTGAAGGGATCTTTGCAAAGCTTCAGTACGAAATCTGATTTTGTATGTGGTTGTCATGTTGAATGTCATATAGTAGCAACCAAGTACAATTCATCGTACCCAGTAGCAAGGCAATGTTCAAACGATGGGCATTGCCCCAAACCTTTAGAGAACAGGAGGTCATCCATTGAAACTACTCCGTTTCTCCATGCCTGCTCCCTTAAGTCGGCCATCCCTCATCTGTTTGCAGTATCCACATAGCCATGACATCCTGCACCCTCAAAAGTCAGTTGTCCATTTTTTGCAATTCACGAGACGTGAGCTGTCTTAGATCAGCATTTATTATTGATTCCTGTTGACCCTTGAGGGCAGTAGTGAGAGCAGCCTCCTATTTTAATCTGTGGGTGAATGCTATTCTGTCTGACTTCTTCCACACTTTCTTTTCAGCGGTTCCACAGCGGACAAGCTGGAGTAAAACAGTTGGGGATTTGCAATTTCCATTATTGCACCAGCAGCTTCTATTGGCAGCCAGTACAAGTGGTTGTCACACTGCCTGTCAGGCTTGGCTCAGTTGGTCACACTCTCTCCCTGGGTAGAAAGATATGGGTTAGAGTTCCAATCAGAAGTCATTGGAGGGTTGCAGGTCCTGGGAACTCATTTTCCTGAAAAGGCAGTGGAAACGGTCTGAACATTTTTCAGGTAGAAATGGTTTGATTCTTGATAAGCAAGAGTGTGAAATGTAATCACATGAGGGAGCATTAGCTCAGCCATGATATTAATTGGAAGAGCAAGTTCCAGCGACTGTCTGCCCTATTCCTCCTCCCACTTCACATGTTGGAACTTTGCAACTGTCCTAAGCTGACACTTGAGTGCAGCACTCCCAGATATCTGTTGTGCTGAGAAATTGCAAGTTCTAGTGTAGGTGCAGAGATGCTATTCAACTGCAAAGTAATTTATCCAGTTATTCATTTCATAGCTGCTTATGGCTTATTCTCAGTGATAAAAGGGCAAGACATTTGTTTCCATATTTCCTAACAATAGTTATTTGCACACTGGAGTGAAGTCATTCAAATATAATTTTTTAAAAAAGCAATAAAACCAAAAACACCTAAAGATGAAAAATAATAAAATAAAATGTAAAAACAAATTTTTGCTAAAGCCATAAGTTGATGAATATAAAAAAGTTAAACAAAGGAATTCTTCTAAATTTTTAAAATTTGGCTTTATGTTGTGCCTGTGCATGCACAGTCTTGGGGGAAGAAAAATGGTGGCGAACATGTGCAGTTGGCTTGATCGTAGGATTGGTGTCAGAGTGTGATTACATTTCACACTCTTGCTTATCAAGAATCAAACCGTCTCTGCCTGAAAAATGTTCAGACCGCTTCCACTGCCTTTCCAGTTATCAGTAGTAGTAATAGTTTTTATCAAATGAATGAATTGGTAATTACATTCATTTCTCAACTTATCACATTATAGGAGGGAGGTGATAGCACAGGAGAGGGCACAGAGGAGACTTTCTAGGATGTTGCTTGTGCTGAAGCACTTCAATTTTCAGAGAACTTAGACAAGAGTTGTTTACCTTAGAGCAGAGGAGATTTGAGGAGGGCAAGTGATAGGGGTGTATAAAATTGAGGACTATAGAGTCTGGATAGGAGGAAACATTTCCCCTTGATAGAAGGGACCAGAGGACATAGACTAAGGTAAGGGGTGTCAGGTTTAGAGGAGGTCTGGAGAAGCATTTTTAACCTGGAAAGTGGTAACAATTTCGAACTTGCTGTCGGTAGGTTCGGGTCGAGGCAGAAGTGTTCATAAAACTGAAGAAGTATTTAGATCCTTCTTTGGTGCAGCAAGGTGGCTGCCTCACAGCTCCAGGGATCTGGGTTTGATTCCAGCCTCAAGGTAACTGTCTGTCTGTCTGTGTGGAGTTCGCACATTTCTTCTCGTGGTCTGCATGAATTTCCTCTCTGACCAAAGATGTGCAGGTTGGTTGGATTGGCCATGCTTAATCACCTCCATAGTGCCCAGGGATGTGCAGACTAGGTGGGTTAGCCGTGCAAAATGCAGGGTTACAGGGATGGGGCTGAGTGGCCTGCTTCCAGACTGTATGGATTCTATGAAACAGTTTTCTAACCGTGATACTGGTGTGACCTATTTTCGTTGATTTCTCTCCCTGCTTTTTCTATGCCCACAGATGATGCCAACCCAACCCCCACTTACCAAAGTGAAGACACTGCTTGTTGGAGCACTGGTTGCCCTTGGATTGGAAGAACACCGCCCGGCGTTGAATCTGCTGCTTGCTCAGTCTGCTGGCAAAGTGGGGGAGAAGCACTGCTGAGAGCGCCAAAGAGGGAGGGATGGGGAGAGGGTTTTGCGCTGTCAGGAACACACATGCCAAGCTTGCTCGCTCGCTTGCTGGCAGTTGCTGCGCCTTGCACATATCCAGGTTCCTTCGGTCGTCGCATGTCTTGATGCATTTGGAAACCCCACCCACTTGCACCCCTGTGTTTCGCCCCCTTTGAACTGATTTTGCACTGTACATAAAGTGGTGGAGAGAATGCAGATCTGTGCAGCATTAGGCTGCCTGGAGAGTACATACTGTCAGGTGAGCCATGTGTAAAATAGTATGACCATGGTACATTGTGTTTTTTAATTTCCATCCAAATGATTGTGAACTCTACTAGAGTAAGGCATCAGTGGGTTTGCATTTTGTTTGTGTTGGGAGCATATTTCTAGTTGTCCAGATGATCAAATCAAAAATGTTGGGTTTGTTCTGTTCGTCAGGCTGTTGGATTTCCCGGAATGCATCAGGCTCCCCGCTCCCCCATCACCTAACTTTGCACTTAGAAAAAATCAATGGGATTCAATGGCGGGCTTGCGGAGTGGGACGTGGATTTGAGGAAGGTAGAGGGCAGAATGCTGTATTTCCTCTTGCTTTTGCCATAGCCCCAGCTGCAGTAGTCGGAACACTTGCCTCACTGAATCTGTATTCTGGTTTCTCCCATTTGCAATTCAACTGCAGTCTCTGCTGCATGATGGTTCATATTGGAAAATAAACCCGATGCAAAGGGAAATTACTGCAGATGCTGGAAATCTTGACAAGCAAGATATACCGGAGATACTCAGTGGTTCAGGAGGCACTTAGAGCGACAGCACTTGACCTTTCAGCTCAATGGCCTTTTATCAGGGAGGAAGACTGCTATTGTTCCTGGATAGTCTTGATTGCCTGGGGTAGAAGGGGATAAACATCTCTGCCTGTCAAGAAGCCTGTTTGTGATTCTCCATCGGCTTTCTCTCTGAGCTTGTCTTCCCACAGATGCTGTTTGACCTGCCGAGTGTTTCCGGAATTTTCCGTAACTGTCCCTTTAATTACATGACCACATTGAGCAGTACTGTTGAGAATAGAAGAAGCACGCAAGTTCATTGCTTAGTAATTCCTCAACGGGCAGCAATCCTTGTTGTTATTTTTCATTTATTCATGTCACTGAATGGATCAGTTTGGTTTAATTGTGGTTCCAGCCTTTGAACATGTAATCTCAGCCTGATACTGCAGCGTAACTTAGAGAATATTGCTTCATTAATGTTGGTTAAATTGCTCGTTCAGGCTCAGGTTGCTGTCAAAGACCCTGAAAGACTGGAAAAGCTCCCTGAATTGTAAAACAAAAATTGATCATTCATTTCATTACTGTTAGCAGAATCCCATTGTGTGCAAATTTGAGCTGTATGAGCAACACTTGTTGCACTTAGGATTTTAGCCATAGCCTCAAATTCCATTAGAGACAGGCAGGAACTGAGACTCCCAGAGCATTATTGAGAGAGTACTGTTATTAGAGAGTGCAAGGGCCTTTTGGGTATAATGTTAAACAAAGGTCTATCTGTCCACTTGGGTAGGTCCTGTCGTGTCACTGAGAAGTATTTCTGAGGGAGTGCTTCTATTTCCCCCCTCATCTGATTGCACTGAACAAATTATCTGGCTGTGCTCTATCATTATTTTAAAGACTTTGCTGTGTCCAAATTGGCTGCCACCTTTCCGTACATTAAAGCATTATCCATGGGCAGTTAAAGCACTTTAAGTTGTGCTGAGGGTGTAGATGTTGCATCTTCTATTTCTCAGCCACACTTGCACTTCCATTTGATTTTGTCTGTTGTGGTTGTTTGTTCTTGGGCTGCTTTGAAAGGGAATGGGTTTTGCTTAGTGCAGCGCTGTGGAGTTAAGAATATACGGCATAAATGAGCCTTTTTAATGTAGACCTAATTTAAAATTTGGGGTTTAAACTTCTACTAGAAGATAAGGCAAAATTGAGCAAATGCCCACTACGTATATGGTGCAGTATGTTCCAGAGTTTCAACGCTATTCAACCGTGCTGTCTTAGCAATGTTCAGGACCTCTTCCTTGTCACCCAGAGAGGAGAGGTTTAATTGTTTAATTAAAAACCCCCCATTGTTTTCTTAAATATCACAACAGTTTGATGTTTGTGTGAAACAGATGATCATCTTAGGCCTTGATACTTTTCACTCTGTCCTGTCAATTCTGTACTGACAGTGTGGCCTTGATTTGAATCTGTAATCTATCTTCAGAATGTTAACTGAACTGATTCTATGCACCAGAAAGTAAATAACATGTAAATGTCTTGGCAAAAAAAATTGTTGCTATTTGGAATAGAGCAAGCAAGTTATTTTCCTCCCTTTTCTACATGAAAGTACACCAGCCAATTTGACAAGGAACAAAACTTATATAACTTAAGTAGTTAACAGATTTGTTTAAGAATTTTTCCTGATGTCCTAGTGTGTGTTACTGACTGGGAAGCTAGTCTCTGTAGTTTTCCTGATGCAAACCCAGGCAGCTGGATCAGAGAGAAATCCTGCAAATTTCTCGTGAAGGTGTCTCCTACTTGGCTGTATGGCTTTCAGTGAGTTGAACTGGGTGGTGATAAAGATGGGAATATTTGATAGCAGTGAGGGCATGTTAAGGACATCATAGCTGAACCTACCCGACAGATTATTCACTTTACACTGTCTTCAACTGTTGGCTTCAGAGCTGAGGCCCTACTATACACCATTGGCAGTGAATGGGTGTGTGTTCTGGTTGACAATTAACCCCTTCCCCACTCCCCAAACTAGTCCAGAAATGTGGAGGCTTAACTTACTTCGTCTTCTCCATCCAGATGATATTAGCTAACAGCTCAGCAAGATTTGCCCTTAATTGTGTTCAAGTATTTGTCTACTAGACATGAATGGATAAATTATGTTTTGTTGACCACTTATGGCTGTTTTTTTCTTATGTACATGTTTCTTGAGAGCGGACCTGAATATATGAAAGAATATATTGGAGGGAGCGCAGGGTGTGAATTATCTTGGAGGAACTGATTTAGATATTGGCCTCAAACATACTTTACTGTACCGAAATTCTAATTGCTAAGTTGGCAATTCTGTCCAGTGTTGATCCTAGTGGGCTATCTTTCTGTGAGGAAAAGAGCATGGCGTTTGTCTTGATGTCTGTTTCCGCACTGCGATTAGGCTGATTATGAGCAATTGGATAAAGTATATTCATGCACTGTATTCTTGAACAAAGAACATTTCATTAATTTATAATTTGGCTGGAATGGTGTGTGTTGGCTTCCATTTGAACACTCCTGATGTTTTGCAATTCTGTTCCTGTAGCTGCATTCTAACCGTAATTGGATCCTTTTTAGGAAAGGGTGAGGCAGAATTTATGTCTGCCTCAAACATCCAACTATTTACTTGGTTGCTGAATGCATATCTAAAAGAATATTTCAGAATTACAAGGTCACAAAATATTTGTGTTTATGCCCGTCGCTTTGATGCGGTTGAACTGAATTTCACTTAATTTCGGTGATAGTTTTCCTTTTTTTAAAAAAAATTTACTTTCTTCTAGTTACATGCCCTGACTCTCAACCAGACTGAATCGAATCCCTTAAGCTCGAATCCCTTGCCAAGTTTAGATGGAATTGAAAATTGCAAATGTGAAGTGGCTTTCAATGTTCCCTGAAGCTGAATAAAAGCATTAAGACATCAGGCAGTGTCGTTAGTCTTTCCTTGCTGAGTGAGTACTCCCAATTGTGTCATTAAGTTGGATTGATACACAACTGTTGGATTTTATAGGCTCTCTATTGTTTATTGAACGTTTGCTAGTTTGTGGGTCTGTGCAGAATACACAGTTCCTGTGCATCCTGAGGAATCACTGTGCAAATCTTGTTTCCCTTGCCTCCCATCTGTTTAATCTCAGTGATATAGAGTGAGGTACCTCTATTGATCAGACCTGAGGGACTCTTTGTTGTTATAAAAATCCTTTTTACTGCTTAAAACTTGATTGATCAAGAGCCTTATGGTAGAGGAATCATGCTCCCTGTATCAGTCATAATGGCGTAGAGTTTGCAGTTGTAATGATAGCAAGCCTGTGGACATTTACCCTTGTTACTTCAACTGACAGCTGTTTCTGGAGACGCCACATGGACAGAATAATGTGGAAATTCAGAAGTTACTGTCAATGATTTTACACTCCCTCGTAGGTTGTGTAGTTTGTCTCACCCTGACTAAAATCAAGGAAAAAAAAAACTTGTGATGTGTCTCTTTATACTATTAGTCTTGTGTTTTTAAAAGCAAACCCTTGGTGTAACTGAGTTTCTAATGGCCTGTGAAGTTCATAGTTAAACTTGAACTGCTTCATTAAATCTGAAAAAAATATTATTTGTGACATGTAAAATTTAACAAGAAATCAGCTTCTATCTTGATCTCACGATCAGTTGCTGTACGAATAATTGATCAAAATGAACAACCAAGTGCACATTGCTTACTGGTTCGCTGTCTGTGAATAATTCAGTTTGCTTGGCTGATTACTTTGGTTTGGCTCCAGGTTCACACTGATATTGGGAAAAGGGAAATGTGCTGTCCGCACATTGTGAGATTTTTGGTGAGCAGCCGCTTTTAAAATCGGCGGCAAGGAGAGTCTCTGCACCCATGATTGTTAAAACAGGCCGTTGAAACCCCAGTGGACAGAGTAGTGCATTTGCAGCAGGGTTTTCAGTAAAACAGTTAATTTCAATGATTAAAGATAGTTGTTTTGAATTTTTTTTAAACCTTTGATCTGACACTGTTTATTGAGTTCTCCTTCAGTGGCTAATTTTCACCCAACTGCATTTGTTTTTTTCAAGAACGTGCAAAGACTTTCGGCTTGTTTTTGCATTTCCTCATGTATGTAAATGGGCTCATGCCCTTTCAATTATTTTCTCTGAATCTGCCAACTTTGGTTTTGTGCAGGATGCTGGTATTATCGAGTTTATGGTTTTTCCTGTATTGGCTAATTTTAGTCGCTCATTCCCATTGCTATATCTCTCCAGCTCTGCTGTTGCCTGGACCTTGTGCTTAGTGCATTTCTGTCAGTGCAGCAACATCCTGGTCATCTGTGTCTCCACTTTCCCCTGCCTGAGTTAGCACTTAATCATGCCAAAGATTTTTCTTAGGATGCTCGCAGATTTATGTTGGTGTAGTAGCTTCCCATATTGAGCTGTACCCAAAGTTGGCTTTCTGCCGAAACTAAATGGATCAATGTTGAGGTAACTCCACTGCCTAATCATCATGAAGTAGATACAGGACTGGATGTAGCAGTGATTTTCAGAGGACTACTATTGCCTGCCACCTGTGTCTGTGAACTTCTGGCATTTTTTGTAATTGCTGCTGTCAGTTATACAGATGATGTTTTCACACTGGCGGTGGTTGGTTAGGTAGTGAAATCCAGTATGGTGTACAACACTGCAGAAGCCAAGTCTGGATGATATGGCTTCAGAGCTCATCTTGAAGATGCTGGTATTCCCAACAGTTTATGGTTTTTCCTATATTGGGTAATTTTTGGCCACTCATTCCCATTGCTATTTCTGTCCAGCTCTGCTGACCACCTACTGGATGCATCCTCCAGAAATCACCTCTCCCTTCAAAAGCTGTGTTTTGCTGTTGGGAACATCAAGTGGAAGGAGGTCATAGCAATTTCACAATGGTGTTGCTACTGGTGACCAGACCACTAACCCCCCCCTGTATTGTGGAGGGTTTTGCTGACTAGGCCAGCATCAGTTGCCTACAAAGTAGAGGTGGCGAGACTGTCTGAAACACTGGGTTACATGGCGAAGGGGCTGCCACAATGGTGGCACTGAGGTCCATTTTTAGTGGGCAAAAGGGATATTGCCCTGATAATTTCAAAGACTGGCTGACAAAATACCGTCCAAGACAGTTTCCAGTGGCACTTGAAGTAACAAAAGAAAATGCAGGTTTGTCACCAAAACAAAGGCTACTGTTTCACTGCTAGACTCCTACTGAGAACTGAGTCATTGAAGGGCAAGCCCCAGAAAGTAATGCAGCCTTTCCCTTGAATGAGGCTGGAAGGCTTTGGCCAGTGCTTTACTAATCTGGGCTGGATTTCTCCTGTTTGTTGTAGGACTGAAAGTGCAAAAATTATCTGAAAAATATAAAGAACATGTTTTATGAACCTGCTGTTTCAGAAAAGCTAGAATTTTTTTGATAAAGATTGGTTAAAATAATCATGTAAAATTAATCTGAAGTGATCAGTGCTGAAGAACTTGCTTTCATTCAGAATTCCAATTCAGAATAGCTTTTTAAAAAGGATTTCGGCAATAATCTGAAATCAGTAACACCATGCTGGAAATGCTAAGTAGGTCTGCTAGCATCTGTAAAGAAGGAAGCAGCTGATGTTTCAGGTTAGTGACCTGTCATGACTTTAGCTTGTTGGATTGACACTGTGCACTTAACCTTCTGCTTGACTTCTAAGATACCAAACAAAAGAGTCATTGATCTTCAGCAATATGTCACGTCTGTTGTGCTGTGTGGGGTTTTGGCATTGTGGCTCATGTAGATCAAAGCCTGGAAACTAAAGTTTGGAAAAGTAAATTTTTAAGAAGAAATTTTAACCAAATAGGACAGCACTGGCCTAAGCTGTCCAGGTTCTTTCAAGGAAAAAGGTTGCATGACTTTCTGTGGCTTGCCTTTCAATGACTCAGTTCTGAGGAGGAGTTCGGCAGTAAAATATAAACCCATCTGTTTTGGTGACAAGCCTGCATTTTTAGTTACTTCAAGCACTGTTGGAAACTATCTTGGAGAAGATAGAAGTTGCTAAGCTCCAAGGCTGTTTAGAGCTGCTCATGCTGGAATTCATGCTTAGTTATCAGAATGCAAATATGGAATACTTGATTTGATTTTGATCTGAATGATTTGTTGTCACGTGTGTTTGATATAAAAATACAGTGAGAAGTGTACATAGATGGTGCCATTCGCCTTAACTTAAGATCAGCAAAAGATAACTTGAGAGCTCAATTTTCCACTGCCATAGTCCCAGTCAGGGCTTCCTGGCCCTTGTCATACTCCATCAGAGTCAGTATTGGCAGCCTCACTGGCCCGCACATTCATCTCCTGCCACATGGTTCCTGGTCGTGACCCAGCTCTTTCCCGACTCCTTAGGTAGGTAAAGGAGGTCAGGAGAGACAGACAGAATCTTGACCTCTGTAATAAGAAGAGAGCGGAGAATAAAGGACTGAGAAAGAGCACTGGTGAGCAGAGTGGAGCTCTGAATGGAAGGACTTACACTGCCTTATCACATGTTCAATCAGAGTCTGTGTCTCCACATGTTGAGTGGCCCGTGGTTTCCTCTCCTGAATAAAGCTTCACAGCCTTGCTCTGGACAAAAATTAGCTGTATTCTGCACGGATGCATGCTTTGTTACTGTTGTGATCTGATTGTGGCCTTCTCTGTAATTATAAACTGTGTATATAGTTCTACATAATATTTAAGAAAATAAAACTAATGCCAAATTTCTGCCTTAATCTCTGCTTTCCTTTCGTCATTATTGGGTGAAGATTGTGGTAATGTCACTGGATTAGTAATCCAAAGGCCCAGATTAATCCTGTTGGCATTTGGTTCAAATCCCACTGGTGTTTACATTCCATTAATCTAAACTATAAAACCCATTCCATCTACTGGTGACCGTGAAACGATTATCAGTAATTGAAAGAGGCCTACAAAATTTGAGAGGCATAGATAGAGTGGATAGTCTGAGGCTTTTTCCCAGATTGGAAATGTCAACTACAAGAGGGCACAAGTTCAGGGCGAGTGGGGGAGAATCTAGGGAGAAGTGCAGGGAAATTTTTTCACAGGGTTGTGGCAGCCTGGAAAGCTTTCCTGGTGGAAATGGTTATAATGCTAACCCTAACCCTATCGCAGGCACATTTAAGAATATTTTAAGGAGTACCTTGATAGTCAGATGAATGGAGGCAAACAGAGGAATAGAAACCACACATGGGCAGGAAGTAGCAGGTCCAAATGAGGATTAGAATTGGCACTGGCCTGGTGGGCTGAAGGGTCTGCTCCTGTGCTGTGCTGTACTGTATTGTACTAATTGTTGTAAAACCCATCTGGGGCACGTCCTTCCTTTTAGGAAATGTCTTAACGCCTGCCTTGCACTTTGATTTTAAAAGGTTATGTTTTAGACCACCATCTTAGCAACCCCCTCAAGATATACTGTGATCCATAACAGAAAGGATATTTGGCTTCTTTGCTTGGTCTGGTCTGCGTGTAACTCCAGATCCAGAGCAGAGTGGTTGCTCTGAAATAGCCTGAGGAAACCACTCCATTCAAGGGGCAGTAATGGGACAACATTTGGCCTTTCCAGCAATTGCTGCGTCCCATGAAAACAAGTTATTGCTTCATATCATTCATGCATGTGGAATCATGTGGACTATCATGCAGTTTTATGTCCCTCCCTCCTGATGTATGTCTAATGTGTGTGTGTGGTAGTTTTTGTGAACATGCCTTGCTGCTTATCAGTTTAAATGGATATTGGTAAACTAGCATGGCGATTACAATCATTGAGCATAGAATGAACCTATTTAGCCCCTCGTGCAAATTCGGGGCTCGGATGGAACGAATTGATTAATCAATGGCCCTCCTTTTGCTCTTTCCTGATTTTAAACATTTGAAAAAATGTTGAGTTAGCCAGTTTTATTTTGAAGACTGCATGGAGTTCCTGATTCAAAAGCGATGGCCAGGCTGGGTGTTATGACTCTATATTAAAAAGTGGCATTCACAGTCACTGAAATTAAGAAACCGTACCAGTGTGTTCCAAACTGACTGTTTCCATGCCCTGGTTGGAAATTTCCACATGGGAATAGAAATTATGGTGTGAAACATTAACCAATTTGATCGAAAGCCCTACATCAGGTAGCTGTTAGGAGAATATTTGTTTTTGCGTGTTCTAATTTTGAGCACACGCTCTGGACGTTAAATTATCAGGCTAAACTCAGCTAATTGTTTGGCTTGGTCGCCCCCTGTTTTGGTGACTGGCAATGTTTGATGAACTCCTCCCTTTTTGAAGTTTCAACGATCCAGAGTGTTCAAGGAGAAATGAGGTTGAGATACACATCCACAATGATCAAATGGCAGGGCATGCTCAGTATGCTAGATGGCCTAATTCTACTGCTTTTATCTTGTGATCTTATCTCCTGAATGTAAGGAGCTGTTGAGTTGCAGGCACCAGGATTCTCCACTTGCAAGCTTTGATCAGTAATGGAATTACAGGTTTATGGCCAAACATTTTTCCCTAAAAGTGTTATATATCTTTATTAAAAAATCATTTGTGGGTTGTGGGCCTTCGTGGGTTTGTTGCCCATTCTCAATTGCCTTTGAAGATGGTGGTGAGCTGCCTTGTTGAACAACTGCAGTCCACTTGCTGTTGGTAGACCTAAGATGCTGTTAGCAAGAGTGTTCAAGAATTTTGTCACACCTGATTAGTAACACTGTCAATATGTAAAATATGTCACATTTTCTGTTCAGCTTCTATGTCCTAGTCGGCCTAAGGAAGTGAAAAGGTAATCATAATTGAATCGTCATGTAGGCTCAATGGGGCTGAATGGTCTACTCCTTTTTTCCCCTAATCTGAGCAGTTTGGATTTGGATCAGGAACTGGGCCAAGTACTCATTGGTTTGAATGTTTCCATTTCATAATTTGTTACGTTCTTCCATGTTTAACAATGAGATTGAGGCAACAACTCACTAAGCTCAAAGTGAGAGAGAGACACAGGTGGAGAGTGCAAATATTGGGGTGCAGGGGTGGGGGTTTGCTTAGTAAAACATAACTGATAGTGATGTCAATGAAAGGAAAAGCAAGTTTGGCCTTTGGCTGATAGCTTATTCAAGAACTTCCAAAGTTTTAAATTAAAGTTAAGGTTGCCTCCAGGATCATTTTTTTGCCAGGAGCCATTTGATGAAATTAAGTATGTGCTTAATGGTGGATCGGTTTGCTCAATCCAGCTCCAACTAGGTGTCAGCTGTGATTCCATAACACTGAAGCAGTCTCTCTCTGAGCCAAAATAACACGTCTCAGTGTGGGGACTTGAGCACAATAGCTGAACTTCAGTGACCTTCACCCTTGATGAGGGACTGCTGCGTTGTTGGAATTGCCCGGTTTTGGTAGTCACATCAAATGGAGGCCATCTCTACCTTTTGCAGGTGGTTGGTAAAGATTGTATGACCCTAATTTCAAGAGCAAAAACCGAAGTTCTCCCTCGGGTTCCACCCAATATACATCCTTCAATGAACATCTAAAACCAATTCTCACCATACGACATTTCTGTTTGTGGAACTTGCTATGTAAAAATTGGTGCTTCTCCCATGTTTCAATTCAAAAATACTTTAATAGAATGTAAAGTGCTTTAGTGTCTCTTCAGGTCATGAAAGGTGCAGTAGAAATATTACTCTTTAAGACAGAATAAAGGACAGATGCATTGGTTTTTTTTGTTGAAAATTTATTGTAACGTTCAGTTGCCAAAGTTATAATGAAATAACTTGCCTCTCACAGCCTATGATTCTGAAGTGACAGCTAAACCAAATGTTGAAATGTTCACAGTTTACTGCTAACATGACACCACCAACAGCATGACTTAGTGGTTAGCGTTGTGCTTAAGCATCAGTTCCGGTTTGAATTCTGGCTCTGGACAATCCAATTCACCCAATCGCCTCTAGGATTTTTTTATCCTCTATCCCTCTCATTGATCATATGTGTGACCATACCTCACTCAGATGAACGGGAACCCAATAAACCCTTGCACCTCAAAGAACCATGCACCTATTGATTGGTACGATCGGGGTTATATCCAAAGGAAGAGCATCGATCAGGCTGCAAATGAAACACATCAAGATCCAGACGGATCTGGATAGGATACCTGAGGAAAGGATATTTCCTCTCGCCAGAGAATCTAGAGCAAGAGGTCACTGCCTAAAACTGAAGAGTCGCCCATTTGACACAAGTGAGAATTTTTATTTTTCTAAAGCACGTGGGTCTTTGGAGTTCTTCTTCAAAAGGCTATGGAAGGAGAGAACCTGAATATTTTTATTCAGGTGGATCAATTCTTGGTGAACAAAGGAGTGAAAAGTCATTGGGTTTGGCGGGACTGTGTGGTATTCCCATCAGCCAGGAACATGCTGCATAAGGGTAGGCTAGAGGGGCAAAGTGGCCTACTCTTTTAGTGAGTGTGTTTGTGCACTTCTTCATGTGATTCTCCCAAGGTGTTAGTTGCGCTTTCCTTCCGCAAAGGCACACTAACAACACTGTTAAGTAACACATTTACAGACTTAAGTCAGGGGTGTGATAGTATACTCCCTACTTGCTTGGATGAGTGCAGCCCCAACAAAACTCAAGAAGCTTGATACCATCTAGAACAGAGCAGCTCACCTGATTGGCATTACACCCACATCCTGCACAGTGCGTACTATCTGCAAGATACACTGCAGAAATTCACCAAGGGTCCTCAAAGTGCCTTCCAAACCCACGGCGATTTGCATCTAGAAGGACTAGGATAGCAGATACGTGGCAATGCCATCACCTCTAAGTTCCCCTCTAAGCCACTCACCGGCCTGTCTTGGAAATATATCACTGTTCCTTCAGTTGGTGTCTGTCAGCAGCAGTTGTCCAACTGAAACAAACCATTTGATAATAGTCAACATTTTTTTTTCAGAAAGTATCAAAATAAGGGAATAAAAAGTTGCATGTGTGTTCTTATTTAATCGAAAGTCTGAGGAGAACGGTCTTGCAGTGACCTGTGCTATGAAAGAGCAGACAAAGGCTTTAATTGTTGAAAATCTTCCTCCGCACATTTAGCTTGTAACAAACAAGCTAAGTGTTCAACTCATTCACATGTAAGTAAAATGCATTGAGCCAAGTGAAGACATTGTGTGTGTTTTTGTTTAATTCATTTGTGGGACATGGATATTGCTGACTGGCCAGCATTTCTTGCCCATCTCTAGTTGCCCTTGAGAAGGTGGTGGTGAGCTGACTTCTTGAACCGCTGCAGTTCACTTGCTGTGGGTTGACCTGCAATGCCCTTAAGGGAGGGAATTTGAAGATTTTGGCCCAGTGACAGTGAAGGAACAGTGATATATTTCAGGATGGTGAGTGGCTCAGAGGGGAACTTGGAGGTGATGGTGTTCCAATGTATCTGCTGCCCTCTTCCTTCTAGATGTGGGTCTGAAAGGTGCTGTCTGAGTATCGTTGAATTTCTGCAGTGCATCGTGTAGATTGTGCACTGTTGCTATGCACAGAGGGTCAGTGGTGGAGGGAGTGGATGTAGTGCCAATCAAGCTGGCTTCTTGAGTATTGTTGGGACTGCACTTATCCAGGCAAGTGGGGAGTATTCTATCACGTCCCTGGCTCATGCCTTGTGGATGGCGACAGGCTTTGGGGAGCCCGGAGGTGAGTTAATAGCCACAGTTCCTAATTTCTGACCTGCTCTTGTAGCCACTGTGTTTTATGCGGTGGCCCCAGTTGAGTTTCTGATCAATGATAGCCCCTACGATGTTGTTAGTGCAGGTTTCATGGTCGTGATTAGACTTTTAATTCCAGACTTCTATTTACCATGACTGGATTCTAATCCAGGTCCCCAGAACTTGACCTGGGTATCCAGATTAATAGAGTAGTGATAATTAGACCTTCCCCAATGCAAAATATTTCTAGGAGACCCTCAAATTGTCAGCATTGCTGTAATCTGGAAAAATATTTTACGCAAGAACTTGGTACTTTTTAGTTGCTGAAACCGTACGTCTTAGGACATGCCTGACTAGCCACAACCTTCAAAATGCTTTCACCAAAACCTGCTGGGCTGTCAGGGCAGTGAGGCATTTATGATTGATGGGCCAGAAAGGTTTCTTCCTTTTCACCAAGGTTCAAAAATTGAGAAACAACCTTAAGAATGATCAAGAATAAAATAAGGTGAGTTAGTCAAGTTGGGCACAGAAAGAGAAATAGGGAGTGATATAATGATTTTATAATAAAATGCTGAGGCAGGAAAGACTATTTTTATTCTATTTCAAATCTTCCATTTCTAAAATCTCCAACAACAACACAGGAGCAGAAGAAATGAGACCCCACACTTTCTGTTATTCATTTTCTGGGTTAGAGAGGTTGCATATAAGTCATTCACATTTATCACATTGTTATGGCTGATAAACATTTAGTGCATTGTTACGCTCTTAATTACTAGTGTTCATTTTCTGCAGAAACTTGAATTGGTAATTCACATGCAAATATAGCAGCATTGTGTGCTATGGGGAAGCTGATGATGAGACTCCATCTTTTGCAAGGATGTTGGCAGAGCCCAGCAACTTGTGACAATTTGCAATTTGTAGTATATCTCATCCTTGCCACAAGTCATTGGGCGTTTTATGCATTTAGGTGGCATTAAGCCCCTTGTAATTTTATTTGGTGTATTGTGGTCCCTTTTATAAAGTTGTATCCATTTCCATTTGTCTCTGAGTTTCCTTCCCACCAAATCTGCGACCTACAGACACAACAAGGAAGGATTACAACCCGTTATCGAAGCATAAGGATCAGATCCTCGGTCCAATATGGAAACTGCTCTGATTTTTTTTTTATCGGCTTTGAAAGCAACAGGAAAGGAAAATTGATTTGTTTCTGTTAACTGCCATCCAAGCTGACCAGAGATATTTTCATGGCTCCGATGGAAAGCTAAAAATCTGCCCTGTGGTGTTGGCAATGTGGGGTGGATTAATTTTCAATTTCACTTCCCTTGGAGACTTTAGACCAATGGAGCAGATTTCTTGTTATTTGTCTGAAGTACAAATTCAGGCAGGATTTGTAATGCCTGGGTGAAGCTTTGTCTTTGTCTTTTTGCTGCCCATATCTTAAGGTTGAAGTAATTACAACTTTTGTAGCCTCACCTCATTTCCAGTGTGAGAAAACACTGCTGTCTGCCCTATTGTAGGTGCCTGTACTCCTCGGGTACCTACAGTTGCAAAGGAATTAGAGTTAAAGGACTCCTGAAGTCTTTTTTTCCCTATTTCCTAATATCATATAAACCGTTGTTCTTTTTAGCGTTCCTCATCTGCGTTTTATTCCATTGTTCAGATTTCAGTCTCTGAAAAAGAAAGCAAGAGGGTATATGGATTAAAGATGGATTTATTAAAGAGGGTTTACTCTGAGGTGGGTGTTGGGGGTGTTTCCACATTTGACCATGGATGGGATGTACCTTGCCAGTAAAATTCCCAGTGCCATTCTCTACTGGTGACAAGCTTCCACCAGGCCTCTTTCGCCCAGGACATCATTTGTGGCCCAGCTCAGCCTGCCTGTAGAGCACCCCTAGATTGGGGGAAAGAGAGTGGTACAGCCACTCATGACTGTGTCCGCCTGCCCATACTGTGTCGGCCTGGACTGCGTAGTAGCACTGCCAGATAAACAGGTACTATCCAGCGCAAATGCCAACCCAGGAAAGCCATGTCTGGGCTGTGGTACTGGTGGGAGAAGGGGATCCAGAATAATTCTGTAAAGTCCAAGACACTTGTGAAACCCCAGCACCAATCCCTGTTGCACCCCATGAATTAAAGCTAACTGACCCAAAGATACACTCTGATTCCTGATGCTGAGTGCCAAATTCTTGTCTGTTCTAATGTATCAGCCCCGGTACCACCAGCGCTCACCTTTTGGGGCGCTGCCTTATCCAAGTGGAAATCCAAACACAGAGCAGTAAGCCCAGGCTGTGGTCAGGGGGCTTGGATGCAGACTGTCAGCCAATCTGGGAAATCAGGGCTTTAAAGATTGTCCTAATGCCTTCTTTCCCACTGTGAGTTGTTTGCATCTAATGGGTGAGTGGGTAAAAACAGTGAGCAGCGGGAAGTAGAGACCATGGTGCTGAGGTGACAGTCGGGTAAATAGCTTCAAGAAGCTTGCAGGAACTCTTTTCCATCGGAGCATAGGAGGCTAAGGGTTGACCTTTCTAGAGGTTTATAAAAGCTCGCACCGAAAGAAAAACCCTCTCCATAGCCTTTGGCAAAATTGACTTGCTGCTGATTCTTGGTAAGATTCAGCCCCAAGCAGCACACAGACACAGGGAAGTTAAGTGAGCGAGCGTAATGTTGTCAGATGGGGTTACATGGGCAAACCTGAAGTTCTCCCCTGTGGCAGGAGAAGAGCAGAAGACAACGTGGTGGAAAGGCGTCTGGATCACTTTATACACAAAGATCACACAACTGCTGTTGGTCATTTATATAAGTGACTTGGATGAGAATTTAGGAAGCATGGTTAGTAAACTTGTGAATGACACCAAAAATAGGTGGAAGAGTGGACAGTGAAGAATGTTAACTAGGATTACAAAGGGGTCTTGATCAATTGGGTTAATGGGCTGAGGATTGGCAGATGGAGTTTAATTTGGGTAAATACATTTTGGTTTAACAAACAAGGGCAGGATGTATACAGATATGGTAGGGCCCTGAGGAGTGCTGTCGAACAGAGAGACCTAGAGGTTCAGGCACATAGTCCTTTGAAAGTTGCATCACAGGCAGACAGAATGGTTGAGAAGGTATATAGCGTGCTTGCCTTCATTGGTCAGTACAGGAGTTGGGATGTCATGTGCAGGATATTGGTGAGGCCACTTTTGGAGTACTGTGTACAGTTATGGTTGCCCACTTAAAGGAAGGATATTCTCAAATTGGTGAGGGTTCAGAAAAGATTTACAAGGTAGTTGGTGGGGTTGTGTTTTAATGAGAGGCTGGATAAGCTGGAACTGTTTTTTTTCCACTGAAGCATAAGAGGCTAAGGGGTAACCTATTAGAGGTTTATAAAATCCTGAGGGGCATAGATAAGGTGAATAGCAGAGGTTGTTTCCCTAGGGTGGGGGATTTCAAAACTGGAGGGCATATTTTTTAAGGTGAAAGGAGGAAAAGTTAAAAGGACAACTTGCTCACACAGGAAGTGGTTCATACGTGGAATGAGCTGCCAGAGGAAGTGGTGGATGCAGGTATAGTTACGACATTTACATAGAACATAGAACATTACAGCACAGTACAGGCCCTTCGGCCCTCGATCTTGTGCCGACCTGTCGTACCGATCTCAAGCCCATCTAACCTACACTATTCCATGTAAGTCCATATGCTTATCCAATGACGACCTAAATGTACCTAAAGTTGGCGAATCTAGTACTGTAAAACATATTTGGGCAAGTACATGAATAGGGAATGTTTAGAGGAGTATGGGCCATATGCAGGAAAGTGGGACTAGTTTAGTGTGGGAAACTTGATTGGTATGGAAGGTTAGAACTGAATGGTCTGTTTCTGTTCTCTCTGGTGTCCTTCCTCTAACAATAGCTGCTGAGTATGTGCTATACCACTGTGACATTAGGTCACATGGAACGCGGAACCGGGTGTGTGGGTCTCTGGAGATGTCAGTTATTGAATGTCGGCATCTATTGTAAGGGAGATGGGATTTAAAAATCATTGAATGGCAGTGGTGAGGCAGGCACCTGGATCCCCGTCTGCAGTATTTCCCATTTCCTTTTATCAGGCGTTTGAAGCAATTCATGAATAAGGTATATTTTTGAGATAGAAAAGGTGTTAAAAGTAGCCAAAAAGCCATGACCCCCATCTCAGCATCCCTGAATGATCTCCAGCTCACCACCAGAGGAGCCAAAGAGCTAGTGGTGCCTTTATGTGTCACTGTGGCACTAGCTCACTGGGGAACAGAATTCCAACAACTGATGACCCTTCAACCACAGAATTGTTATGGTGCAGGAGGCCAGTCATCCCATCATGTCTGCACCAATTCTACCACACCCCCCCGATACTAATCTCATACACCCCCGCTATCCTTGAGCATCAATTCTACCCATGTATCTGTCTGCTGGCTCTCTGGATCGTCTGAATTTAAACCTCACCTGCACCACATTTCCAGGCAATGTATTCCACACCATGACTCCTGACTGTGTGAAATAGGTCATTTTTATTTCCATTTATTAAATTTGTGGCCACAATACCCTGGCTCCCATTCTGGGCTCCACCGGCACAAGTCTCAGTACAGTGGTGACTGGTACAACAGGACTCAATAACTGGGGCTCACTGGGGTGGAGGGAGAGGTGCTGTATTTGGGTTGGGTGGAAGACCTAGACCACGAGCAGCGCCGTTAGCCCTGTGATTTCAGTCATTGAGCCATCCCCTCCCTCCACCACCTACTCTGTCGAACCCTTTCAACCTTTCCTCTTTATCCCAAGGACCAGCCTGTTATATGTTGTAGTAAGAGCAGGTCTGGCTTTTTCACAGAAAGCAGTCAACCCCCATGGGTGTGGGGGCGGGGGAATTTCAAGACCGGGGACATGTTTTTAAGGTGAGGGGCAAAAGATTTAAAAAAGACATGGGGGACAATGTCTTTTTAATGCAGACAGTGATTCACGTGTGGAATGAACTTCCTGAAGAAATGGTGGATATAGATACAGTTACAACGTTTAAAAGACGCTTAGATAACTACATGAATGGGAAATGTTTGGAGGGATATGGGCCAAGCACAGGCAGGTGGGACTAGTTTAGTTTGGGATTATGTTTAGCATGGACGAGTTGGACCGAAGGGTCTGTTTCCATGCTGTATGACTCTATATTACAAGGGATTGTAAGAAAGGATATATTTGGAGCCTTGTACTCTCGGATCCCACTTCAATCTCATCTGATGATGTTATGGTCTAGCATGTGCTCAGTCGGTACTGTTAGAATAAAACGTTTGGTCTTGGAGTTTGGGAGGTGGTGATACAGTGGTAGTATCACTGGTCTGGTGATTTAACTTCCAGTCGGACATTCAGTGAGACATGAGTGAGAATCACACCATATCAGATTGAGAAATTGGAATTCGGTAAAAAAAAACTGGAGTAAAAAGCCAGCCCTAATGATGACTGTCTGTTGCATTTAACAACCCCATCTTGCTTCAGGGAAGGGAGATCTGCCATTCTCACCTGGTCTGGCCTATATGTAACTCCAGATTCTCAACGGTGACTCTTAACTGCCCCCTGGACAATCAGGAATGGGCAATAAATTCTGGCCCAGCCGATGACGGCCAATGAATTGAAATAAATATCTTATAAAAACATATGAGATGCCAAGTATCTTCAGGACTGGATTACACAGATTTTTGATAGACAGGGAATTTTGGGTTATGTGGGAACTAGCAGCCAAACAGAACAAAGACCATAATTGGATCTACTATGATTTTATTGAATAGCAAGATCAGATTAATTTTGCTCCTATTTCTTTGTTGTCTTGATGGTACGATAGTAGGGGGTGTTTTGTAGTGGTAAGGCTGTTAAATGCCAAGGTTAGATACCAAGGTTTTATTGAATAGCAAGATCAGATTAATTTTGCTCCTATTTCTTTGTTGTCTTGATGGTACGATAGTAGGGGGTGTTTTGTAGTGGTAAGGCTGTTAAATGCCAAGGTTAGATACCAAGGTGGGAGCTGGGCCGTCAAAATCTGTCCAATTCAGCACCGAACAAATCTCATTTTGCTCAAGCCTGAATAACGTACAAGACCTGGCTGCAGGAATACTTTTAGTACCTGAGGAGCTGTAAATTGACCTGAACACTGTACAATCATCAGTGACCGGTCCCACTTCGGATCTGGTTGGGAGGATCCAAGTTTGGAATTTCCTCAGCAGGCAGGATAAATGTAAATAGCACAAAGACTGCTCTTACCTTAAGAGGATCAATGGAGTTTTTTTGCTGTACAAAATGGGTAAGAATATATCATTCAGCATGTTGTATCTGTGCTGAACTTTTATGATTAATAATCAATTAACAGAGAGATAGTGGTGTAGTAGTAATGCCCACTGGACTAGTGATCCAGAGACCTAGAACATAAGAGCTAGAAGCAGGAATAGGCCAATCAGCCCCTCGAGCCCATTCGGCCATTCATTACATCATAGCTAATGTCAACCCAGCCTCAACTCCACCTTCCTGCCCACTCTCCATAACCTTCCACCCTTGACTAATTAAAAATCTATCTCCTCCATAAAATTACCCAATGTCCCAGCATTCACACATTCACAACCCTTTGAGGGAAGTGATTTCTCCTCATCTCTCATTTAAATTTGACACCCCCTCATCCTTCTAGATTACCCCACAAGGAGAAATATCCTCTCTATGTCTACTTGGTCAATTGCCTTTCGTAGCCCAATTAGCTCTACTTTTGTTCTTCTAAATTCCAGAGAGTATTGGCCTAAACTCCAAAACTGGTTATTGGTCTGGGTTCACTAGTACGAATGCCATGGTAACAGCTAGATACATTTCACAAAGCCTAGAATTGAGAGCTAGTCTCAGTAGCAGTGACTGTAAGACTGTTGTCAAAACCCATGTGC
Organism: Stegostoma tigrinum; assembly: GCF_030684315.1. Taxonomy (NCBI): domain Eukaryota; kingdom Metazoa; phylum Chordata; class Chondrichthyes; order Orectolobiformes; family Stegostomatidae; genus Stegostoma; species Stegostoma tigrinum. The sequence continues at coordinate 13,090,002 of NC_081387.1, read as the reverse complement.
CTAGCCCGGGAAACTGATCGGATGCGGAAGGGACAACATTTGTCAGGCATCCTCACAATCGTCCACCAACCAAAACTTTGCACTTCAGTGGGATGGAGTGTCAGAGTGATCCCGTGGGATTCCCATAGGAAGTTATGCATCCAGCCCTGTTTCCTACACGACAATGAAGGACTCCGATGAATAGTTTGGCTCCCTGACTCTGATCTAGAAGTTCCAGGTTCGAAGGTCAAGGCAAGCTCATTTATAATGTGGCTCAAACAAACTGACCATCAATTCGTAAATCCTCACAATGTTAAAGTGTGAGAGATTCCTATTCAGCTCATGTGCCACATTGAACCTTAACTAACACTATCCACAAAGCTCCAGGTCTTCAACATGGACTCTAGAACAAGGCTCTATGGTCTGTTCCCCAGGATGCAACCGAGACAAATATCGATTGTGCCTGGAGGACCATCAAGCCGTTGAAAGATGCTCTTCAGTCTGCCCAAAACTTTCAGAACAAAGAGTTGATCTTGACCAAGTGTTGCAGACTGCCACATTCCAAAGTCTATGCTGAGGGAAACATAAAGCTTGGGGCAGCAGAGAAAGACCACGGTCTGAGGTCTTTCTACCGAAGGTAAACAGCGGTCTGTTCAGCTATTGGACTCTCCTCAAGCCTCAAATGCATTTAAGTAAGTCTTATATGTGTAAGACATGCTTTTAGTTTGTTTGGATTGAGTAAACTCCATTATTTTTGTTTCCTTGATATGCTACTATTCAGAACAGAATTGCATTTGTGACTTTATAAAGATATTTTTCATGAATAAGGTATAGTTTTGAAATAGAAAAGGACTTTAAAGTAGCCAAAAAGCCACGACCCCCATCTCAGCATCCCTGAATAATCTCCAGATCACCACCAGAGGAGCCAAAGAGCTAGTGGTGCCTTTATGCGTCACCGTTCCCTATCGCCCATCGACTCCACTGTTATCCCTCATATTCCTCCCCCAGCTGCCGACCCACACCACCCCTCCTCTCTCTGGCCACTATCCCTCCGCTCTCCCTCTTCCTACATCACACGTTCCTACGATATTTTTGAGAGATTTGTGTTAGAATTGAGGCCTACCAAAGTCCACGTAGATTTCCTGGAGAGCTGTAAGGAGCACAATGAAGAGGGACGTTGGCTTGAATTCACAGACAGAAAACCAATTGCTGAAACGGCCCGAAACTCTCTAGTCACCCCATGCGCCAACCCTCCAATAATTTAACACGCCAGCAACCTATGTGGGTCAAAGCCTTACAAACAACCACTGGTGAGCAGCCAAGGTTATTTGGAGGGACAATTTTAACCAGGCTTGCCTGAACTGAGAAGATTTGGACATAAGGCTATTTTTAACAACTCAGGGAACTCACCATCATTATACACTGGCAACTGCTGTAAGACTCCTGGGGCTACGTAAATAAGAGTATGCTTGATGTAGGAAAAAAGTGTACACATTACAAATGGAAACATTAACTTGAAATGGTCTCCATGGGTCAAATGGCATCCTTCCATGTTGCTGATGAGCTTCTGACCCCTTGCCACTCTCAGGAGTCAAACGACTCATTGATTTTGTGGATATCTTACCTTCCATCTTCTGGCATGTATCCACTGTTGGGGTCAGAAAGAAAGAAATAAACCATTAATTGGTGTCTTGTTGGCAAAGTTTTTGCAAACTAGGCACTTTTGCTGACTTGGCAGAAGCTGATTTCCTTTGAATCCCAGCACATTGCTACTTCTAAGCTAAGTTTGATGTGAATTCCCAGAAGGGTAGCTCAGCGGTTAGCACTGCTGCCTCACAGCACCAGGGAGCTGGGTTTGATTCCACCCTTGGGTCACAGTGTGGAGTTTTCACATTCTCCCTCTGTCTGTGTGGGTTTCCTCTGGGTGCTCCAGTTTCCTCCCACAGTCCAAAGATTTGCAGGTTAGGCTGGATTGGCCATGGTGTATTGCCTCAAGTGTCTAGATATGTGCAGGCTGGGTGGTTTAGCCTTGGGAATTGAAGAGATACGGTGTTTCTGGGTGGGATGCGGTTGGAGGGGGTTGGTGCAGACTTGATGGGCTGAATGGCCTGCTCTCACGCTGCAGGATACTATGATTCTACAAAGTCCTTTACCAAAATTCTTGCGGATCTTCTCAAGTTCTGAAAAAGAGGAGGCAATGCCCTGTTGTTATTGATGTCTTCTGTGTAAGTTTCACACTGTTGATCAGAGAGGTATAAATGCATTCCTGCTCATTTGTTAAGGCTGTTGTTGCCACTTGATTAGATTTTAATCGAGAAAAAGAAAAAGGTTCTCTAGCCCTACCTTCCTTCAGACTATTCTCTGGTTTCCAGGAGAGATAAAGGAAGAGAAATCAATTGTTAAAGACGTTGCTTCCCGAAAGAAAAGCAAGGAGCAAACACGCACATTACAAAAACAACTGTGTTTAGCTGTGACCTCTTGTGACTCGAGGAAGTCACTCGTAATGTAGGACACCTGCCAGCCAATTTACACGCAGTTAGCTCACACACATCAATGGAGAAATGACAAGGTGATCTGACTTCGGACAGGTTTAAAGTTATCAGGTTTAAAGTTTTGGAGAAGGTTTGTAGCTCGGGTTGTGGATGAGGTTGTCGACATGCTCACTGAGCCGGTCGGTTTGACTGCAGATGTTTCGTCACCCTGCTAGGTAACATGGTCAGTGCACCTCCGGTGAAGCATTGGTGTTCTCTCCCGCTTGTTATCTATTTGCCTCGGTTTATTGGGGCTGGCTGGTCTTATTTCCGGTTTTGTTCTTCAGTGGTTTGTATATTGAGTCCAGTTCAATGTGTTTGTTGATGGATTTCCTCCACAAATCCCCCGGCATATCTCTGTTTGGCTCGTGCTACTATGGATGTGTTGTGTCAGTCGAATTGGCCTTCTTTGTCTGTGTGGATTGAGACAGCTACTGATGAATGTAAAGGACCTCATGCCCACAACCAATAAACCTAATGTAATATACAAAATACCATGCAAGGACTGTGAGCAACACTACAAAGGCCAAACTGGAAGAAAACCAACAACAAGGATATACAAACACCAATTAGCCACCAAGAAACACGACCAATTCTCACTGGACTCACTACACACAGAGAAAGAAGGACACAAATTCGAGTCAGACAACACATCCATAAGAGCTCAAGCCAAACAGAGACATGCCAGGGAATTCCTGGAGGCCTGGAATTCCAACCGGAATTCCGTCACCAAACACATTGAACTGGAGCTGATGTGCAAACCACTGAAAAACAGAACCAGAAGTGATGCCAGCCACCCCCAGCAAACCGAGGCATATAAATAACAAGCAGGAGGGAACACCAGCGCTTCACCAGAAGCGCACTGACCGTGTTACCTAGCAGGGTGACGAAATGTCTACAGTCAAACAGACCGGCTCAGTGAGCAAGGCTGCAACCTCAAGTTATCAGGTCCTGTCACACAGTCCCACAGGATTAATTATTTTTAACATCTTCTCAAATGGAACTTAAAACGGCACCTAGTGGTGTGATTTCCTTTCTGCTAACTTAAGCCAGGTTTTCTTGAAATGCAAATTAAATTGCACAGCAAGTTATTTTAGACTAGATCTTTTTTGGACATTTTCTTTGCCCCCAAGGTGAAATTCCGAAAGTAGACACAGAAATTGGGGTTTATAACACAGCGAAGACAACCAATTCACCGCTAGAAAGCTAAAGAGATGAGATTGCAATTTGGGAATGCTGGCAAAAATAGAATATTAATAAAACTGGAGGCTTCTTTGAGGTCTAATCGGAGAGGTATGCAGGTTTGCACATGTTGTAATAGCAAAGAGAGATATTTTTCATGCTTCAATTTGGCCTTACTTAGATCATCAAGTTCTTTATTTGTCATGCTGCATTCTGCAATGAAGGAGGAGGGGTAAAAATAATAAATACACGGTACACTAATAGATTGGTCTGCACTGAATAACAGTTAACAATTAACCTTTGGGGGGCTGCAATTTTAATTAACTCATTGGCAGTACTGGCTTTACCCTCCTTGGTGTCCTATTTCCTCCCTGACCCTCACCCCATCTATTCTTCGTCGACGTCATTGGAGATTAATACCAGGCAGGGGTGTAATACTAGCCTCTTACCTGTTTCCATTGGATTTTCTTCCAAGTGAGTTAGGTTAAAATTCCTACTAATGTCATCATATTCAGCTCCTGGCACTATTCTCTCACCTTCATCACGAACCATTTCACCCACTTTACATTGGCGTGTCAAAATGATCAAATACATGCTCTGGGATCCCAATCAATCTTCCTAATGAAGGGTGTGAATAGACTTCCAAAGACAGTCAATGTGCCTCTGACCTAAGATCATGAGAAACAGAAACAGGGTAGGTTATATGGTCCCTCATGCTTGCTGTTTTATAAGTTCATGACTGATGTTATGCATCATCTCACCTATCATTCCCCTCTCAATGTCCTCATATACCTTGATTCCCTTAGATTCCAATAATTCTTCAATCTCCATTTTCAATACATTCAGGGAGTGGGCATCTGCAACCCTCTTGGTTTCAGTTTTCCGAAATTCACAACCCTCCAAGTGAACTATTTCCTCCTCACCCTCGTCAGATACCGATCAGGCCATCATCCTGAGACTAAGATCCTGCACCCTAGATTTTCTAAGAACTGGACAGTCAAAACCTCTAACATCTTGGAGACATTCCAGTTGGATCACCTGTCAGTCCTCTGAACGCTCGTCCTTGAAAAACAAATACCCCAGGAAATTCCTGCTCAAACTGTTCCACATAATGTAACACATTCTAGTTTGTGCTTTCACTGACACTAACATCCCCACGACATAAATTGTCTCAAAATGCACTACCAAAACCCCACCCTATCCATGAGCAATGCCACGGGTAATTTGTAGAAACTTGGGATCTGTCAGAATAATGTGTTTTACCTTCCTCTTTTTTCTTTAATTTTTCTTCTGTGAAGCAAAAGCATAAAGTAAAGGAGAATCTATAATTAGAAACATAGGACCAGCACTAGGCCACTCATCCCATCCACCTTTCTCCATCAGTTGATCCATCTGATTGGAGGTTGTGGCATATTGAGATTATCACTAGATTAGTAATCCAGTATATTAGTAATTAGGGAAGAATATGGAAGTTAGAGAACTTGGGGCAATAAATAGTGGCATCATGAAAAGTTTCCATAGTACAGAAGAGGAGATGTTAGATGTCTTAAAATGCATAAAGTTGGATCAGGTACACCCTAGAACTCTGTGGGGAGCAAGAGAAGTGATCTCTGGGTCCTTTGCTGAGATATTTGAATTGTTGATAGTCACGGGTGAGGTACTGGAGGGTGGCTAACATGGTGCCACTATTTAAGGAAGGTGCCAAGGAAAAGCCAGGGGGCTATAGACTAGTTAGCCTGACATCAGTGTTAGGTAAGTTGTTGAAGGGGTATCTCGGAGACAGAATTTATATGTGCTTGGAAAGGCAGGATTGATTAGGGATAGCCAACATGGCTTTTGTGCATGGGAAATCATGCCTTACTAGCTTGATTGAATTTTTTGAGGAAGTAACAAAGAGGATTGATGGGGGCAGAGCAGTGGATGTGATCTCTATGGACTTCAGTAAGGCATTCGACGAATTTCTGCATGGTCAACTGCTTAGCAAGGTAAGATCACATGGAATGCAAGGAAAATTAACCATTTGGATGAGGAACTGGCTCAGAGGTGGGAGACAGAGGGTGGTGGTGGATGGTTGCTTTTCAGACTGGAGGCCTGTGGCCCACTGATGTGCCACAAGGATCGGTGCTGGGTCCACTGCTTTCTGTCATTTATTTAAATGATTTGGATGTGAATATAGGAGGGATGGTTAGTAAGTTTGCAGATGACACCAAAATTGGAGATGTACTGGACAGCAAATAAGGTTACCTCAGAGTACAATGGGATCTTGAACAGATAGGTTAATGGGCCAAGGAGTGGTAGGTGAAGTTTTATTTAGATAAATGTGAGTTGCTGCATTTTGGAAAGACAAGTCAGGGCAGGACTTATACACTTAATTTTAAGTTCCTGGGGAGTGTTACTGACCAAAGGAACCTTGGGGTGCAGGTTCATATTTCTTTGAAAGTGGATTCGCAGGTAGACAGGATAGTGAAGAAGGCATTTGGTATTCTTGTTTTTATTGGTCAATGCATTGAGTATAGGAGTTGGGAGGGTCATGTTGCGGCTGTACAGGACATTGTTTAGGCCACTTTTGGAACACTGCGTGCAGTTCTGGTCTCCCTGCTATAGGAAAGTTTTCTTAAACTTGAAAGGGTTCAGTAAAGACTCACAGGGATGCAGCCAGAGTTGAATGGTTTGAATAGGCTGGGGCTGTTCTCCCTGGAACATCAGAAGCTGAGGGGTAACCTTACAGAGGTTTATAAAATGTTGAGGAGCATGGATAGGGTGAACAATCCAGGTCTTTTCCCCAGGGTACGGGAGTCCAAAACTAGAAGGCAAGGATTTAAGGTGAAAGGGGAAAGATTTCAAAGGGACCTAAGGGGCAATATTTTCACATAGAGGGTGGTGTGTGTATGGAATGAGCTGCCAGAGGAAGTGGAGAAGGCTGGTACGATTACAACATTTAAAAAACGTCTGGATGGGTAATGAATAGGAAGGGTTTAGAGGGATATGGGCCGAATGCTGGCAAATGGGGCTGTATTAATTTAGGGTATCTGGTCAGCATGGACCAGGTCTGTTTCCTTGCTGTACAATTCTTTGACTCTAAGAAGACCACTGCCACCCATCACCTCCAGCTCAATGATCCCAATTCCTCCATCTCTCCACTCCATGCTATTCACTCCAGCTCGCCCGAGGCAATGAAACACTGCCGAGCACAGTTCTACACAGTTTTATTATCGTCTCACCTGTTTTTCTAAGAGCTTCTTTTAACGTTTCGACATCTGAAATAAAGAAACAATTTATTGAGGATTGCAGCTTCAGATTAGGGGCTCTCACGGATCATTTAGATTGAGAGAACTGCATTGTTACTCAGTCACCTCCTTTTGTCAAATTTCAACCCGAAATGCAAAAACATGTCAGGAAAGGTCAGTGTGCTTTTTCGTGCATGACACAACTAGCTAGGAAATGGGCATTGATCACAATATTTACAGAAATGACAGTTTGCATCATCTATTAGCCTGTGTTTGCTCTAAGAAGCATTGGATTACTGTTGTTACTGTAAAAACAGAGGTATGCAGTTGAAGCTCACTGGCTTGCATTCATCAAGATAGCATCACAAGAATACCAAAATTCAAGTAACTGCTTGGTGAAAAAAAGACATATTTGGTGAAAGTTCTTCATTTTGCCCTCACCAGGATAATTTGCAAGAATACCAATTTACGGGGTGAGAAAGGAAAGCTTTTCTTATCCTGAGCACAAGAGAACCGGTTTCTACAGAGGTCTTGTAGTGCAGTGATAGTGCGTGACCTCTGTCTGGGCTATGCAGTCCAGGATCAAGTCCCACCTGCCCTGAGGCTGTTTCATAATACGCTCAACTTGTTGGATTTGAAATAACTCCAAATTGATGGTTAAGACTGAAGGCTGGTATCCCACCACCAAGTCACCCTTTATTTACACCTACATAGGACATGACACTGATGCAGCTAGATTAACACTCCTAGAGTGAACCTCTGACAATCCTGTTTCTATCTGTCAGCCAGGGCTCCCTGATTGCACCAGGTTAACAGTGCCAATCAGGGAACTCATATTTTGTGGATCCATCTAGCTGACATCATTCCAATCATACAAAGACCTATGAGCAGAAGTAGGTAATTGAACCTATTGAGTCTGCTCTGCTTAACAAAGCATTAGAACCAGCTGGGAGGTGTTGGCCTGTGTTGAGGAAAGTTTTGCAGAGTTTCATTAATAAACCTTTGTGGAATAAAAAGAAAAGCAGCTTCAGATGAAGAGAAACCATTGTCAATGAACATAAAAATGCATCTGGTTCACTAATGCTCTTTTTTTTAATTAACAGGATGAGGGCATCAGAGGGCAGTTCAGAGTCAACTACGTTGCTGTGGTTCAGGAGTGACATGTTGGCCAGGCTGGGTAAGGATGGCCATTTCCGTCCCTAAAAGACATTAGTGAACCAGATGGGTATTTTTCAACCGTCAGCAATGGATTCATGGTCTTTACTAGATTCTTAATTCTAGGTATTTTTTATTGAAGTCAAATTCCACCATGTGCTATGGTGGAATTTGAACCTGGGTTCCCAGAATATTGTCTGGATCCCTGGATTAACAATCCAGTGATAATACCACTAGGCGATTGCCTCCCCAGGTGGGGAAATCTGCCATCCTTACCTGGCCTGGCTTATATATGACTCTGGACCCACTGCAGCACAGTTGACTCCGAAATGGCCTTAAGAGCTGATCAATTGAGAGCAAAGCACAACTAGAAGTGGCAAATGAATGCCTGTTTATTACCAGTCAAGTCCATATCCCATGAAAGGATAGACAAACACGTAAATGCAGATATATATAGACACAAATTTAAAAGCTTAGGTAGAAAATTTAGTGTCATAATTTGTTTTGGACATGGTTTAGTAATAGAAGGCACTGGACATCTTGCAGAATATTTCCAGCATATTCCATTTTGTTCAGCTTTGATAAGTGAATTCGAAATGTCAACTTAATGATAAACTAAGTGTACAAATATTTACTGACCGTCGGGCTGCCCTTCTTCAGTTACTGTTTAAAGGAGAGATGAAATAGTGATTCAAAACTACAAGAAGAACAATCAAAATTAGTGCTCTTTTTGTAAAAAAAATAAGGTTAATTCAGAATGGTTGTGTTGCGATTGTGTTGTTAATATCTAGAAGTCTAGATGAATGATTATTCATGAATTAATTCACACTTCACCTTGGCAACTGGAAATTATAAATTCAACTAGTCAGTCTTAAAACTGGCATCAGGGCCACATAGATCCCGTTGCAGTGTGGATGCTGTCCATTTTAAATCTCGGACAGCCAACGCTTGGAAAGTTAGTTTGCTTGGCTCAGAGAAGTCACTTCTAACATCGACAGGTCAAAGTTTCTTATCCCAGGTCAAATCATTCAGTACAAGCAAGGAACTGCATCAGTCATTCTGCCCTTGAGTCCCATACCCCTCCCCATCATTGCTGGTGACCTCAGTCAAACTTAACAGGGAGCTGGTGGAATACTATGGGGATAGGGTGGTTTACAACAGCATCATATGCCAACATCACTGCAGAATTGGATCAGGGCAGTGTATGGAACCAGCTTTGACTCTCTCTGATGCCGACATCAATCATAGTTTAGCCCTGATCCACCTTTTGTATCTCTAATGGTATTTGGAAAGGCAAATAAATGCTGACTGAGGCTTAGCCTGAACAGTCCATTTCATTGGTTTGTACCCATGGAGGTCCAATTCCACCTTGGGCTGTTTGATATTGGTCTGGGGAGCTGAACATCGGCTGGAGCTCTGAACATGTTTGCCAGTAGGATATTGTGCCAAGATTTTATGTTTCCTACTGATATAACCTCCAGTAGTGGTCAAAATAATTAACCAGTGAAGTTTTCACATGAAATTGTGCACTACAGTGTTGTCATTACACTCCCTTACAGACAAAAGAGTGTATGACTTCTTCTCTGTACGCATAAGCTATCTCCTGTGTGGACAACTGATTTCATCACAGGTCTGAGTTTATCTGAATACAGACTGTGGAGTGAACATTATGCTGTTAAAATCCACGCAACTTCAATGGGGAATGTGGTGGAATCAGCTGGATTTTACTGCCAGCTTGATTTGCCGCACTGCTGAAGGTCAACAGGCACTAATATTGCGTATGAAACTGGAGAGCTCCACATCCTGTCCTGTGAGTGGAAGTCAATTACTGAGATGCCCACATGAGATGGTAATCACAAATTCTAGCAGACTCCCTCTCCTGGTCCAAGCATATATGGTGGCCTCAAATGAGCAATATACACAGTGCAATTCCAACTCCAACCCAGACGGTCATGATGCAATTACACCTTCCCCACAACCCTCTCCCAAACTCTTACTAATTTCTTGCTCCCAGTATGAATTCATACCATAAGTTTCATTAGATGAGGTTTTTGCCATTGTCAAATACTCACATTTTGTGCGGCCACAGCCTTCCAGCTCTGGAAAACAGGAAACATAACTCACTGAGGGATTAACCCAGCTGACCTAAGTATACAATTGGCTGATGGACTCTGACTGACTTCAAAACTGATGAAATACATAAACTTGGGAACAAAAACAAAGCTGCTGGAAGAGCTCAGCAGGTCTGGCAGCATCTGTGGAGGTGAAAACAGGGAGTCTGAGGAAGGGTCACCGGACCCGAAACATTAACTCTGTTTTAATTTCACAGATGCTGCCGGACCTGCTGAACATTTCCAGCAACTTCTGTTTTTGTTCCTGATTTACAGCATCTGCAGTTCTTTTGGTTTTTACACAAACTTGGGAATGTTTCCGTTTCATGATTTAGGAACAGAGGGGCAGGAGGGGCCATTCCCTTGGCGAAGTCATTTCCCCCACTCTGTTAAGATATGGTTGATCAAATCAATTTCAATGTCATTTTCTCGCCATATCCCTTGATACCATTGGTGTCCAGTCATCTCTCTGTTTCTACCTTGAGCATGCTCAATGAATCTCCACCGGGATTAGAAAAATTCCAAACCTCACCACCATCCCCACATTTCTCCCCTTCTCAATTAAACGACCCGCCCCTCTATCAGACAAACTCTACCCTGGTTCAAGAATTTACCAGACAGGGTAAACATCCTATCTATGTCCACTCTGACATGCCCCTTGAGAATTTTATAAGTTTCACCTCTTATTAGTTGAAATTAAAACAAACCGGAGCCTGGGTTTCCTTAGTCTCTACTCGTAAGACAACACAACCATCCAAGGGTTTAGACTTTTGAAGGTCTGTTGAGCTTCCTCTATGGCAAGTACATGCTTCCATAGACAGAGAGCAAAACTGTGGATAAGAGGGGAATTGTCAGGGGTGAAAGGAAAGATCTGTTCCTGTTAGATCAAGAACGAGGGGGGCATCATTTTAAAAGTGCAAGGCAGGAGGTTTAGTCAGCTTTAAAGAGTCAATTTTTCACCAAGAGGGTGGTGGGGATCTGGAAGGCACTGCCTGTGAGGGTATTTGAGGTAGGAAACCTCACAATGTTTGAAAGTTATTGGGATGTGCACTTTAAATGTCATTCCCATTCAAAGCTATGGGCCTAGTGTGAGAAAGTGGGCTTAGTGTGGATTTAGTGCCGTTTCTTCATCAGTGCAGACTTGATGGACCTCTGCTGTACTGTGCAATTCTGTGATTTTATGAATTTGCTGCCGTTCCATGTGGCAGTCTCTCTCAATTTTTGAGCTTAGAAATTCTGCTGTCAATTCCACAATCTAAATTATTGGTAATCTGCAGTTAGTCCCAATGTCAATCCTCACGGAAAACCGCTTCCCGCCACATTGAATAATCTGGACTGAGTTTCAGAAGTTAAACAGCATAAAGAGTCATGACACATTGGTGGAATACAGATATTAGTCTGTGATCATCCCTGAGACAACAAAAAATGAAATGAAAATTAATATCATTGACCCGACCATTCTAAATTTAGCTTACGAACACACATATAATGATTTTAAAAGTTTAAGTGTTTTCACTTCTCACCCCTCTCCAGATGGTACTCCAGGAGTGCTCTTAATGCTAGAAATCAATGAACAATTAATCTCTTTCTGTTTACCAGCAAAATACAACAATAGGCATGGGGGTACATGTATTGGCCCATGGGGAATCACTAATTAATCTGCCTGTGGAGCTTGTTGAGTATGAGCTCTCTTGGTAACAGGTAATGGCCTGATCAAGAGGAACTCATCACCTGAGCCCTTTATAAAGCAGGCTCACGGATGGGTCAGCAGAATAAGCTGACCCAGACTGAGGCTAGTTCATATACTAGCCATGAATATTGGCTCTATTTTAGCAAATGATGCTCCATTCTGGTCGGGATCCCTGAGTTATTACAACAGGTTTAAAATGCAAGAGGCCTGCTTCCCTCTTTTCACAGCTAGAATCACAGAATCCCTACGATGTGGAAACAGGCTATTCAGCCCTTTGAGTGCACACTGACCCTCTGAACAGCATCACACGTAGACCCTATCCCTGTAACCTTGTATTTCCCATGACTAATCCACCCTAACCCGCACATCCCTGGACATTATGGGGCAATTTAGTATGGCCAATCCACCCTAACCTGCACATCCTTGGACTGTGGGAGGAAACCAGAGCACCCAGAGGAACTCATGCAGACATGGGGAGAATGTGCAAACTCCACACAGTCGCCTGAGGGTGGAATCGAACCTGGGTCCCTGGTGCTGTGAGGCCACAGTGCTAACCCACTGAGCCACTGTGTCAAGCAAAAGGTAAATTTCACCAATGACCTTAAACTTTGAATATACAATATTAGGGAGGGGTGGGTGGGTGGTCTTGACAATAATGAAAACAAAACCCACATATTTCTGCAGCCCACTTACGGTACTGAAATATCCGAGGTGCTCCACAAACAGTTACAACACACAATGTAAGGAGTTCTTGGTCCAGGCGGCAATTGCTTGCTCTATGGGTTGGATTTTAAGAGGGCCTTAAAAGGATAGACAGGCAGAGAGGAATAGGGCAACAATTCCAGAGCTGAAGGCACAGCCAATAAGTTCCATTATCAGTGGCTCAGCGGTTAGCACTGCAGCCTCACAGCACCAGGGATCTGCGCTCGATTCCAGCCTCGGGCGACTGTCTGTGTGCAGTTTGCACATTCTCCCTGTGTCTACATGGGTTTGGTCCAGGTGCTCTGGTGTCCTCCCACCGTCCAAAGATGTGTAGGTTTGGGTGGATTGGCCATGCTAAATTACCTAAGATGTCCAGGGATGTGCAGGTTAGGTGGGTTAGCCACAGGAACTGTAAGGCTAATAGGGACTGGGTGGGATGCTTTTTTGAAGATTGGTGTGAACTTGATGGGCTGAATGGCCTGGTCCACGCCTATGAATTATCCCTGAGGGCACACAGTGGGCCAGAGAAGCGCAGATTTCTTAAAGGGCTATGGGATTGGGGGAGGTGAGAGGAAATCTGGAAAGTCAAGGCTGTGGAAGGATTTGAAACAAGGATGAGAATTTTACTATTGAGGTGCTGCTCGGCCAGGAGTCAACGGAGCACAGGGATGACAGAGGGACTTAATGCAAGAGCCAGGGTCACAGAGTTTTGGATGACCCCAAGTTCACCGAGAGGTTAGAATGTGCGAGACCCACCCAGGGACCTGGTGAGAATCATCGGGGCTTGAGGTAACGAAGGCGGGGTTGACGGTGATGTTGAATGACATTCCCAGTGGAGGTGGAGAAGGTGGCCTCCGAGATGCCACGAATGCAGGGACCAAAGGATCAGCTGTGACGCCAAGGTCGTGGGCGGTCTGTTTTAATGTCAGACAGTTGCTGTGGAGAGGGATGGAGTGGGGAGCTCGGCAATGGAAATTAGTGCGGCCAAAAACCAACGGCTGGGTTCTGCCCCACGTAGCACTGAAGGAGCTGAGAAAATGGACAGAGGAAACCTATTTCCTCTGTGGGACTAGGGTGGGAGGCAGTGTCAGATGGGGGAACCCGTACGAGACGGGAAAGGGCATTACAATATCATTATAACTAGGCTACTCAAAGGGCAATACCAGGAATTCCAAAATGAAGCGCAGAAATTGAATTATTCTGTCTGTCCAGCGGGAAACTTGTCCTAACTGACTAGCCTTTGTTGGCCATGCCTTCAGCAGCCAAGGCTCTGGAATTCCTTCCCTACTCCTCTCTGCTTTTCAAACTCCTCTTTGTCCTGCAAGACCATCCTTAAATCCCAAATCTTCGGCCAAGAAATTTCAGAAAATGGGGTCCCTCGAACGTGAATTGACGTTGCATGATTTTAATTTTGAAATTCGCTCCTTGTTCTGTAAGTCACCTCCAAATTCAATAAAAGATCCTCAAAACGTCCTTAACTTATGACATCTTTAAGCTTTAAGGGAGTTTGATTGTTCAGATGCACTTACCTGCCTCTGCTCGATATAACCTTGTTACTGTTAACAAAACACAAAGGCTTATTTTGGCGCAGAAGGAGGCTATTCAGTCCAATTCTGTAAACCAATTCAGTCAGTCCCATTTACCTACCTTATCTCCACAGCCCTTCAAATCTATTTCCACGTACCCATCCAATTTCCTTTAGAAAGTTCCCCTTCTACTGCCCACCTGTGCAGAGGGTTACCCTCATAACAATGTGCTCTGCAAAAAAAAACACTTCTCCTATATATCTCACACAATGTGATAAATCTGTGACCCTCCATCCTTTTACCCAAAGCTTGACAGTTCTTTACCCACGTTATTCCAATCTGAGAGAATTCTGTACCATTATCCCGGCCCATCAAATCTTAATGTCCTTTGTTTCAAAGAAAATAGTCCCAATCTCTCTCGCGTAACACCGTAGATGAAATCCCACATCCTTGTAACCAATCTGGAACACCATGTCTGCACAGTGTGAAGGGAGCCCACTACCTTCCTAACTGGTGGTGAACAGAACGGGTACAATGCTCTGTTCGTGACCCAACCAGAGCTTTATAAAGGCATGGCATATATTCAGTAACACAAGGCAATATACTCTTGTATAACAAGCTTATTTTGAATAAAACATTTTTGCCTCAGGAAGAACATACCCACACTTTGTGCCTTCCTCAACTAAAAGAAATGATTTAGGATAAGTATTCCTCGCTCTTTTTTTCCCCCAAGACAATGTCTCAACCAATCTGCACTCTCCTCCCACACCGTAGAAATTGTTGCTCCCCTTGAAGTTTGGTTTTCTTGCAATTCTGTCCTGATAGTGTGCCCCTGTTTCAACAATAAGCAGAATTCACAAACAATGAATTGATACTACGGGCTAGAAATTAATCTTGGAGCGGTAACAGGACTGTTTATGATACTGTAATGGAACTGAATATTGGGCTTTGATAATAACAAACTGTTCCTAGCAACTGGCCAAGATGTATCTCCATCCAGGCATTTCTCAGATGTGTGCGGGTGAGACAAGTATCTATTTGTGACTTGTGTAGCATTGCATGTTGGTGTGTGTTTTAATGATAAGATATATACTTATGGATTGAATTTTTGGTGGTTTATACCAATCTCCATCAAACCTCCTGCTCATTTGAATGAGTTACACTTTGTGGATTACTTTACCTAGATCCAGGCCCTTCCATTTCTTTTCTGTCATACAAAAAATAGAGGACAGTCAATCAAAGAGACTTGAAGGTGATCCTTGCCAACTCGATTAAAGCTCTGTCTTAGTCAGACATTTGAGAATTATTCATTGTAGAATACATGGCACATCACAGATAAAACAATTTCTGACCGTTGTTTGTAGCATTGGAAAACGGAAGCATCTGTATGTCTATATAGCATCACCCTTACACAGTGTGTCAGTCTTGGTTCTGTGGGTAACATGCTCATCCTTGGATTGGGAGGTCACATGTTCAAGTTCTTCTCTAGATAATAGAATAGAAAATCCAGTGTAGGGAATGTCAGAGGGTCAGTACTGAGGGAGTGCCGCACTGTCAGAGGGTCAGTACTGAGGGAGTGCCGCACTGTCAGAGGGTCAGTACTGAGGGAGTGCCGCACTGTCAGAGGGTCAGTACTGAGGGAGTGCTGCACTGTCAGAGGGTCAGTACTGAGGGAGTGCCGCACTGTCAGAGGGTCAGCGCTGAGGGAGTGCTGCACTGTCAGAGGGTCAGCGCTGAGGTAGCGCTGTTTGTGTCCTTGATAATGGGTTCCCACATTTCCACCACTGTCTGTGTGAAGAAACCCTTCCTGATTGGGTTAAGAGCCAACTACCTTGTACCAAAGGCCCTGGGTTTTGGGATAGGTTGTATTTTTGATGCTACTTCAACAGCGCCCCGGCCTGAAATGTGTTGGCTCGTGGGGAGTGGATAGGGTGGATGTCAGGAGAATGTTACTTCTTGTGGAGAGACTACGGTTTAGGAATAAGAAATCTCCCTTTGAAGACAGACATGTCTTTTTCCTCAGTGTGATTGTGGAATGCCCTTCTCTAGAAGGTAGTGGAGGGTGGGACATTACCTGGATTCAAGGCTCAATCTAATACATTTTTCATTCATCGTAGAATCCATACGGTGTGGAAGCAGGCCATTTGGCCCAGTGCCGACACACTGACCCTCCAAAGAACATTCCCGTCCAGACCCAACCGATTCCTGTAACCCTGCATTCCCCATGGCTAACCCATCTAGCCTGCACATCCCTGTGACAGTATGGGACTATTTATCACGGCCAATCTACCCTAACCCACACGTCTTTGGACTGTGGGAGGAAACCGGAGCACCCGGAGGGAAACCCACGCAGGCACAGGGTGAATGTACAAACTCCACACAGACAGTCGCCCGATGATGGAACCAAGCCACCCTCTGACAGGGCGAACCACTGAGCCCATCGTGGGTGCCATGGGTTATCAGGTTGAACCTGGAAAAGTGGAATGAGACCACACCAGTCAGCCGGCCAGGATTTCCTTATCCTGGTCCTACATCCAATCTAGTCAGAGCCTACCTGGTACATGAGTGTCACCACCGGTCCCCCCAGTTCCCCACCCCCCCACCCCCACTGTTCACCATAGCATTCACCTGCTGACATTGGGATACTCACCTCCTTTTTTCAGGAGGTCTTGAAGCTCTGGAAGGCAAAGTAGGAACAACTTTTCAATTGGTTCTTGCAGGAGTCTGGTGAATAAGCCCATTAGCAGCAAAATGCAAACCAAAAACGATGTCTCCAATTCCTGCTGAATTAGTCAAACCTAACCAAGGGAGTCACTGGGACACTGTATTTGCTGTCTTGAGGGGACTAGGTGGAGCAGATTCTGGTGCAGGGGGTGATGTTTCTCGTTGTGAGGGAGGATAAAAATAGGGCACACGGTTTCCAATGAAGACGTTTCCCTTTGTAAGGGGATAGAGAGAGATGAAGAGCAAAGCTTTCTCCATGAGGGTCATTGAGGGTCATTACAGTGTGTTATTCTCTTCCTCAGAAGGTGGCGGATCTTGGGTCTTTAAATTGATTCAAGATTGAATTAAGAGATTTCATCATATATTTACCTATAATGTTATATATACTTCTTCTATAGACAAGGCAGTCAAAAATTATGGAGGTTGCAGCCAGAAAAGCACAGCTGTGACCGCAACCACATCAGCCAGGGGGTGGGATTGACAGGCTGAATGGCCTACATCTGCTTCTACTGTTCCATGCGGGGTTTACCTGAAGGCATTTTTAAAACCACATGACCCACCACCTGATGAATGTTTGATTCTACAATGTCTGCCTCAGTTCCATGTGGCTCTGATCTCATAATCGCTTTCCCGCGAAGATTGGCTCTTTCTGTGCTTATTCATCCAGCGAAAGTGACCGCTTCATGTGAGAGCGGGCTCCCTGGGACTGGTGATTTCTGCTTTCATGCAGAACGTGAGTGTCTGGGTCCTGCACATGCCCAATAGCTGGCTCAGCCATATGAGATGGGCTTCACTCTCCGTGGAGAATGAGGAAAATAATGGTGGGCCGTTAGTTGTTACTGAACTCTGATTAAATAGCAAAATCTTTTTTGAAATGCTTCTGTTCAAAGTGAGGCTGTTTGGTCAGCCTTGCATTCATTATCAGCAGCTTCTAGTCAACTCATAATGGAGATTTTAGTTGCCAATATCTCTGTTAATATCACACTTGCTTGCTGAAGCAATTTTTTGCAGAAATCAAAATCTGGGATGGTTGGAACTAATCCAATTGACTCCAATGCTGAAACATTTTTTGCTATTTGCAAAATTGACCAAAAATATATCCCCAGAAGTGGTAGGATTTTGTAATTTCTGGGCATGGAATGCATCAATCAGTCACCTCCAGGTTTTTTGCATCCTACCAAAGGACAGCGGTGACACCTGGATGTAGCTGTACATGAAGGTAAATGGTATCTTGGTCTTCGTTCAAGGGGAATTGGGGTCAGACATAGGGATGTCTCACTATAGTTAAGCTGGGCCTCGGTAAGACCGCGCCTGGAGAACTGCGAGTAGTTTTACTCTCTCTGTTGAAGAAAGGATACACTGGTCTTACAGGGAGAGCAGTGGAAGTTCACTAGGCTGAGAATGAGGCTGGTAGGACTGTCCTATAAGGCGAGATTGGATTCACTGAGCCTGCATTCGAAGGGCCATACGCCTGCCCCTAGTTTCTCTATTGCTGTCTAGGCTGATATGTGGGGTGTGTAGAACCGTGACAAATTCACTGCAGCAGTGGTGGCCTAGGAAAGGCTGAGGTGTAACTGGAAGTTAGGAAAGCCATCTACCTTTCTCTGTGAGTCCCGCCTTTTCTGTTGTTGAAAGACAATGAAGCAAAGATTACATTTAGTATCCACACATTAACAATACACGTTACAACCAACGACTTCCATTTAGCTCAGTAGGAAATTTACGAAGATGATACTTCTTTTGCCCTGTGAAGGGCCATTGGTGATCAGAGGCTCAAAAACATCAATTCTACCATAAACAAAATGGAACATGTTATGAAATGGTGAAACTCACCGAGGAACTTACACTGCTCGAGCTCACTATGAGGTTTTTGGATGAGGTAGGGTGCTGAGAGTTCCTCCATGTCCTCTCAAATGGGCATAATGGATCCCACAGTGCTATTTTTAAGATGATCAAGGGGGTGGTCTGGGAGTTCGAGCCAACATTTATCCCTTTATATCCACAAGGCATTTGATAAGGTGTCACATAAAAGGCTATTACACAAGCAGGGAGCTCACAGTGTTGGGGGGATAATGCATTAGTATGGAGTGAGGATTAGTTAACATACAGAAGACAAGGAGTTGGCATTCCTGGGTCTTTTTTCAAACTGGGAAGTTGTTACGAGAGGAGTGCTATAAGGATCACAAGGGTGTCAATTGTTCACCACATACATTACTGAGGAGCTTAGCACAATAAATCCAGATTTGCTGATCATACAAAAATAGATGGGAGGACACAGTGTGACAAGGAACCTGGAATGGCAGTAGAAGTTTAATTTAGATAAATGTGAGGTGTCACATTTTGGAAAGGCAAATCAGGGTAGGACTTATGCACTCAATAGTTAGATCCTAGGGTGTGTTACTGAACAAAGAAACCTTGGAGTGCAGGTTCATAGTACTTAGAAAGCAGAGTCACATGTTGACAGGATAGTGGAGAAGGCATTTGGTACGCTTGCCTTTATTGGTCAGTGTGTTGAGTGTGGGAGTTCGAGGTGGACAGGACATTAGGTAGGCCACTTTTGGAATACTGTGTTCAGTCTGCTCTCCCTGCAATCAGAAAGATGTTGTTTAACTTGAAAAGGTTCAGAAAGATTTAAAAGGATGTTGCTGGGGTTGGAGGGTTTGAGCTACAGGGATAGGCTGGGGCTATTTTCCCTGGAGCGGCAGAGGCTGAGAGGTGACCTCATAGAGGTTTATAAAATTATGAGGGGCTTGGATAGGGTTAATAGCCAAGATCCACAGGGTAGGGCTATCCAAAACTAGAGGGGCATAGGTTTAAGGTGAGGGGGAGAAAGATTTAAAAGGGACTTGAGGGGCAACTCTTTCACACAGAGGGTGGTGTGTGTATGGCATGAGCTGCCAGAGGAAGTGGTGGAGACTGGGACAATTATAACATTTAAAAGGTATCTGGATGGGTAATGAATAGGAAGGGTTTAGAGGGATATGAGCCAAAAGCTGGCAAATGGGACTAGATTAATTTAAGATATTTGGTCAGCGTGGATGGGTTGGGCTGTTTCCATGCTGTACATCTCTATGACTCCATGTACAATATATTCAGATGATTTTGAATACTCTGGTGAAAACAATAACAATTTGGGTTAATAAAATAATGCAGATGATCAAGATCTGAGATCAGAAAATGCTAGAAAAACTGAACAAGTCTGGCAGTGTCAATGAAGAGAACAAGTGTTACTGTTGCTTCTAAGCTAACCTTTTGGTTTCATAGAGTCATATTATACTTAAGACATTATCTTGGTTTCTCTCCCCACAGATGCTGCCAGACCTGCTTAGTTTCTCCAGCACTTTGTGTTTTTTTGTAACAATTCAGGCAGAATGAAACCCCTTCTTTGTCATTGACTTGGCAGATTCTAAATTGCACTTGTCTGGAACTCAATAAAGGAGCTTCCTTCCGCTGGGTGCTCTGCCCAGAGGACCAAAGGGGCCGGTTTAAATTTGTCAGACAATGGGATACCTACCATCACCCTTTTCAAACTGGTTTCATTTCAGCTGCCCAACCCTTAATTAACAACTGGAGCTGGAGGTGGAATGGTGTGGTGATGAGTGGGGAGTGAGCAGAGAGAGAGAGGGAGAGAGAGAAAATGATAGGGAACTTCTTCCCATCAATATAGGTAAGCATGTCACCGCTTAACTACTTCAATCTAGCACTGAGTGAGTCCATCAGTATCTGGATACTGTACCTTTATCCTGATCAGGCTGTATGGTTTCTGCAAGGCAAGAAGGGGGATAAAGTATGGGTTGAGTTGTCTGGAAAACATCAGCAGGCAAAATGAAACCCTTGCTGTTTTGTGGCGAGCATAAAAATGATCAAGGGAAATGTTGCATTCCTTGCCTTTTTACATGAAGTACTCAAGGAGGAAGCCAAGAGCTGCTGAAGAAAATAGCCCAACGCAAAGTCGTGTACTGATTGCTACTTTTGCAACTCACTCCGGGAAATGCCAAACGTAGAGCCTGGCGTTCCCGAATAAAAACGCTAGGGTTAAACATCCGATTGTAGGAGTCAGGAGGAAAAGGAGCTGGAAGCCAAGCATCAAGGTCAGAAGGAATGATCTGGGTCTGTTAGGCCTTGCCCTCGTGCAACTTTGTAAAATGACCATTAGAAAAGATGGTCTGCCATTCGAGGAGTTTGCACATTCTCCCTGTTTCTGTGTGGGCTTCCTCCGGGTGCTCCGGTTCCCACCCGCAGTCCAAAGATGTGCGGGTTAGGGTGGATTAGCCGTGGGAAGTGCAGGGTTACAGGGGTAGGGTTTTGGGGAGCGATGCTCTTCAGAGGGTGGATGTGGATGAGTCAGGCCAAATGGCCTGATTGCACGCCGTCGGAGATTCTCTGATTCAACTACATTTGTGTCTGATCTGTATCTTAGCTGCGACAGTCCGCCCTGATTCTATAGCTTTTCAGGAAAGACAACCCCGTTGTTTTTGTAAACCACCGATGAGTGTAAATTAGCTGCTACTTTGGTCTAAAACATGGTGGATCTTGTTGGCTTTGAACCATTCTGGAGAATTTAAGTTCTGCGTCTTTCTTTACTAAGTCTTGAAGGAGTTTTCACGGGCTTTGTCACATGATTGTCTGTGGACCAATGGCCAGGATGCCCAGAACTTTTCCATTCAGTAACTTGATAAAGTTTTGAAGCGCAGTGACCAATACATACCAAATATGTCAGTGAGGGTTTTCAAATCTGAAAAATGAATGAGTGATGCGTTCATTGTTAATCACGAGAGACGATTCTGCAACTTTCTCAAAGTGGGAGAGCCCCTCTCATGTTAATAAATACACTAACGTCAATATTTCACAAATTGACAATTGCAAAACAGAGTATTACACCTTGCTATTGCAGACAGGATGTACAATCAACCGGTAATGATTATATCTTTTCTCAGGCCCACACTGACTCTCCAAAAATCATCCCAGCCAGACTCAGCTCACCAACCTTCATAACCACACATTCACCAGAGCTGATCCACCTAGCCTGCACATTCCTTGGATATTATGAGCAATACAGAATGGACAATCCACCTTAACCTGCACATCTTTGGCCAGTGGGAGGAAACCCACTCAAGGCACGGGGAGAATGTGCAAACTCCACACAGACTTGTAAATAGAACAGTATAGCACAGTACAGGCCCTTCGGCCCACAATGATAGGGTCATTGTCGGAGAGATGTACAGCACACCAACAGACCCTTCAGTCTAACTCATCGATGCTGCTCAGATATCCCAAATTAATCTAGTTCCATTTGTCAGCATTTGGCCCATATTTCTCTAAACCCTTCCTATTTACATACCCATCCAGATACCTTTTACATGTTAGAATTGTACCAGCCATCACCACTTCATCTGGCAACTCATTCCATACACACACCACCCTGTGTGAAAACATTGTCCCTTAGATCCCTTTTAAATCTTGCCCCTCTCACATTAAACCTATGCCCCTCTAGTTTTGGACTCCCCTATCCTGAGGGAAAGACCTCGTCTATTCATCCTGTACATGCCCCTCATGATTTCATAAACCTCTATAAGGTCACCCCCTCAGCCTCTGACACTCCAGGGAAAACGGCCCCAGCCTATTCAACCCCGGCAACATCTTTGTAAATCTTTTCTGAACCCTTTCAGGTTTCACAACATCCTAGAGCAGAACTGGAAGCAGTATTCCATAAGTGGCCTAACCAATGCCCTGTACAGCTGCAACATTGCCTCCCAACTCCTACACCTAATGCACTGGCCAATAAAGGTAATCGTGCCAAATGCCTTCTTCATTATGCTGCAAAACTGTAATCAAACCTGGGTCTCCGGCACTGTGAAGCAGCAGTGCTACCACCATATGCATTCCAGTTGATTTTCTCTGCATTTGGTTCAGATCTAAATAGCCCTGGTTGATTTCTTAAGAGATTACCTTGTAATGAATACTTACAGGCCTTATTCTAATCTTACCCACAAGTGCAAGCATCCAGTCTATAGCAACATCACAGAACTTTTTCATAAACTTTAAGAACTTGTATCAGGTCACCTCTTTGTTACATATTGATGTTATCACTCACGCATGTCGTGCAGGGACGTGGGCTCTGAGGCAGAAAAAGAGATGAACACATTTTGTGGATATCACTGCAGACACTTAAGAATAAAAGAAAACAAATTACTTCCGCAGCATGCACTTCTCAGAAACCTTCCTCCACCCTGTACATCCCCAACAAAACCCACCACACCCCCAAAACCCCCGGCCCAGAAAAACAATCCCAAGGTGTATCTCAAAGGAGCTGGCAACCAAAAGTAGCCAAACTTTCTCAGTTTAGTAGCTGGGGAGCTATTCCCGGGGACTGGGGAATGGCTCATTGAAATGTAACTATTTCACACGTGCCACATTCGACATTTAAAACTATGCAAGGCTGAGTTTAACAAATTGAGGGAAGGGTTCTCACAGAAGTAAATTGAACAGTCAGACATTGATGGGTAGTATCTGAGCCAGGCAGAAGGGTGGGATTAAACCAACAATGGGACACTCCCACATTGTCCCCCAGGGTGATTCAGATTAAATCCTCATCTCCTGCCACCCTGATATGGATGACAGGAACACAGAAAATCTGGGTCCATATTTTTACAGTCCTACTAAACTGGGCTGGAAATTGAAGCTGCTGTTTGCTTTTGATCTTCAGGCATTGAACTGGAGGCTATCTCTCTGTATTGTGTCATGTCATTCAAGGTGCATGTAGATACCTCATTCAATCCTTAGCACAGGACGAGGTTGCTTAGTTCATCACAGACCTGACTCATTCACCCCACTCCCCTCCTTCTTTCTCTGTCGCCCAGCAAATTGCGTGCTGAAATTTATTTGAGGGGCAAAAAGGAAATAAACCACAAGTGACATTGTTACAACAGCAAGCAAATGTTCTCCAATACATACTTCCCAGACAGATGCGATAGTTATCCTTTACCTTTCGAATGATCAAGCAAGCTTTTGATCTTGTCCAAATCCACCAAAGGTCCTGTGTACATAAAGTTGAGAACACACGCATTTTTGCTGCACTGTGACTCTCAGTATTCCTCAGACATTTTCTTTTAGTATTCACTTGCAACATGTAGGCTTAGACACAGCATTTCTTGCCCATCCCAATTTGCTCCCTTGGTGGCGAGCTGCTTTCATGAACTGCTGCAGTCCACCTGCTGTAAGTTGACCCACAATGACATTCGGGAGAGAATTCCAGGATTTTGACCCAGCGACACAGAGGGAACAGTGATTTCCAAGTTAGGATGGTGAGTGGCTTGTGGTGGTGTTCTGCTGCCCTTGTCCTTCTAGATGGAAGTAGCTGTGGGTTTGGAAGGCACTGTCTAAGGATCTTTGATGAATTTCTGCAGGGTGTCTTGTAGATGGTACACCCTGCTGCTGCAGAGGGTCAGTGGTGGAGGGAGGGGATGTGGTGCATCCGGGCAGGTGGGGAGTATTCCATCAGACTCCTGACATGGGTGTTTTAGATGGTGGGCAGGAGTTAGGGAGTTCGAAGGTGAGTTACTCACGACAGTATCCCTTGACTTGCAGCCACTGTACATTCTGGTGAGACAAATTGAGTTTCAATATCGTGGTAGCCTCCAGGATATTGAAACTGGGGGATTCAATAACTGTAACACCATTGAATGTCAACAGTGGTGATTAGTCTCTTAATGGAGATGGTCATTGCGTCGTGTGAATATTACTTCCCACTTGGCACCTTAAGACTAAATATTGCCCAGGTCTTACTGCATTTGAACACAGACTGCTTCACTCCTGTTACCAACACTAGTTAACTCAGAATAAGTTAGGGCAGACCTTTCAGCCTCTCTGGTCCAGACCTGCTATTCAGTTGGATTGCAGATAGACAGCATCCTAAAACCACCTCCGCTTAAAAGTATTAGGGTTATTTAGGTGACTGCACTCCTACTGCTGGGGTCCAAGGATCACCTGCTCCAAAAATGTGTTTTGATAATAAAAGTATCTTCCCGGAGATTAGCGAGCATACTACACATTGGATGGATGGACACAAGCAGCATATATGTACAGAGGAGGTTTATAAATAGTATCAGAGATAATGGGAACTGCAGATGCTGGAGAGTTCCAAGATAATAAAATAGACTATTATAAATAGACTGCTCAGTGACAAAGGGTTAGAAGGACATTTAAAAAAAATAGATTGGCATGAAGCAGAGCTTTGGGGGGATGTTCATTGCTTGGCTGGCGGTGAGAGGGGCTCTACCAGTGAGATCCTTTATGCAATGCCCGGAATCTCTGTGCCACCGCACGCTGCCCTCGAGGTGGCTGTGGGG
This sequence comes from Stegostoma tigrinum, assembly GCF_030684315.1. NCBI lineage: Eukaryota > Metazoa > Chordata > Chondrichthyes > Orectolobiformes > Stegostomatidae > Stegostoma > Stegostoma tigrinum. Next base: position 13,064,827 of record NC_081387.1, on the reverse strand, counting down.
GGGACGAGACTGTCGATCACCTCCTTCTGGAGTGTGCCTATGCGCAGGAGGTTTGGAGGGGGATGCAGTGGTATTTGTCGAGGTTCGTCCCGAGCAGCTCCGTGATGCGGGACTCCGTGCTCTACGGGCTGTTGCCCAGGACGCACACCGAGACCAACATCAACTGCGCCTGGAGGACCATCAATGCGGTGAAAGATGCTCTTTGGTCTGCCCGCAACTTGCTGGTCTCCCAGCTGAAAGAACTGACCCCGACCGAGTGTTGCAGACTGGCGCACTCCAAGGTCCAGGACTACGTGCTGAGGGACGCGCTAAAGCTTGGGGCAGCCGCCGCCAAGGCGCGGTGGGGAAAGACCACCGTATGAAACCCCTCGTCCAGAATAGAAACAAGGGCCCTATCTGGTAACTGGGCCCAGCTGGCACCTTCCCCAACTGGTCAGGGGGCCAACAGGGACTGTGCGGGGAGACGACTGCCGGGGTGTTTTCTTTGTTTTTTTTTTTCCTTCTTTTTTTTTCCTTTAGTTGGTGTATGTACCCCCTGGGTAACCCGGAGCGGCTTGCATGACTGGGTAGGTGTGTAAATATGTTTTATTTTTGGTACATCTTACGAATAAAGTATATTTTTTCAAATAAAAGAAAGAGCTTTGGGGGGATGTTGATGAACGGAGAGACCTAGGGGTTTGGCTACATAGTTCTTTAAAAGTGGTGGGAAAGAAAGTGCTTGGCATGCTTGCCTACATTTCTCAGGTTATTATGTGCAAGGCTTGAGATGTCATGTTGATGTTGTAGAGGATGTTGGTGAGGCCACTTTTGGAGTACTTAGTGCAGTTGTGGGCCTCCTGCTATAGGAAGGATATTACTCCATTGGAAAGGGTGCAGAAAAGATTTACAAAGATTTTACCCGGACGAGAGGGTTTTAGTTATAAGGAGAAGCTGGGGAGGCTGGGACCTTTCCTTTCCCTCTGGAAAGCAGGAGGCTGAGGAGTGACCTTATAGAGGTTTATAAGATCAGAGGTTTATAAGATCACGAGAGACATAGATAAATAGAATGGCAAGGGTCTTATCCCTAGGGTCGGGGAGTTTAAAACTAGGGGGCATATTTTTGAGTGAGAGAAGAAAGATTTAAAAGGGACCTGAGGGGCAACATTTTCTCACAGAGGGTGGTTCGTACGTGAAATGAGCTGCCAGAGGAAGTGGTGGAGGCTGGTACAGTTACAACATTTAACAGGCATTTGGGCAGTTACATGGATAGGAAAGACTTTGAGGAATATGGGACAAGTGCAGGCAAATGGAACTAGTTGACTTTGGGAAACTTGGTCGGCAGGGACGAGTTGGGCCAAACGGTCTGTTTCCGTGCTGTATGTCTCTTACAAATCTATGAAGTAAAACGGGAGGAGGCTGGGGCTTGTGGGTTCAGTAGTTTGGCACCTTAATTACAACAACAACAACGTGAATCCATAGAGCGCCTTCAATGCAACACAATTCAAGGCGCTTTGCAGGAGTGGAACAAAGTGAAAGGCCGCAAGTGCGAGGCAAGGAGGGATGATCAAAAGCGAGGTGAGTCTGAAAGGAGAGGGAGCCCGGGGGGGGGGGGGTGTAAACTGCAGCATTTGGACCCCGGAGGCGCCAGAAGTTGCAAATCTTCTCCAAAGTTTTTTTTTACACGCGAACGGGCTGGAGTCTATTCAAAACAGAAAGCACAAAGCAAAAGCCGTCGCCCTTACCTTCCACCAAAGGCCCCGAGGTAGTAACGGTGAAAAAGCTCTCGTCGTTTGCATCTTCACTTTCCGCCTCCCGCGACATTAGTATGTCACTGCGGGGCAATGAGAACAAGCAGGCAGCTGGGACCCACTTTTGGCCTTCCCGCTCAGAAATAAAGTATCCATTCTTTTTGTGTGATTGTTACACAGTCTCGGAATGAGCGACAATGTTGCTGCTTCAAATGGCTACAACGTGAAATGGACAGGGATTTTCGTTTCACTCACCGGACTATCAGTTTCACAGCTCTCTTGGCATTTCTTGCCGCTACAGTGTATCCTCTGAGAAGATCAGTGAATTTCCACAAACTTCAGTTGAACATTCCTTCCCTTTCTTTTACTCAGCGGGTACCTGTTTGAAGAGCTGACATCTGGCATCCCCACCCCCGCCAGAGAAATCAACAGGACAGCAGAGTCTCTGCCGTTGTTAAAATTGATCCCAGATCTGACTCTAGAGAGCAAGCATCTCTCAGCAATTAAGAACCGAAAGAACTGCTGCAAATCATAAACAAAAACAGAATTTGCTGGGAAAGCTCAGCAGGTCTGACAATCCTGTGAAGAAAAAAAGAGTTAACATTTCTGGTCTGGTGACCCTTCCTCAGAACTGTTCTGTTTCTTTTTATTCACAGATGCAGCTAAACTTGCTGAACTTTTCCAGCAACGTTTGCTTTTTGTTTTCTCTCAGCAATGCCTCTCCCCTCCACAATTTCCGATTGGAACAGCCCTCCCATATTGGCTACCTGTGTTAATATTGCTGTCAGTGAGGAAACAGTGTGTGTGTGTGTGTTTGGAGTTGGGAGATGGGACGGAGGGTGAGTTTTAAACTTGGCCTACACCCCATTGTTGCATTTTGTTTTGGTGTCACATCAGGCCCGGTTGGAAGTCTCATAGGACATTGCTGGATTTGCAATCTGGCCTCTCTGTCCGTGCAGGGGTGCTAACCAAATTCATTCAAGGAACCTGGAAGTCACTGGAAATTGTGAAAATGTGCTGCTCAATGAGAATGGGCAATGACACCTCCTCCACCATAATCGTCAGCACTGGTGTCCCACAAGTCTGTGTGCCACTGTGCTCCTTACACACTCACAGTGGTGCGGCCCAATTCCACCCCAACTCCATCTATGAGTTTGCTGACGACACCACCATTGTAGGTCAGATCTCAAACAAATGAGACAGTGTACAGGAAAAAGACAGAGCGCTTAGCAGCATGGTGCAGAGACAACAGTCTCTCTCCAGCAACGTCAGCAAAACGAAGGAGACGGTCAGCAGCTTCGGAAAGCAGAGTGGAGGACATGCTCACATCAGCACCAATGGCGATGGTCGAGAGAGTCAGATTCCTGGGAATGATGATCACCAACAATCTGTCCTGGTCCACCCATGTCGATGCAATGGTCAAGAAAGCACAACAATACCTCTACTTCTTCGGGAAGCTAAGGAAATTCAGCATGCCCACACAGACACTAACCAATTTTTATAGATGCACCATTGAAAGCATCTTATCTGGATGCATCTCTGTTTTGGCAACTGGACTTCCCAAGACCACAAGAAACTACACAGAGTTGTGAACACAGCCCAGTCCATCACACAAATCAGCATTCCATCCATTGACTGTTTGTATACTTCCCACTGCCTTGGGAAAGCAACCAACATAATCAAAGACCCTTCCCACCCTGGTTATACTCTCTTGCACACTCTTCTGTTGAGCAGCTATAAAAGTTCCTCTGAATAATCCCCACCAGGGGCAAGACATCTGTTGCAAAGGCAACTGGCACTAGTTTAACCACCCGCACACCCCATGATCTCATTCCATTGGAATATGCTATCACAACTGTTTCTTTTTTTCTCCTCCAGGAATCATCTGTAGACCTTGACTGAAAATGCAGTTGTTGTTTTTCCTTACAGTAATAGTGCATGTTTAGTTTTCGAGGTCAGTTAAACTGTGTTGCGACTGAATGTAGCACCACTCACTGAACATAGAATGTGGTCAGCTACATTCTGATCTCCAGGGGCACTTTGTCAGCAGTTTGTTTGATTCACTTTAACATTTTAATCACACATTCTATTCATTTTGTTTAGAAAATTCTGCTGCCTCAGCCCTAAACTCTGGAAATTGTCTCCATCCATCTCTCTCAACACCACCTCTCCCTCTCTCCCCCCGAGGACACTCCTTCAAATCCATTTTTCTGATCAAACTTTGCCTCCTTGGCTTCTGTTAGCCGCTTCCTGTGTATCTCAGTGTCAAAACAATGTGAAATCCCTCAACAGGTTACAGTCCATTCAGAGAGTGGAATGAAAGACATGTTGCTGTCTAATACCACATGATGAGGCCTCAGGACACTCACAAAGTATGGCCTAATATGTGCCTTTATTTCAAAGGGTGATGGAATGGAAAAGTAGGGAGGTTTTTGCTAAAACTATTCAAGGGACTAGTCAGACCACAGCTGGAATATCTTGAACAGTTTTAGTCACTGTGTCTAAGAATAGATTTTTGGCACTGGAGGCAGTTCACAAGGTTGATTACATTGTACCTGTACCCAATGGAGTTTAGAGGAATGACAAGTGATCTTATTGAAATATATAAGATTCTGCAGGGGCTTGGCGGGGTAGATATGGGTAGGTCGTTTCCCCTTGTGGGGACAGCCTAGCACCAGAGGCCTGCATCGCAAAGAATAAAGCATTTAAGATGAGGTGAGGAGGAATTTTTTTCTCTCTCTCAGAGCGTATTGAATCAGTGGAATTCTTTACTGCAGCAGTAGGGTCATTAAGTATTTTCAAGACTTAGACAGATTTGCAATGTTGGCCCTTGGAAAGCTTCCTGCTCTGTGAGAGCATTTATAGACATTTTCACAGTTGTTGCGCTGAACAAACTGCCCTGACACTCCACCAGGAAGGGAAGAGGGGGTTGGCTAGTAACCTTGGGATAATGCAGTGGGGATGCCGATGTTTTAGGGCCGTTGTTTTGAATCCTAGAAAACCGGGAAATTTGAATTCAATGAAAATTATGGGGCAAAACCCCTAGCCTAATGAGGACGCTGTAACTACTGTCAATTCTAAAGTCTTTTTCTCAAGGAAATCTGTTATCCTCAGTATGGTGTTAGCTACAGCTGATTCCAAACCTGCAGTGATGGGTTTACTGTTAAAGGCCTTCTGGAAATTCACATGGATCACATCCACTGTCTCTCCTTTCTCTAACTTGCTTATAGAGTCATAGAGTTATACAAGTCAGAAACAGAACCTTTGGTCCAACTCATCCATGCTGCCCAGATATCCGAAATGAATCGAGTCCCATTTATCAACATTTGACCCATGTCCCTCTAAACCCTTACAATTCATGCGACCATCCAGACGATAGATGTAATTGTACCAGCCTCCACCACTTTTTCTGGTAGCTGATTCCATAAATGCACCACTCTCTGCATGGAAAACTTGCCCCTCATGTCCCTTTCAAATCTTTACCCTCTCACCTTAAACCCATGCCCTCTAATTTTGGGCTTCTCTACCCTGGGGAAATCTAGCTATTGATTGTATCCAAGCCTCTCATGATTTTATAAACATCTATAAGGTTGCCCCTCAGCCTCCGATACTCCAGAGAAAATAGCCCCGGTCTATTCAGCATCTCCCTATTGCTCAAACCCTCCAACCCTGGTAATATCCTTGTAAATTGTTGGAATTTTGTAAATTGGAAGTTGTTTCCGTTAGGTGGGGAGACTAGGACCTGTGGGCACAGCATTAGAATTGGAGGGGGGTAAATTTTAAACAGAAATGAGCAGACATTTCTTTAGCCAGAGAGTGGTGGGCTTGTGGAATTCAGTGGAGGCCGGGACGTTAGATGCCTTCGAGGCAGAGATCAATAAATTCTTGATCTCACGAGGAATCACGGGCTACGGGGAGAGTGCAGGGAAGTGGAGTTGAAATGCCCATCAGCTATGATTTAAATGGCGGAGTGGACTTGATGGGTCAAATGGCCTTACTTCCACTCCTATGTCTTATGGTCTTAAATCTTCTCTGAACCCTTCCATGTTTAACAACATCTTTCCTATAGCAGGGGAACCAGAATTGAACACAGTACTCCGAAAGTGGCCAGACCAATGTACTATACAGCTGCAACATGACATCCCAACATCCTATATTCAATGCACTGACCAATGATTGCAAGCGTACCAAACACCTTCTCACCATCCTGTCTACCTGCAAATCCACTGCACCCCAAGGTCTCTTTGTTCAGCAACACTCCTGAGGCCCTACCATTAACTGTATAAATCCTACACTGGATCACCGAATCACCACACATTCATCTAAACTAAATTTCACCTGCAACTCCTCAGCCCATCTGATCAAGCTCCCCTTGTACTCTGAGATAACCTTCTTTATTGTCCACAGCACCGACAATTTTGGTGTCATCTGTAAACTTGCTAACCATATTTCCCACATTCACACCCAAACCATTAATATAAATGATGAAAAGCCATGGCGTAAATGAATGGTGGGGTAGAATCATCAGGCTGGATGGTCTACTCCCGTTATTATGTTGTGACGCTGCCGTGGCTCAGGCAGCTGGAGTGCATGTCTTCTCGAATGCTTTAATAAGTTGGGCTCCCGTCACATTCAGCTCCACAGATCCAAATAGATGGATCGCTGCCTCCCTCTGTTGGAGTAGCCCCCGCACTGCAAATAAGACCCACTTGAAGTTAAAACACAAAGCAAAAAAAATACACGTGTGGTACCAATGTACGGCACAAACCACACCCCAACTGTTTACCCACATTACTTCCGTCAGCCTTTTTTAACCAATGATAGTCAAAAACCTAACCTCTAAAGGCTGGCTGATTTCTTAAATAATTCAAATTCCACCATCGGTCACTGTGGGACTCGAACCTGTGCCCCAGAATTTATCATAAACTGCAGATAGTACCGGCCTTCCAATCACTTGCTCGCCACGTCAGGCTCGATAATCCATTATTTCCTTCTCTGTTGAGAATGCATGCAACTTTCTGTTAAAGGAATGCATGGAGACTGCTTCAAACACTCCATTCTGCAGCGAGTTCCACACCTGAAACAGTATGCGGGGGAAAAAGGTCTTCCAAAATTGTTTACTCTTTCCGATGCAACAATTATAAATGATTCTCTGGAGTTATCCAAAAGGAGGCATGTTTTCTGCACCCGCATTCAAATTCCTTAACAAATTTAAAGATTAGGTGTGCCCAACTCTGCAGTATAAAGTCGGCATCGTTGCCTGGATGTAGCAGCTGGTTCAACTCTACACTTGCAGAGAGTTTGCACGATGCTCCCACGTCTGTACTGGTGGGATTGCTCCAACGGTTCAAACGCGAAGTGCAGGTTACATGGATGAGTATGCTTAAAGTAATGGCGATGTCGTGAGATCAAGGTGCGCAGCGACGCTGGTTGAAGTGGAAATTTTAAACAACACACCGCTCATAAAAAATACCCGCAGTTTCCGCCAATCAGAGATATGGAGAACTGAACCCGAAAACAGCACGCAAGTAGACTTCACCGAACGTCGTGAGTATATTAATCTGTCTGTTGAGTAACAAGTCAGGGGAGAGCGCGAACGCAGTCCCCCACTACCACAAATTTTGCAGTCGAGTATCCCGCATTTGGGGACATCGCAGGCGTCAGCACACCCGAAGTGCAATGGGCTAGCCTCGTCCTGGGAGAACCACCTTGTTGATCATGGTATCTCCCCTGCCAGGTAAGTATGCTCACAATTCTCACTCGCTCACATCCCACAACACCCGCTACCTCTCACACTCACATTCACTCTGTTTGCCAACATCGCAAAATCACCCACCGAACCTTTCCTGCCAGAAGACCAGCCCAATTCCTCACATGGATCACAGCACATCTCCAAATCTCATGTTTTACTGGAATAATACGCAAAATGGATGCTACATTCCTTATTTGCATATATCCCTGAAAAGGAAACGCTCCGCCCCCAGCTGCCTTCACGCTGCCTCTTGATAGAAATCCCCAGATACACTGCAAGTTCGAACTTCACTGTTTTCAAAAGACTTTTCACAACTTGATGTGAATGCGAATAAAACTTCCACATTTCGCTCGTGAATCTTGAAACATTTCGTTTTAACCAATTTAGCCCTACTCTAAGCCTTTGCTGAACTGGAGCTTTGCACATCTGTCCTCAATCAGACACATGAGTTCACGACAAATCACATTCTAGATAAAGGGTGTCGGGCAGCAGTCGGTTTTTCTCAATAATATTAGGATGAGACGTTAAACTCAGACCGCCTTCCCCCTCTGGCTGTACGCTCCAGTCACTACTCTCTGTGTCAAAAAAACCTGACCCGTGATTAAAATGTAAAGATTGTTTTCAACAGTGTGCGTCTGATTTACTTGCTGACACTTGAGACCTGGCTTATTATCGCTGAAACACACGGTGAGTATTGGTGCATAATATCAGAGCGACTCCACAAACCCGTCTTTCCCTCTAATTTCTCCAGTAACTTCACAGTTCTTAAATGCCCTCATGCTGGTTTGCAATCTGCTGAGGGGGCACAAGATTTCGGTGTAGCTTCAAAAGTATACTTTACTCATTAAAAAAAATCACTTCTTGTTCATACAGAGCCACAAATGCAGTTCGGTTCGACACAGTTGCATCTCTAGTAAACAAAGAAAACATTTAGGTTGATTCTATCCCAACAAACCAAAGGTCCCTCTTACGTGCAATGGGGCATGAGGAGGGTCTGATAATTGATAAAGAGGTTTATGTTATCCCAACTGAAGCTGGTCAAACTGGAGTTGAGGCTGTTTGCCCTGCCCCTGATATTCCCGTTTCTTCTTCCTGATATTCTCCCTGGAGAGTGTGAGAAACCCCCTATCCCAATTTAAATTGCTTTATTTAAAGTAGATATCCAGGTCTTTTCCAATGAAGGCTCTAGGCCCAAAATGTCAGCTTTTGTGCTCCTAAGATGCTGCTTGGCCTGCTGTGTTCATCCAGCTCTACGCTTTGTTATCTTGGATTCTCCAGAATCTGCAGTTCCCATTATCTCTGATACATTTCCAAGTATAGTAGCTTTGCAGTAGTTTGATGTGACAATGTAATTAATGTAATTTAGCTACTTGATGTTAATTGAATTCTGTCTCAGGAAAGGTGTTACAAAAGACAGTCTTGGGTATTACAATTTCCCCTATTGAATGGGCTGACCTAAGGAGCCCAGCTGTCTCAAAAGCAGTTTGATCCAAACTCAGATGGGCCGCAGCATTATCTCAGGAACACCTATGCGACTGTCAACCAGAGTGAAAGGCTTGCGTGCCTGTCTGGCTTGATCCAAGTGAATGCTGCAAGCTTCTGGCTTATTTTCTCAGTTCCACTGCGACATGAACACGTAGTCGATTAAACCAACCAAAGGAACCGTTTGTATATCTGTCTGAAATGCCTGATCCGATTCCCAGCACGATGTTCGGTTGGCCGGTGTTCCCAGCATGCCCATCAGTCGGCCAATGCTCCTTTTCAGTGGCCCAAAAGAGCTGTTCTTTGATTTCAAAGGGATATTCCACTGCCTACAAAAGAGGATACAAGGTTCCAGAAATTTTGTCACTTGTCTCCTACAGCAATCTGGGATACAGCCCATCAAATCCTGTGGACTTGATGAATTCAATGCGTTTAAAACCCCCAAAACCTGCTCCTTGTTAAACATTAAAATGCATTGGAATATCCACATACCTCTGCCAAAACACCCCATCCACCATATCCTTCTGCTCTTTGAAAATATCAATGTGAATTATTTGTTAAGGTCTTTACCTACTTCCGCCTTCTCCACGCATAAATACCCTCCCCTTTGCCTTTGAGCGGATCTAGCCTTTCCCAAGCTAACCTCTTGCTCAATCTGGGTTTATGAAAAGCATTGGGGTTTTCCTTAAATCTTGCTTATCAAAGATTTTTCACCACCACTTTTAGCCCTCCGAATTTCTGCTGGAATTCTATCCTGATATTGTTGTATTAGTCGAGGGCTCTGTCTGTCCTCAGTTTCCTAACCCTTACATATGTCTCTTTTTCTATTTGACTGGACTCTCCGTTTCCTATTGTCGTCCAATATTCCTGAATCTTACCATTCTTATACTTCATTTTCACAGGGGGCTGTTGGTCCTGAACCATAATAAACAGCCTTTAAAGATTCCCGTACCTTAATGTGGATTTACCTACAAACAGCCGCTCCAAATCTACATCCTCCGCTCCCTGCCAAATAATCTGGTATTTACCCTCTGGCGGTGGTAGCAACAACAACATCAGGACGAGCAAGACACATCTCCACCTCAGTCCGGCCGCTCCCGCAAAGGGCGGAGCAGGTCCCGAGCTGACTCCCCCAGCCCGGACTTGTACGCTAGGCCCGGGCACCTGAAGGAGTGGAAGTTTTGGCCAGGGGGCGGATGGTGGATTGGCAGCAGAGGCTTGAGGAGCCTTGGATGAGTGGGGGGTGGGGTGGGAGGGGGGGCAAGAGGTTGCGAACCCACACACACTCAGGCCCATCGGCTACAGCTTGTACTCGGTGGTCACGGAAGTGGCTTTGGTGGGGGACTGGAAACTCGAGACCAGAGCCTGTCACAGAGGTCAAGCAGTGACTGGAGGAGCAGAGGAGGAGGAATGATAAGGAGAGAGAAAGATGAACTCAATTGCATAACATCTGGCATGACATTCAGTGTTACAAGATGGCACCAGAGCATGGCAACACTGTGCGTATAACACATGAAAATTCACTTTTCACTGTATCATTATCTACGTGTGACAATAAATCTCAATCTAATCTGGATTGTTTGAGAGGGGCGCGGCCGTAGGGGACTCCTGTGTTGCCTGCCCTTGTTTACTCGTCTTCCTGGTGGTCAGCCAAGATGGCGGTGATAAGCGGGCTACAATTGTATGAGGCTGTCCCAAGCAAAAGTAGAGATTGCTGGAAAATTTCAGCAGGTCTGACAGCATCTGTAGAGAGAAATCAGTGTTCATGGTTTGCTCGAGTGACCCTTCCCTAGAATGGTTTTCCGAATTGCTACAAATGCAGAACCCGGAGTTTCTGTTTCGTGTCCTGCAGCCTATGCCTGCCGTTCATAAATATTCCTAGTCAGTACCAACCCGCCTTTCCTCCAGGTTTCCGCTGTTTCTGTCACATTACCACCCTGCCTGACTGTGGCATCCCTCACCTTACCTTCGCTCCCTCACCTTGCCTTCCTCCCTCTTGCCTGCCTCTCCTCATGCTCTCCTCGAGCTCTCTTGCTTGTCCAGCTCTGGGGAGTTAGGTCGTATCACTGCTCCTCCCGTCTCCCGGCAGCCCCTGAACTGGGTCTTTCAGTGCTCGGATTGGGGCCTAGCAAATGATTGCCCGTTCGCCTGAGCTCCTGTCACTGCAGCAGTGGGAATTCATTACCCTCCCTATGCCCAGACCAGTGTTTGTGTAACTTAAAGTAAGTTTATGACAACTCTGCTAGCCCAGTGTTTATATAATAATGAACAATTTTATAACAACTCACCCAGCCCGGTATTTGTGAGACCCGGAGTAATTTTATAATAATTCGAGCTCAGTGTTTGTGTAGCCACCAGTAATTTTCGAACAATTCCCCCAGCACAGTTAATATACCCAGTAACTTTATAACAATGCCTCCAGCCCAGTGTTTAGAAAACCCCCAGTAATTTTATACCAACTCCACCAGCCCAATGTTTGTTTAAGCCCCAGTAATGTTTGAACAATTCCCTCAGCCCAGTGTTTATATAACCCCCGGTAAAGCTCAGTAATTTCCGAACAGCTTCCGCTGCCCGGTATTTATATAACCTACCCCGGTAATTTTATCACGCCCCAGTGGCTCATTGGTTAGCGCTGCTGTCTCACAGCACTCAGGACCTGGGCTCAATCCCTCCCTCAGGCAACTGTCTGTGTGGAGTTTGCACAATTCTCCCCATGTCTGAGTGGGTTTCTTGCTGATGCTCCAGTTTCCTCCTACAGTCCAAAGATGTGCAGGTTAGTTGGATTGGCCATGCTAAATTTCCCTTGCAGGGATGTGTAGGTGGGCTATAGGGGGCTGGGTCAGGGTGGGATACTCCAAGGGTTGGTGTGGACTGGTTGGGCTGACAGGCCCGTTTCCACACTGTAGGGATTCGAGGAACAACCCAGCAAAATGCCTTATACCTTCTCCAGTAAGTTCTGGACAACTCGACCAGCCCAGTGTTTATATAACACCCAGAAAATTTCTCACAACCGCAGGCCAGTGTCTATACTTGCTCCAGAAGCCCCGTAAATTTATCACGACTCACCCCTGCAATTCACTTTGTCTGGCAGCTCATTCTGTGCACACGCTGCATGAAAAAGTTGCTCCTCACATCCCCTTTAAATCTTTCCCTCTCACCTGAAAATTATGCCCTCTAGGCCTGGGTTTCTCTATCCGGGGGAAAGGCCTTGATTGGTCCCTCTGTCCGTACTAGCCATACCCCTCATGATATTATAAACTTCTATGAGGTTACGTCTCAGCCTTGGGCACTCCAGAGAAAATAGCTGCAGGCTATTTAGCCTCTCCCAAGAGGTCAACCGCTGCAACCGTGACAGCATCCTTCTAAATCTTCTCTGAACCCCTTCATGTTTAACAACTTCCTTCCTGCAAGGAGACCAGAATTGAAGACAGTCTTGCAAAAGTGGCTGAACAGCTACAACATGAGCACCCTACTCCAATGCTCAATGTACTGACCATGGTAAGGGTGCCAAGTGCCTTCTTCACCACCCTGTAACTCCACTTTCAAGGAAGCAAACCAAGATCTCTTCACTCAGCAACATTCCCTTGAACTTATCACTAACCAACTAAATCCCGTCCTGGTTGCATGACCAAAATGCATCATCTCACATTCATCTAAATTAAACTCCCCTCAGCCGATCTGATCAAGCTCCCCTTGTCCAATTTTGGTGTCACACACTGCCTACATTCACGTCCAAATCATTGCTAGCAATGACATTAAAAAAAACTTGACCGGCGAGTCAGAAGGGAGTCGTTCTTTAAAACTGTTACGATGCACGTGCGTGCAAGAAGTCTGTTTTTAAACTTAATAAATCAGGGGAGAGCGCGAACGCAGTCCCCCACTACCACAAATTTTGCAGTCGAGTATCCCGCATTTGGGGACATCGCAGGCGTCAGCACACCCGAAGTGCAATGGGCTAGCCTCGTCCTGGGAGAACCACCTTGTTGATCATGGTATCTCCCCTGCCAGGTAAGTATGCTCACAACTCTCACTCGCTCACATCCCACAACACCCGCTACCTCTCACACTCACACTCACTCCGTTTTCTAACATCGGAAAATCACCCCGCGAAGCTTCCCTGCCAGAATTCCAGCCCAGTTGCTCACGTGGATCACAGCACATTTCCAACATTCCTGTTTTCTGGGAATAATACACAAGATGGGTGATGTGTTCCTTATTTGCATATATCCCTGGAAAGGAAACGCTCCGCCCCCAGTGGTGCAAACGCAGACGTGGAGGGAATGGGGTGGGCGTGGTACACTTTGTATTTGCATATTTACCGTAAAAGAAACGCTCCGCCCCCTAGCTGCCTCTTGGAAGGAAATCTCTTGACACATTGCAAGTGAAGCTCTAAATTCACTGTTTTCAAAACACTTTTCAGAATTTGACGTGAACGCGACTAAAAGCAACTTCCAAACTTCGCTTGTGAAAGTTTCATTTTATTTCATTTTAACCAATTTAAACCGACTCTACAAAATGAACAAGTCTAGAATGGGGCGCAAGAGGTTGGGAACCCACGCACCCTCAGGCCCAAGGGCTCCAGCTCGCACGCGGTGGTTGAGTGAGTGGCGATGGTGGGAGTCTCTGTAACCTGGAGACCAGAGCCTGTCTCAGAGACTCTGACCGATGTCAAGCAGTGAGTGGAGGAGCATTGGAGGAGGAATGAGAAGGAGAGAGAAAAATGAACTCAATTGCGGTAAAATTTATCTGTCTCAGCCTTCAATATACACAATGACTCTGCCCCCGCAGCTCTCTGTGATAAGGAGCCCCAGAACCTCACAACCCTCTGAGAGAAGTAATTCTTCCTCATCTCAGTCTTAAATTTACCCTTACTCTTTCAGATCTCCTGCTCAAGACAGTCACAGACACAACATCAAGAAGCAGTTGGTGGTCTTAGTTCAGAAGAGATTTACCAGGATGTTACTGGGTGTGGTGGGTTTGAGTAATCTGGAGAGGTTGGACATTTTTCTCTCGAGTTTGAGGGGTGAACTTATTGAGGTTTATAAAATCATAAAGGGTATAGATAAAGTAAATTTTCCTTGGATTGGGTGGAGGATTTCAGACTAGGGGGAGGCTTATTTTCAAGTTAAGAGGAGAAAGATATGAGGGGCAACTTTTGCTATGTGCAGAAAATGGACTTCCAGAGGAAGCAGTAGTTGTGGATACAGTTAATATGTTTAAAACACATTTGGATAAGTTGATGAATAAGAAATGTTTGGAGGGAAATGGGCCAAGTGTAGGCTGGTGGGTCTAGTTTAGTTTGGGATTATGATCGGCATGGACTGATAGGACTGAAGGGTCTGTTTCCATGCTGTAGTCAAGCTGCTTCGGCATCCAAATTTCTGGTCAACAATCGCTTGAGGCTGGTATTCTCCTGAGTTAAGTGTTCTGCTTATGTTGATGCTGCAATAAAGCATCGCTCCAACTGGAGGTCCTCTTCTCGCCAGTTCCTTTCTTTTTTGCCTCTTTCCTACAGTTTTCCTCCCCCCTCCACCCCCAACTTTTAACTTCTTAAACTACCTTACCCAGAGAGAATGGAGAATCGAGGTGAGTCCAATTCCAGTGCAGCGCGGGAGGTAAATCAGAGACCGTGTCAGTGCTAGGGAACCTAGTCGCAGGTCGGAGCTCAGCTTGGGAGCATACTGGGCCCAGCCTGACCTGTGAACAGAGTCCTGGAGGCGAGTCCAGGCCTGAGGCCTGTACGTGGAGGCAGCGAGATCTCATGTTCTGAAGCCCAGTGGGCATGAACTTAGGAAAAGGGCTATAATTTGAAGTAAGTCAAGTATTTTTGTATTCTTATGCTAGGCTATGGATTTTGCTATTTCAATTCCACATCAAACACTTAAAAGTACCAAGGTGCCCAAGCTTTCCACTGCACTCTTTCAAAAGCACGCAACAATAAAGGTTATTCTAGTCTTTTATCTCTTGGCAATTTCCTGGAAACAAAGGCTGTGCCTGAGATTTTTCTGGGACATCCACAGCTACGTAGCTTCTCTGGAAGGGTTTCCTCAGGCTCAGGGCAAAGTGCGTCTGGAATTTCTTTGCTCAAGGTACAAGAGAATCATTTAGGTATTTACACTAGCCTCACTTCCTGGAAATTAGAATCTCAGATTCCTTACAGTGTGGAAGCCGGTCATTCGGCCCATTGTATCCACACCGACCCTCTGAAGAGCATCCCAACCAGGCCCACCCCTCTAACTTATCCCTGTAACCCAGCGTTCAACGTGGCAAGTACACCTAGCCTGCGTACCTAACTCCCATCATGAGATTCCTGAAGCTGCGAGGGTGTGGAGAGATAACAAGTTGTAGAGCTGGATGAGCACAGAAGTCTAAGCTGCATCGGAGGAGCAGGAAGGCTGACGTTTCGGGCTTGGACCTTTCTTCAGAAATGGTATAGAGAGAGTTCTTTCTCATCCCAAATCCATTCGCTGAGTTTGGGAAGCCTTGATGTGTGGAAAAGCCCAACTTTAAAGACCTCACCTAGAATACCTTGGGGCATCCAGGCTTTGCTGATTTTTAAAAAAAATCAACAATTGTCAATGTGGATTCACAGAATTGTCAGAAATCTTCTTCCCAGTGTTGCTGTATGTTGCTGACATTCATAAGAAAGAGACACCGTTCTACCAGCAATGGGTATTTTGTCCTCTTCAGACCTTGGTGGCTCAGTGGCTAGCACTGCTGCCTCACAGCACCAGGGACCCCGTCTCTGCGTAGGGATTTCTCCAGGTGCTCCGGTTTCCTCCCCAGTCTGAAGATGTGTAGTCTAGATGGATTGGCCATGCTAAATTACCCACAGTGTCCAGGGATGTGCAGGCTAAGTGGGTTAGCCATGGGAAATGTGGGGTGTGTCTTTGTGGAATGCTTTGCAGTGTGGACTCAATGGGCTGAATGGCCTGCTGCCACACTGTGGGAACTCTACGATTTATAGACATGCCTGATAGCTACAAAAATGTCTTGCATGGCATGTTGGTCAGAAGACAACAGAAATATTTCACATGGCATGATGGTCAGAATTATCGTCGGCTCTCGAATGCTTCTTCTTCCCACATATCCTGGATTTGCCTTTGGCCCTCCATCTGGAATTGCTAGAGCATTGCCTTCTTGAGTTGCACCCTTGGGCTAGGTGATGGAAGCTGGTCCTTTCTGTTCACACCTTTTTAATATTGATTTTGTTCAATCAGTCCTGGTGATGATGGACACTCAATCCCAGTGGTTTGATTGAGAGGTGAGGGGGTGGAGTTCTCCACTGCAACGGTCTTAATTTGATTCCACACTCGTTGAGAGCTGCATTTGGAATATCCTTCTTCTGTCAGAGTGAGACATTGATCTTCGTCTTGGATGCTTGAGCCTTTTGATGTCTTGGTGCTAAGTTGAATACTCATGACTGACTGAACAAATCAATGACCTACCCTGCATGGACTGAGTGACACGGACCTCACTTTGATCTTTGACTCCAACAGCGACAGGATCCAGGAGGTGCCAGTGGTTTGATTTACGATGCTCCTCGTCCTTCAGGGTGAGAGAGCAGTTTGTTGTAATGATGCCGGGCTGAGCAGCACACATTGTGAACAGGAGGATACTTCTCGCTCTGGTTTCTCTCACACTCTTTCTCCCAGTGTTCCTCCCTAGGCATTGGAGTCACGCAATCTCCTGGCATTAAAGTCATTGGAAACACGGTCTCTTCTTCCTTTGGGATGGCAGCCAGAACTTCATTGTGGTCAGAGCAAAAGTTTTCCTTAACAATATCAGGTACCTGACTTACAAACTGATTACTTCTGGGCAAAATTTCACTACAATACCATAAGAATTAGGAACAGGAATAGGCCATTCAGCCCTTTGAGCTTACTGCACCATTTAGTAAGGCCATCAGTGATGTCAACGATGTGAGCCTTGCATTTACACAATCGGGGGGCTGTGGTAGGGCATGCAAGAACTGAATCTGGATGGCAAGGCAAAATCTGTGGATATGGAAGATGCTGTCTGTCTTGTATTTCCACTGGAACCCCTGCTTGTTCCTTCAACGCCAGGGAGGTGGTTCTCACTGAGGGAAACATCATCAACTTGACGCCCTGAGGGATTCCAGATGATATGACTGCAGATTTTCCACCTGGATGTTCAGTCCTGGAGTTATCCATGAATGTTCCAACATTCTGAGGGGGTAAAGCCCCAACTTTCTTTGGCCAAGAAGAAGATGGCAAAACTCCATCTACCACTGGGTGTGGCTACCCAGCCTATTTCTCAGGCAACATTTGCTAGGCTGAGGGTAACCCAAAGAACACTGCTCAAAGACACACCAGGCCCAACAATTGTCACTAGGAGGGACTCCCAAGGTTATAATCCTGTCCCTATCACCAATTGCCCATGCCTTATTAGAAGGTCCTTGCTTGAAGCTGGAGCACTATTGTAGCTCAGACAGTCTTTACTGGGCTGTCAATCAGATTTTCGTGAACCCCTTCCCCCACAATGACCAGAAACATCTTGCTGCTCCATAGTCCTTCCCCTTGTTCTGCCATTGAGGACATCCAGACCACACTTTGTGTTATTGCTCCTCTCAATCTCGCTGCCAGTCACACATGCTATTCTCATAACCCTGCATTCCCCATGGCTAACCCACCTAGCCTGCACGTTCCTGGACACTATGGGTAATTTAGCACGGCCAACCCATCCTAACGTGCACATCTTTGGGCTGTGGATGAAAACCGGAGCAAACCCACGCAGATACAGGGGGAGAATGTGCAAACTCCGTACAGACAGTCGCCCAAGGGCGGAATTGAGCCCGGGCCCTTGGAGCTGCAAGGCAGCGGTGCTAACCTCCGAGCCACCGTGCCGCCTCACTGCCAAGCCACTGTGCTGCCCTACTTCTTTGACTGCAAAGCACACTGAGACATCTGACCATCATGAAAAGCACACTACCAGTGTACGTCTTTTCATCGCCTCTACAAAGGAGAGCAGCGATCACTCAGAGGCCTTTAAAATGATGAAACATGTCACTCTGCAAGCGTCAGAAGCAGCTTATTTTTGTAGGGCGGCTGGGCTGTGGAGTTGTGGGCTGGATTCCGACGCCAGCAACTCAGCCAAGAACAGTGACCAACAAGTTGCTCATCGCAAGCTTGATCAAACTTGAAACAGTGACTTTTTAAAGAGATCTGCAGACGGCTCATAATGAACTAGGTCCAAATAATCAGTCCGAGGCTGAGTGCTGCGACAGTGTTTAACTCTGGTTAATGGTTGAAACAATCAAAATGTACAACTTTGCTGGGTGCAATGACCAGCAGCATAAAACAGCACACAAACAATTAGTAAGCATGGCACAAGGATAACAAATTTATTTCTAAAAGTCTACAGTTTAATCAAACATCATTTCACTTGGTAATTAAACGTTTTGCCATCATTTTCCCCAAATATGTAAAAATTCGCTGCCATTCTTGGTGCTGTTTGTGTCTGTTGCAACACAATTAAAAGACATTTGAATGACTATATTACTGCAGAAATGCTCTGATACATTTAGCTACTACTGGTCCTTACAACTAACAATAATTCTTATGTCAAGCTGAACGCATTATGTATTTTTCTTTATGCAGGCTGTGGGTGTTGCTGGCTAAGCTAACAGTGGTTGTTCTTCAAGTGAGCCATGTGGTAGGGTAACCACCTTCTGGATGCCACTTGGTGTAGACACCCCTCAAAGTGCTGGGAGGAAGAGATTCCAAGTCTTCCACTCGGTGAGAAATGGTGACAAAGTTCCAATTTGGGATGGTGTGACTTGGAGGGTTATGTAAAGGGAGTGGTGCTCCCTTGAATCTGTTGCCCTTGTCCCCCTGGGTGGCAGATATAGGCAACACGGTGGCTCTCAGTGGTTAGCAGGGCTGCCTCACAGAGACCCAGGTTCAATTCTACCCTTGGGCGACTATCTGCGTGGGGTTTGCACGTTGTCGCCGTGTCAGTGTGGGTTGCCCCCAGGTGTTCCAGTTTCTTCCTGTGTCAACAAATGCACAAGTTTGTTGGACTAGCTATGCTCTTGGCATCCAGGGATGTGTAGGTTAGATGTGGGAAAAGTGGGATTACAGGGGTAGGATAGTAGAATGGGTCTGTGTGGGATGCTCTTTGGAGGTCTTTTGGGCTGAATGGCCTTTTTCCACAGTGTAGGATTCTATGGGATTTTGGGTGTGGATGTTGCTGTTGATGGAGCATTGGTGAATTGCTGCAGTGCTTCTTGTAGATGATATACACTGCTGTTGCTGTAATTGGTGGAGTGAGTGAAAGCCTAAGATGGTGGGTACAGTATGAGTCAAGTAATGGACGGTGCGGAGATTCTTAAAGTTTTGTTGGAGCCGCACTAATCCCTCACACTGCTGGCTTATTCACTGAACGGCTCTCGTGATTCTTTGTTGCAGTTTAACCAAAGTATAACTCAGCTGATCAGGCACATGAACAGTACTCGCATTCAACTTGTTAACTACTGTTGCGAAGGGAGCAATGTCGTATGTATTGTCCTATGCTAGGCTGTTGCTTTGTTTAAAAAGTTCTGAATTCCTGGGGATAATTTTGGCTTCTGTCCAGAGCGTAAAATGGATGAAATTGCATCAACTGCCTGATATTGAAATTTATTGTAAATTAAACTTAACTCATATAGTTATGATCAAATCTGATTTTGTCCATTTATACCAAAATTTACTTCTCTGTTTATTTTGTCCAGGTTGTTTGTCTAGTACCATATACGTGGCACTATGATACTGAGATTTTAATTTATGTAAAAATACATGTATCTATCCATTCTAAATACGTGAAATTTTAATCTGTACTTCTTGTTTGATAGTTTCAGATTATATATCAAATTACAATAAGAATTATTAGTTCATTATACTTTACAGGGGTCAACAATTCAATCACGTTGTATAAAGGACTGGTGAGGACCTGTTGCAGCTCAATGGTAGTGTTCATATCGCTGGACCAGGAGGCCTGTGTTCAAGTTCCACCTGCTCCAGAGTTCCATCTCTGAACAGGTTGTTAAGGAAAATAGGTTAAATTAAAAGAAAGGATGGCTGGTGACATGTCAATCTGCATTGGTTGCTGTGGTCTCCTGTAATAGATCAGATAACTAGGTTAACTGAAGGGTAGCTGACAGCTTTGCAACACAAAAACAGCTTACCCAAATATTCTCACAACTGACTTTACATGCTCCTGCAACATCATAACCTCAGTTCTTCTGGGTTCTTATAACTCAATCAACTAGACAAACCTAAAATCATACTTGGAGTTAATTAAACGCAAGCTCGGAGTAGAATCGTTCGTATTTAAATACATAAGACATTTCACCCAATCAGAATATTTCTTTGAACAACCGACAATGACTTGTATCTATATTTGCCTTGGTCCTCCCCTCCTTTTTTGTCGCTACTGGTCAATCCTGCGAGAGTGTTTGCGTGTTCTCTTCCCGCTCTCACTCGGATAACCTTTCAATCATGCAATGGTTATAGCAGAGAAGGTCTGTCAAGCCCATGCCAGCTCTGGGCAACTAACCCCATTGCCCTGTACCTTCCCTTGTGACCATTTCCTCCCGCACCCTCCCCTCCCACCCACATAATTAACCAGTTCTCTTTTCAAATACATGGTTGAATCCTTTGCCTCCATCGTACTTTCAGGCAGTGCATTCCAGATCCCAATCACTCTCAGGGCAACATATATCCTCATATTGCCATTGAGTCTGTCACCGGTCAACTTCAATTGTTATCCCCATGGCTCTTGATCCGACAATTCGTAACTTTTCAACACCATTCTCCAAGCTCCTCTCAACTAATCCTTCTCACAGGAGAGGAACCACTTCCCCAATTTATCCTGGTGATTGAAGACTATCTCTCCCTACCCCGAACCATTCTTAACCCTTAATCCTTAACCCTCCCTCGTGCACTTGCATACCTGTGGCTTCCAGAGGTAAAGACAGTACTCCAGGTGATGCTGAACCAGTACTTTATGGAGGCTTAAATAAAAGAAAATCTGTAACAGAGACAGAGAGTGCTGGGAGATGTCAGCAGGCCTGGTTGCATCCATGGACAGAGAAACAGAGTTAATGTCTGGTATGTGAGATAATGGGAACTGCAGATGCTGGAGAATCCAAGATAATAAAATGTGAGGCTGGATGAACACAGCAGGCCAAGCAGCATCTCAGGAGGACAAAAGCTGACGTTTCAGGCCTAGACCCTTCATCACCCGAAACGTCAGCTTTTGTCCTCCTGAGATGCTGCTTGGCCTGCTGTGTTCATCCAGCTTCACACTTTATTGTCTTAATGTCTGGTATGTTCCTGAGTTGTGAAGAAAAGTTAATCTGGACTTGAAATGTTAGCTGTTTCTCTCTCCGTGGATGCTGCCAGACCTGCTGAGTTTCTCCTGCAATCTCTGTGTTTGCTTTACAAAGGTCCACCTAGGCACCTTTGCTTCTGCACCCTGTGCCTTTTATTTTGCAGCCCAGGTTCTTGGAGGCACTTTTGAACCCCTTTCTCAATCTGCCTGCCACCTTCAACGTTATATTGCGCACACAGTCTCCCAGGGCCCGCTGCTCCTGCACCCTGTTAAACAGTAGCATCCTTTAGTTTGTGTTTTCTCTCCTTGCTCTTCCAACCAAAATAAGTCACTTCAGTCTTCCCTGCATTAACTGTTGTCTTCCTCTGTACACTGGGAGTCTGCTTCTAGCTGCCTCACAAGATGGTGGGATCTTATGTGTAGCCTCTCCAAAGCCCGTCCATGTCGTACAATGTATAAGTCAGGGGTGGGATGAAATACTTTCCATTTGCCTGAAAGAGTTCAGATCCAGTAACAGTCAAGAAATTTGAGACCATCCAATGCTAAGCATTCTGTTTGATGGCCAACCCACCCACTGCCTTAATTATTCACTCATTTCAGTATCCATGCGCAGGGTCAGTAGTGTGTATTGTCCACAAGTTTCTTAGTAGCAACTCACCAAAGTTTATTCTTTGGTGAGACAATGGCCTAGTGATATTATCACTGCACTCTTAATCCAGGGACCCAGGTAATGTCCTGGGTAGAGACAGCAGGAACTGCAGATGCTGGAGAATCCGTGATAACAAGGTGCAGAGCTGGATGAACACAGCAGGCCAAGCAGCACCAGAGGAGCAGGAAAGCTGACGCTTCGGTCCTCGACCCTTCCTCAGAAATGGGGAAGATAATTTTTGCAGCCCTGCACCGTGCCGTCTCTGACCCCATCATCTGCAGTTCCTGCTATCTCTGAATGACAAATAACTCATCCTTTGAAAATTAAATTTTTACTGATCTCAATAAGGTTAACTCTTTATTCGGCAAAGGAGAATTTACTTGGACAGAGAAGACTGTAAAGAGAAAAGGGAATGTCATAGATTTTTACAAAAGATTGAAAGCAGCAAAAAGTATGACCAGTGAAGTAAGTTTTGATGTGTGGCCATGATTGTAAAATAGGATCTGTGGCAGTCAGTTCACACATAGCAAGATAATGGCTGAATCAATTATTTTAGGGAGTTCTGTTATTGGATGCATATTAGGCAAGTCACTGGGAACAGCCTGAGTTTGTCTCCCTTGAGTAGCATCTTTAATGTCTACTTTACAGATTGTTGCTCAGCTAAACATCTGTGAGCCCTGCACTGCTGTGTCAAAATCAGGTTAACTCCCCTGAACTGAGATGTTGCAAATGTGTTTGTTTCAAATATGCGGAATGACAGTTCATGGTTCTCTTTCAAAGTGCCTTGCAAGCCAACAAATTTTCTGTAAAACAAAGGGGAGAAATAAAGGGCAGGGTGAGTTCATGAAATTCTTTCTGTGAGACTATTCTGTGAGACTGTGCACTATTATACAGACATGAACAGCAAGTGAAGGTCAAGAGGAGGTTCGAGAGGTGATCAAAATCATGAAGATCTGAGTCAGAAATAGACAGGAACTGCTCCCATTAGCAGATGGGGTCTGAAATAAATAGGGAAAGAGGAGAGGCAGATAGAAGATGGATAGAGGAGAAGATAGGTGGAGAGAAGACAGACAGGTCAAAGAGGCAGGGATGGAGCCAGTAAAGATGAGTGTAGGTGGGGAGTTAGGGAGGGGATAGGTCGGTCCAGCAAGAACAGGCAGGTCAAGGGGGCGCGGGATGAGGCTAGTAGGCAGGAGATGGGGGAGGGGCTTGAGGCAGGAGGAGGGGATAGCTGGGAGGAAGGACTGGTTAGGGAGACGGGGACAAGCGGAGATTACAAGATGTAGAGCTGGATGAACACAGCAGGCCAAGCAGCATCAAAAAAGCAGGAAGGCTGACACTTTGGGCCAAGACCCTTCTTCAGAATTCATCCAGCTCTACACCTTGTTGTCTCAGATTCAACAGCATCTGCAGTTCCAACTATCTTGGGGACAAGGTGGACTGGTTTTGGGATACGCTCGGGGGAGGTGAGATTTTGCAGCTTGTGAAGTCCACATTGATACCATTGGGTTGCAGGGTTCCCAAGCGGAATATGAGTTGCTGTTCCTGCAGCCTTCGGGTAGCATCATTGTGGCACTGCAGGAGGCCCAGAATGGACATGTCGTCCAAGAAGTTGGCGGGGGGTGGGGGGGTGGCGGGGTGAGTTGAAACGGTTCGCAACTGGGACGTGCAGTTGTTTGGTGCAAACTGAGCATAGGGATTCCCTAAAGTGGCCCTCAAGCCTCCACATTAGCAGATGTGCAGGTGAACATCTGCTTGATGTGAAAAGTCTTCTTGGGGCCTGGGATGGGGGTGAGGGGGGAAGATGTCAGGAGGCGGTTGCAGGGAAATGTGCGGGGTGTGGTGGGCCTGGAGGGGAGTGTGGAGCAGACAACGGAGTCACGGAGAGATTGTTCCCTTCGGAAAGCAGATAAGGGTGGTGAGGTAAAAATGTCTTTGGTGGCGCATCAGATTGCAGATGGCGAACGTGTCAGAAGATGCTGCATTGGATCTGGAGGTTGATGGGGTGGTACATGAGGACGAGGGGGATTCTGTTTGGGTTGTTATTGTGGGGAGGGGTGTGAGGGGTGAGTTGCAGGAAATGCGGGAGACATGGTCAACGGTGTTCTTGATCACTGAGAGAGGGAAGTTGCAGTCCTTGAAGAACGAGGATATCAGAGATGTCTGGGAGTGGAATGCCTAGTCCTGGGAGCAGATGTGGCAGAGGCAAAAAAATTGGGCATGGGGATGGCATTTTTGCAGGAAGGTGGGTGGGAGGAGGTGTATACTACGTAGCAGTGGGAGTTGGTGGGCTTGAAATGGATATTGGTTTCTAGGTCATTGCCAGAGATGGAAACAGAGATATCCAGGAAGGAGAAAGAGGTATCAGAGATAGTCCAGGTGAACTTAAGGTTGGGGTGGAAGGTGTTGGTGAAGTGCGTGAACTGTTCGAGCTCCTCGTGGGAGCACAAGGCGGCACCGATACAGTTATCAATGTAATGGAGGAAGAGGTGGAGTTTGGGGCCTGTGTAGGTGCGGATAAGGGATTGTTCCACATAACCTATAAAGAGGCAGGCATAGCTGGGGCCCATGCGGGTACCCATGGCCACCCCCTTTGTCTGTAGGAAGTGGGAGGAGTTGAAAGAGAAGTTGTTGAGGGTGAGGATGAGTTCGGCTAGGTGGATGAGGGTGTCGGCGGAGGGGGACTGGTTGGGCCTGCGGGACAGGAAGAAGTGGAGGGCTTTAAGGCCATCTGCCTGGGGAATGCAGGTGTATCGGGACTTAAAGTCCATGGTAAAAATGAGGTGTTGGGGACCAGGGAATTGGAAGTTCTAGAGGAGGTGGAGGGCATGGGTGGTGTCACGGATGTAGGTGGGAAGTTCCTGGACCATTGGGGAGGAGATGGAGTTGAAATAGGTGGAGACGAGTTTGGTGGGGCAGGAGCAGGCGGAGACAATAGGTCGGCCAGGACAGGCGGGTTTGTGGATTTTGGGAAGGAGATAGAAGAGGGTGGCGCAGGGTTGGGGAATAGTGAGGTTGGAGGCTGTGGGTGGGAGGTCACCTGGGGTGATGAGGTTGTGGATGGTTTGGTGCTCAGGGGTGGGGTCAGAGAGCTGGCGCCTGGCCTTGGCGATGTAGAGGTCAGTGCGCCATACTACAACTGCGCCTCCCTTGTCATTAAGTTTGATGGTGAGGTTGAGATTGGAGCGGAAGGCTGCATGTTCTGCAGGGGAGAGGTTGGAGTGGGTGAGAGGGGTGGAGAGGTTGAGGCAATTGATGTCTTGACAGCAGTTAGAGATGAAGAGGTTGAGGGAGGGTCGGAGGAGGGGATGTGTTGGAGGCGGGAGAAGCGGGCAGTAGAGGGAGGGTTAGGCTCGGAATTAAGGAAGTATGGAGGCGGTATTCCTTGATGTGTGGGTGGAGGGTAACAAAGGTGAGCCCTTTACTGAGGACTGACCGTTCGTCCTCAGTGAGGGGGAAAGCATCAGCTGTGTTCATCCAGCTCTACATCTTGTTATCTTTCATGGGACCTTGGGTTCGAATCCCGCCACGGCAGATGGTGGAATTTGAATTCAATAAAAATATCTGGAATTAAGAATCTAACGTTGACCGTCAATTGATTGTCGATTGTCGGAAAAACTCATCTGGTTCACTAATACCCTTGAGGGAAGGAAACTGCCATCCTTACCTGGTCTGACCTACGTGTGACTCCAGACCCACAGCAATGTGGTTGACCCTGAACTTCCCTCTGGGCAATTAGGCATGACCAATAAATGCTGGCCAAGCCAGTGACACCCTCATCCCATGAATGAATTTAAAAAATTCAACTACAGCAACTAATTCTGTGACCTCTCCAAGACCAAGTGAGGAGATCCATGGGGAACACCTCCATGTACAAATTCCCCTCCAAGTCAGATTCTATCCTGACATGGAAATATAACGCTGTTCCCTTTAGTGTTACTGTGTGAGAATCTTGGAACTCCCCTCCTTAAAAGCACTGTGCACCCAAACCGCATCAGATCAGGAAGGAAACCTCATCAGCTCCTTCCCAAGGGCAACAGGGGATAGATAATTCATGTTAACCTTGGCTCTCGTACTTCAAGAATGAGTGAAAATGAAGCCACTATGAATGGTACGCAACTATTGAAGATGCATCGCTATTGATAGCATATCACTATTGTACGACTGTGGTGGTTCCAGTCAGCAGCTCACTGTCACCAGCTCCAGAACATACAGGGATGGTCAATGGCCTCTGGTTCAGCCAGTGATGCCCATCTCCCCGACTGGATAAGAGAGAAAAGCCAAGCCTTCAGTGCTGCCCTCATCCACAGCCTGGGCCCTGGTCTCTGGATTGCCCTGGGCACCCTGCCCCGTGGGGCTGAGAAACGGATCCACCCAGATCCGGGAATTGTCCTGTCCCTGTGCTCACTGGTTGGGGAAAAAAATTCCGGGACCAGCGCTCCATGTCCGTGAGCCTCGGCTCTGACGAGCCGTCACAGATCTGAACCACCAGCTCCCCTTTTCCTCTCTCTCAGAGTCGGCCACAGAGTCATACAGCGCAGAAACAGAGCCTTTGGCCCAACCAGTCCATGTCGAACATAAACTAAACTAGTCCCACCTGCCTCATCCTGGCCCATATCCTTCCAAACCTTTCCCATTTATGTACTTACCAAAATTTCTTTTAAACGTTGTAACCGCACCCACACGCACCACTTCCTCAGGAAGCTCATTCCACGCGTGAAACACCCTCTGTGTGAAAAAATATTGTCCCCTGTGTCTTTTTTAAATGTCTCTCTCCTCACTTTAAAAGATCCCCCCCCCCAGCCCCATCCTAGGGAAAAGACAACCAGCATTAACCGGATCTATACCCCTCAAGTTTTGACTTCACTCTTTTGCTGGAGGGGTATGCATGGTTTGTGTAACAGTCCCTGGATTTATTTTTTTAAAAGTAAGAAGTTGCATATGGAAATGGACTTAACTCACCTCTCTGATTGTTTCTACCCGCAAAGCTGCGAAATAAAGCAAAATGGGCATCAATTTACCTGACAGTCGATAAGCTTATGAAACACTTTCTAAATATTCATTAACCACACCATTTGTCTGCAAAGCCTAGGATGACAGGGTATAATTATCAGCCCTGTTTCTTCAGGGGATGCCCTTAAAGGGTGGTGACAGAAGATGTTTAGAATCCCTACAGTGTGGAAGCAGGCCATTCGGCCCATCGAGTCTACACCGATCCTCCAAACAGCATCACACCCAGAACCCCCGCACTCAACAACCCCTGTAACTTTGCATTTCCCATGGCCAATCCACCTAACCTGCACGTCTTTGAATATTGTGGGAGGAAACCAGAGCGCCCGAGGGAACTCACAGAGACATGGGGCGAACTCCACACAGACTGTTGCCCGAGGCAGCAGTCCTAACCACTGTGCCACCCCAAAGGTTTCTGCGTTTGGGATTTTAACACGAGAGCTCATTAATGTAAGACGATCAACAATAAATCTGATAAAGAATTCAGGACTAATTTGAGTGATTGAGGCATTCAAGGGGGATATTGGAGGATGAGTCGCATAGGAATGGGAACAGGGATATGGAGAAGAGGCAAGAAATTGGGAATAGAACTAGGGCAGGCATGATAGACTGAATGGCCTACTTACAGTGCTGTATTAAATCAGTGATGTTGTTACTCTGCAATTTACCTGATGCGTGTTAAGAGTGTAACACTCACGATCTCCTTTTCTGAGTGACTCCCTGTAGAGGGAGTGCAGTTAAAGTTTACCAGCCTGATTCCTGATTCCTGCGATCTTGGCAAGAGCAGCTGTCAAACCATGTGGTAGTGCATTCATACTGAATGCTTTAACTGTTGCATCAATAGAAACTGTTAATAGTCTTTGTGGACATGCCAAATTTCCTTAGCCTCCTGAGGTATAAGAGATGCTGCTGGCTTGAGAGAGCATAAATCTGTAGGGCCCAAATGGTGCTGTAAATAAAACGTAGCTCAGTGTAATTCTTAGTAAAAGAAGAAATATGATTGGAAACACTTACCCCTACTTCTTCTACAAATGATAAGTAGTAGACTGATTGCCAATGCAATGAGCACTGAAATCACAACGATGATTATACCAGTTATGTTCACATCTTCTTGAATTCTGGCTGAAAATTAGAACACATCCATGATTTCAAAGCTAGTTTCGAAATGAATGAACTAAGCAAGCGATCCACTCGCTACACTAGAACGCAAAGCTTTAACATTAGTTGTGGGGATGTTGCTAATGACTATTCAATGTTCAGTACCATTTGCTTCCTCAGTCCACCTTCACACACAGCAAGACCTGGTCAATGTTTAGGCTTGGAAATAATAAGTAGCAAGTAATATTTGTACCATGCAAGTGCTGAGCAATGACCATCTCCAGATGAGTGAATCTAACCAGGTCCCCATGATATTCAAAGGCATTGTCATTATCATAACCATCCACGATCAACATCCTTGGAATATCAGCGTTGATCAGAAATATAACTGGAACAGCCCCATTAATGCTGTTGTTACAAGAGCAGATCAGAGGCTGGGAATTCTGTGGTGAGTAACGCCTCCTGACTCTCTTGTCACCACCTGGGAACAAACAGCCCATTCAAGTGGCACCATATCACAAGCATTCACTCCCTCTGGCACCAACGCTCGGTAGCAGCAGTGTGTATCATCTACAAGATGTAATGCAGAAATTCGCCAAGGCTCCTAAGACTGCATCTTCCAAGCCCATCACTATCTAGACACAAGGGCAGAAAATGCATGGGAACACCATCACATGCAAGTTCCTCTCCAAGCCACTCACCCTCTTGACTTGGAAATATATCGCTGTCCTTTTACCGTCGCTGGGTCAAATACTGAAAGTCCTTCCCTAGTGGCATTGTGGGTCTACCTTCAGTAAATGGTTCAAGATGCAGCTCACCACCAAACCTTTCAAGGGCAACTTTTAGGTAGTGTTGAAAAAGGATAGTCTCTCAGAGGAAAACAGAAGAGACAGTCAGATCTTGGGCAGGAAGAATGAATCTTACGTTAGGCTGGGTTCGATAAAGTTTAAAAGAATAATTGCTGTAAGTTTCTCTCCTGTCAGGGGCACAGGCAGGAGATTTTGCAGCATTGAGCATGAATCTATGATAGTATATTGCTTTCCTGGTGCCAGGCGTAAGGATTCCCCAAGCCATTTGAAACATAACGATAATGGGACAGTGAGAAGTCAAAGGTTGTTATACACACTGGTGGGAATGACACAGCTAGGGAAAAGGCTAAGGCTTCACAGAGTGAATATAAGGAGTAAGGTAGGAGATTAAAACACAGAACCTCAATCTCTGATTTACTCCTGGTGCCAAGCTCAAATGGGTAAGGAATAAGAGCATAAAGGAGATAAGTTAATGGCTGAGGAGGTGGTGCAATGTTCAGGAAATCGGGTCTTGGACAATGGGATCTCCTCTGGGGCTACCTGTTCAGGAAGGATGGGTTTCACCCATACTAGAAAGGGACCAACATCCTAGCTGGAACATTTGCTAGTTCTACTAAGGAAGTAAACTTATTGGAGAGAGGGGTTGGAGGGATTCTAAATAGCAGAGTAAATAGAGAGATAGACGAGAATGTTTTGAAACTGAAACAAACAAATCGTTTGGAAAAGACAGGCTAGGGCAAATCAGAGAATGAAGTAACTACATTTATTTCAATGCATAGGGTC
The DNA here is from genome assembly GCF_030684315.1 of Stegostoma tigrinum. Classification (NCBI taxonomy): domain Eukaryota; kingdom Metazoa; phylum Chordata; class Chondrichthyes; order Orectolobiformes; family Stegostomatidae; genus Stegostoma; species Stegostoma tigrinum. The sequence goes on along the minus strand of NC_081387.1, from coordinate 13,035,184 downwards.
TTACAGGTAAGGCTGATGCACTCAGGGCATGTTTGGGAACACAGAACTGGGAGGTCATAGCTCTTACAGAAACCTGGCTGAAGGATGGAAAGAACTGGCAGCTCAATGCTCCAGGTTTCAGATGCTGTAGGAAAGATAGAAAGGGAGGCAAAAGAGGAGGGGGAATGGCATTTTTGATTCAGGAAAACTTTACTGCTGTGCTTAGGGCGGACATTTCTGAAAAAAAAACTGTGCAGTGAAAATATATGGGTTGAAATTAGAAATAAAAAGGGAATGATCGCCTTGATGGGACTGTACTATAGACCTCCAAATAGTCAGAAAGAAATTGAGGAACAAATATATAGAGAGATCTCAGATAAATGTAAGAATGATAAGGTTTGCATTAGTAAGTGATTTTAATTTTCTTAACATTGACTGGAACTACCACAGTGTTTGGATGGTGAAGAATTGATTAAATGTGTTCAAGAAAACTTTCTTTATCAATATGTAAATGTTGCGACTAGAGAAGGAGAAAATCTTGACCTCTCTTGGGTAAAAAGGCATGGCAAGTTTGTGGGGCACCACGTTGGGTCGAGTGATCATAATTCTGCTACTTTTAAATTGGATATGGAAAAGTATAAGCCTTCCATAAAAGTTAAAGATTTTAATTGGGGGAAGGCAAACTTTAATAGTATATGACAAGAACTTTAAAAAATTGATTGGAGTAGACCGCATGTAAAGGGATGTCTGATAAGTGGGAGGATTTCAAAAGTGTGATAACGTGAGTTCAGATTTATTATATTGCCTTTGGGGTGAAAAGTAACGTTGGTAGGATTAGGGGACAATGGATGGATAAAGATATTGAGGTTCTAGCCAAGAATAAAAAAGAATCATATATTTGACAAAAACAACTGGGTTGAAATGAATCTCCTGAACAATATAAAGAGTGCAAGGGCATTTTTAAAAGGGAGGTCAGGAAGGTTAAGAGGGGATATGCAATAGCCTTGGCAGATAAGGTTAAGGATAACCCAAAGAGATCCTCCCAAAGTGCATTAAGAGCAAGAGAGCAACTAGCGAGAGAATAGGGCCCGTTAAAGATCAAAAAGGCCATCTCTGTGTTGAACCTCAAGAGATGGGAGCGATATTAAATGAATACGTTTCAAAGTGAGAAATAAATGTAGGCCAGAGAACTCAGGAAAATAAATATTCATGTCTTGTAAACAGCTCACTTTGGTCACAGTCATCCAGCATGGAAACAGACCCTTCGGTCCAACCAGTCCATGCCAAACATAATCCCAAACTAAACCAGTCCCACCTGCCTCATCCTGGCCCATATCCCTCCAAACTTTTTCCATTTATGTACTTACCTAAATGTCTTGTCAACTTTGTAACTGTACCCACATCCACCACTTTCTCAGGAACCCAATGGGTTGAAGAGTGGCAAATGGATTTTAATTTGGATAAAAGAGAGGCATTGCATTTTGATAAAACAAGCACAGACAAGACTTATATTATTAAAAGCAGAGCCTTGGGTAGCATTGTAGAACAGAGAGACCGAGATATTCGGGTGCATAATTCTTTGAAGTTTACATCACACGTACAGTGGTTAAGAAGGCATTTAGCACCCTTGCCTTCATTGCTCAGACCTTTTGAGTATAGGAGTTGGGACATTATATTCAGGTTCTAAAGGACACTGGTGAGGCCTCTTCTGGAGTACTGTGCCCCTTTCTGTTACCGGAAGGATATTATTAAGATGACCTTTAGGATATAATTAATATTATATTATTATGGAGAGGGATCTAGGATGGGGGACTTCAAGACTAGGGGGCTATATTTTTAAAGTTAGAGGAAAAAGGTTTTAAAAAGACGAGGGGCAATTTTTTTTTCACACAGAGAGTGGTTTACGTGTGGAAGAACTTCCCGAGGAAGTGGTGGATGTGAGCACAGTTACAATGTTTAAAAGACACATAGATAAATGCACAAACAAAAAATATTTGTAGGGACAAGGGCCAAGTGCAGACAGATGGGACTGGTTTAGTTTGGGATTATGGTCAGCATGGACTGGTTGGACCAAAGGGTCTGTTTCCATGCTGTATGACTCAATGGTATGTAACTGTGTTTGGATAACATGAACTGGTCCATCCAGCAATGCCCACGCACTATGACTGAGTGACTGAACAGAAAAAAAAAGTTGAAATTAAAACGTCTTACATGAGATGACTATCACACCTTCTGGCACTAACCTTGCGTGATAGTTTGATAGCCACTGTGGGTTGTGTTGGTCTTTGTGTGTATGGAGTTGGCTGTGAAGGAAGATGTTTGGGCAGATATCCTGTCACCAGCAGAAGTTTCCATTTCTAATGCAACTTAAATCTGCAAAACAACGGAACATTTCATGGAATCATACATAGCCTTCCACTTCATTGAAGTAGACAATCTGATCCATTGTACCTAGGCTTTTTTAGTCCTGCTCCCCCCGCTGTTTCAGTGTGGACCTGTAACATTTCCCCATCATGTATTTGTGCAAGTTCCGTTTGAGAGTTATTGTTGAACCCGCTTCCATCACCCTTTCAGACAGCATTTTCCAGATTGCAGCATCTCATCGAGTATAATGATCGTTCCTCGAATTGCGTCTGGACATTCACCCTTTTGGCTACCGTTGGTAACAGTTTCCCCTCTTCAATCTATTGAAAGAGAGAACCTCTCTGCATCAATGTAGCACCTTTTGCAACCGAGCGGTTCACCGGACCTCACAGCCCAGGAAGTACTGTTTGGAGAGAAGTTGCTGTAGTCGCGTCAGGAATATGACGGCCACTTGGTGCACAGCAAGCTCCCATATGTACCCATGGGCCTGATAATCCGCTTCTGTTTATGGTTTCGATTGAGGAATGAACAGTGGTTGGGGGACAGTGCACCACTCACATTCAGAAACAATGCCAGGCTATATTTGGCACCAGTGGGAAGAGGGAACACAGTTTGCTATCTCATTTTAGTTCCGCAAGCACCTTACAGCTGCTCTGCAAGGGAATAAAGGAATGTCTTTGTGCTCAGGTCCTCTAACTGGTCTGTGACTCTCAAACTTCTGGCTGAGAGGCAAGTGTGCCAATGACTGAAGCACAGCAGGCACACAAGGAGAGCATTTCCCAGTTTCTGCATCTTTCGAATCGTAAAAAATAAGAAACAGGGACAGAGGCAGGCCATCTGACCCCGAGAGCCTGCTCCGCCATTCAATAAAATCATGGCATCTTTTACGTGGACTCAGCTCCACTTACCCGCCTGCTCACCATAACCCTTAATTCCTTTACAGTTCAACAATCTATCTTTGCTTTAAAAAACATTCCATGAGGTAGCCTCAACTGCTTCACTGGGCAGGGAATTCCACAGATTCACAACCCTTTGGGTGAAGACGTTCCTCCTCAACTCAGTCCTAAATCTGCTTCCCCCCTTATTTTGAGGCTACATCCAGTTTCACCCACCAGTGGAAACAGCCTCCCTGCTTCTATCTTATCTATTCCTTTCATAATTTTATACGTTTCTATCAGATCCTGACCTCATTCTGCTAAGGGAAAAATCCGAATTCGTTTTGCAGAAAGATGAGCCTGACATTGAATCTTAAAGGTTAAATTGTATAAGACTGCCTCCTGTCCTGATGCACCGTTTTCATACTTTCCTATGAAAGGCTGGGGATAGGTACGTGACAAGTCATTAGTTTGCAGAATGAGCAACCCATCGGATGGGACGCACATCTCGGAAATAAGAGAAAGCTTAGACTGGGAGAAATGTTTCTACTCAGAAGGTTTTGATTCTTTGAAATTCTCTACTGATGAAGTAAAGGGTTGTGGAAGTAATGTGGGAAAAAGGTACTTGGAGGAGATGATCAGCATGATTGTATTGAATTGCAAAGCAGGCTCAATGGCTTACTCTTGCTCCTCGGGAAGCATGGTGACTCAGTGGGTTAGCACTGCAGCCTTCTCACAGTGCCAGGGACCTGGGCTCAATTCCAACCTCGTGCAACTATCTGCGCAGAGTTTGCACGTTCTCTCCATGTCTGCGTGGGTTTCCTCCGGGTGCACCAGTTTCCTCCCACACTCCAAAGATGTGCAGGGTAGGGTGGATTGGCCATGCTAAATTGCCCCATAGTGTCCAGGGGTGTGCAGGCTAGGTGGGTTCATCATGGGAATTGTTGGGTTACAGGGATGGGGTGGGTCCAGGTCTGCTTCCACACTGTAGGAATTCAATGACTCTAGAGTTTGTTATAGCTCAGTTTACCACATATAGTTGCATTGAGTATTAATATGCAAGAAGCAGAGTTATAAAGAAGCCTAAGCCTGAAGACTGTTCTTGATTTTATCTTCGCCCTTGATCATGAACATAAATTGTTATGTGCGCACATAAAACTACTGAATTTAACACTGGTCCTAAGAGGATTTCAGTTGTAGCATTTCACAACAATTGTTGTAACAACAAAGATTCAACAACAACCTTAGTCAACAGAAAATACAGCAAGGTAATGTAACATATATGGTAAAGGGAGATCAAAATCATGAGTCATTATCCAAATTAAGAAAATAACCAACAACTTCAAATACTTATCAATAATCAGCCAACGCAACAGAATTCATCAGAATTCTACAAGGGAAACTCAAACTATAAGGTCAGCAAATATGTAAAGTAGAAATCGTAAGGTTTCAACACTGGACTACCTTAGGATGCTTCACAGAAATTCCTACAGTGTGGAAGCAGGCCATTCAGCCCATCAGGTTCACTCTGGAGAGCATCCCACCTGGACTTGCCTCATCCCTGCAACTCTGCATCTCCATGACCAACCCACCTAACCTGCACCCCTTTGGACTGTGGGAGGAAACCGGAACACCTGGAGGAAACGCATGCAGACACGGGGAGAATGTGCAAACTCCACACAGACGGTCGCCCGAGGGTGGGAACAAACTGCTGTGAGGAGGATGCAGTGCTAACCACTGAGCAACTGTGCCTTCCCTATTACTTGAGAAGAACATCATATCGTGTTACATAGACAATGGATTGATGAGAAACAAATTCCATTTGAATCATCATAGTAATTGTTGATCAACATTTCACAGGCAATGAGACAGTAACAAGATTGTGTTTTGACAGCAGATACCAAGCCCTAGGAGAATCTGTGGATAGCTCATTACGTGAATTAATGCTGTCACTGTCGTGGTTTTTTTTTGAAGAGAGCTTGGAAGGCAGATGCTCTGAGCTGTCTCTAAGAAGCTAAACAACTTGCGAGGTCTTGGATTTTTTTGTTTGGCAAAGTTGGAACAATGGGAGCAACTGGGTGTGGCCAGCTGGCACAGACCAGACTTTTGCAGTTTTTTTTCAGTTCAGGGTTTAGTTTTAATAAGATTGGGTTGTCAAAATTGTTGGAAGCTTCAGTGAATGTCTCCGAGCTGCGACTGTCTCTGAATCTTCTCTTTCGATGTTCTTTTTCCCCTCCTGGACTGGAGAACTGCATGTGAGAATCTGTGCCTGAATTTGCCTTTTGGCTGAGGGGTGCGTTTATGAGCTGTGACTATTTTGGAACAGTTAATTAGTTATTGTATCTGGTATTCGGTTCAGTTTGCAACAGTTAAGTTATTCAAAATTCCTCTTTGTAACTATAGTGTTTAAATAAATTGTTTTGCCTCATGCTGAGCAGTTTGCATCGCATCTGGAACATGACGCCTCACATCTACAGTTAAAATAAGAAAAAAGTTAGCATCCAGGCTATCATCTACAAATATGTTGGATATAGAGGTGGAGGGTGGGGCTGGTGTGGTCCGGTCCATAATAATTAGCAACTTATTACGCACTCCCTGAAGCATGCAATTACGAGAACTCATAACACAAGCTCATTTACAACAGAATTGTGGCGGCTCTTTTGGACTAATTACTCACTGAACTTTTGACTGTCACTGGACGACTAATCAGAATTCCTGGGAAATGCTCTGGGGACACAGATTCAAAATTGACCAAGGCAACTAGTGGAACTTCAATTCAATTCGCAAAATGGCAAGTCAATAAGGCGACCATGTCAAAGGCCATCAATTGTTGGTCCTTTTGCTCCCTACTGAATTTTCGGGAAGAAAATCTGTCATCCTTACCTGGTCTGGCTTCAGTGCCAATCTTAGTTGGCCTCGAAAATGGCCTTACAAGCGACCTTCAGAGAAAAATCACGAGGGAAGGGGTGCACTGCAATGTTTTAAGGTGACAGCTCACCATCACCTTCTCAAGGACAATGAGTAACAGATACTTTGTCAGCGACTCTCACATCTCATGTAAAGAAAAGACAAAATACACACAACTCACTCTCGATCCTGATGGCACTTAGTGATATTGAGAAATCATGTGCCTGCAGCAACCACAGCAATGATGGTTCTCCCCTATCTGCGCCGTGGCTCTACTCGATCCGCTGTTTCTGTAACAGGGAATAATACCTTGCTGTGATCAGCAGTGGTTTTTGGGCCGTACCTCTCGAGCCAGCAACATTTAACTCTTTGAGGGTTTCGAACGAGCTACTTTCACTTTTGAGAAGTTGGTGGGAAGCCGTTTACCTGAGCTGCTTCAGCCCGTGGTGATTTGGGATAAGGGAGTTTCTTGGTTTTGATCCAGCGACGCTGAAGGGGACCCTGCACGGGACAGTGTTCTCACACGTCTGCGGCCCTTGTCCTTTCAGGTGATAGAGGTCATGGGTTTGGAGGGTACTGTCAAAGAAGCTGTGCATCTTGTCGATCCACACACACAATGTAGCCAATGTGTATGGTGGAGGGATTGAAGGCTTACAGTGTTGGATGGGATGCAGATTGAGCTTTATCATGGGTGCTATCAAATTTGGAGAATGTTGAAGCTGCCACCCAGGCAAGTGGACAGTGTGACTTGTGCCAGTAGATGGTAGATGGTGGCTCAGTGGTTAGCCCTGCTGCCTCACAGCGCCAGGGACCCAGGCTCAATTCCACTCTTGGGCAACCGTCGGACACATTCTCCCCGTGTCTGTGTGGGTTCCCTCCAGGCGCTGCGGTTTCCTCCCACAGTCCAAAGATATGCAGGATAAGGAGGGCTGGGTGTACTCAATTGGTGTCCAGGGATGTGCAAGCTAGGTGGGTTAGCCATAGCTAACGCAGGGTTACAGAGATAGGGTGTGGAGCTGGGTCTGGCTGGGATACCCTTCAAAGGGGAAAGTGCAGACCCCAGTGGCCTATATCTGCATTGTAGGGATTTTGTACTGGCTGAAGGATTCCTTGCCTCTGAGCTACTCTATAACCATTGCATTTATACACTCAGCAATACTTGATTGGTACCACATCCACAAGCATCCACTCCCCCCCCACCACCAATGCTCAGTAGCAGCACTGCAGAAATTCATCAAAGATCCTCAGACAGCACCTTCCAAACACATGACCACTTCCATCTGTAAGGACCAGGGCAAATGGGAACACCACCCCCTGCAAGATCCCCTCCAAACCACTTCCTATCCTGACTTGGAAATATATCACAGTTCCTTCACCATCACCGGGTCAAAATCCTGGAATTCCCTCCCTAATTGCATTGTGAGGCATCCCACAGCAGGGGGACTGCAGCAATTCAAGAAGGCAGTTCATCACCATCTTCTCAAGGGCACCAATGACCAGGCAATAAATGCTGGTCCAGCTGGTGACAGCCATATCCCACAAGTAAATGAATAAATTTAAAGACAGTGCATTAAATTGACACAGTGGGGTTCTATGCTTGGGAACACTGCAGCTCAATGGCGTCAATGTGGACTTCACAAGCTTCAAAATCTCCCCGCCCTCTCCTGCATCCCAAAACCAGACCAGCTAGTCTCCACCTCCCTAACCTGTCCTTTCTCCCACCTATCCATTCCTCCCACCTCAGGCCTCACCATTCCCCCCACCACCTCCTACCTACCAGCCTCATCCCCACCTCCTTGACCTGTTCAACTCCTCTCCACCTAGCTGATCCTTTATCCATCTTCCATCTGCCTCCCCCTCTCTCTCTATTAATTTCAGAATCCCCTTCCCCTCCCCTATTTCTGAAGAAGGGTGCAGACCCAAAACATCAGCTTTCCTGCAGAAAGTCAGAGTCATTCTTCTGGGCTGAGTTCTACAGAGCGGCCACCCAATCTGCATTTGGGCTCACTGTTTTTAGAACCCCCAAAGTGTGGAAACAGGCCATTCGGCCCAACAAGTCCACAACAGCCCTCAGAGTATCCCACCCACTACCATCTCCCTATAACTCACCTAACTGACGCATCCCTGAACACTATGGGATAATTTCGCATGGCCAATCCACCTAGCCTGCACATCTTTGTGGGCTGTAGGAGGTGACCCACGCAGATTCGGGGAGAATGTGCAAACTGCACACAGGCTTGAGGGTGGGATTGAACCTGGGTCCACTGTGCCACCATGCCGCCACGGGGGGAGGGTGGGGTGGATTGAGTCAGATGACCTTTGACCTCAAGTAACTCCATTGGACTCGAAGCATTAAGTCTCTTTCTGTCTCCACAGGCTCCGCCAGGCCTGTGGGCGTTTCTCCAGCACTTCCTTTTCATTTCAGATGTCTGGCAGCCATGTTGTTCTGGAGAAGTTGTAACTACTGCCCTTGAGAAGGGCAAAGAGGAGATGCGTTGGAAGATTTCAGAGCCGTTGACGTGTGTGGACATAGATGACATGACAAAATTCCTCCCACTCATAAAATAATCAAGAATGAGGGTAGTTTGCAAAGGAAGCAAATGTGACTCCAGGCAAAACATTTTCACACATTTGGAATTCCCTACCCGGAGCCTGGTGGGTTCAGAATCAATCAAAGCATTCAAGGGTGGGGGGGGCATCAGATGATTATTTAAATGGAGGAAAATATGTAGGGCAATGAGGAGAAGGCAGGAGAACAGCACTAAGTTATGATATTCATTTGGAGAGCTGGTACAGACACAACATGCCAAATGGTCTCAAACTACACCAGGTCTGTTCATTACCAAGCATCTTAATCGAAGGTTGAGCAGGTGAAATGAGAGTTCTCAAGTTTTGACTTCAAGGATCAACTCTCTTTTTAACATATTGAAAGGGGTAAAAAAACCTTCTGGGTGATGGTACAGGATTATCCAAACAGTTTGACTCCATTGATTTCTGCACCCCCTAAGACTGCAGCTTTTTTCCCCTTTCCGGAGAATTTATCTTCAGTAGGTTATTATTCATAGAATCTCCCTTTGGCCCATTGAGTCCACACTGGCCCTCCACAGAATGGTGCACCCACTCTACCCTATCCCTGTAACACTGCGTTTTCCATGGCTAACCTACACATCCCTGGATGGCAATTTCTCACAGCCAAGACACTTAACCTGCTTATGTTTGGACTGTGGGAGGAAATCCACGCAGACACAGGGAGAATGTGCAAACTCCACACAGTCACCTAAGGATGGAATTGAACCCAGGTCCCTGGTGCTGTGAGGCAGCAGCGCTAACTACTGAGCCACCGTGCCACCCCAGAGAGTCTGCCTCCTCTCAGGCAGCAAATTCTACATCACAACAGCTCACCGAGTCAAAGTAAAGCTGCACTCATCGCCCCCTCTGGGTCTTTGTCTGATTATATTGCCTCTCGTCCCCTCTGGTTAATTACCAACTTGATACTCTTGAGAACTCTTCCTATCTTTGACGGGACCCTCCAACTATCTGCAGTTTCTCCAATCTCCGTATTATTATTGAAATAAATCGAGTACACTCAGAACCACACTTTGTGTATTCTTTAGAAACGAGGACTGTTTCCTTTTTAATTGAAATAAAGGTGGCGGCAGGAGATGATATTTTGAACTTTTCCCTCCCAACGTTGCCGCATTACCCAGGCTCTGCATGACTAAACTCTTTATTCATTCTGTGCATGTTTTGTCATCAGATTTGCATTTTGAATTGCTGTGTTTTAAATATATCTACATATAGATAGGCAAAGTTGCTCGCTGATATGCAAAAGAATGGAAAGCCATCGGCGATAACGTATGTGATCAAACCAGTTGATCCTTTCAGAACAAACTTGAGTAGGACCTGCTTTGCTTTGAGAAATGAAAAAAAGAGCTTGAAAGAATCAACTTGTGTGGAGGATAAAATCATTAGGAAACAGGAGCGCGCACGCACACACACCACATACACATATGCACACACACACATGCACACACAAACTCGCAGACACACATGCACACACACAAACTCGCACACACACACACAGATGCACACACATTCAGATACACACACACACACACACACACACACTCTTGTGGGTTAAAAATCTAAATCAGCCTTAAATATTTTCAATTACCCAGCCCTCACTGAGGGCTAAGGTCGTGAATTCCAATGAAAGCCTCTGAGAGTAGAAATTCCTCCATATCTTTGCCTACAATGAGACCCCCTCATTACAAAAAGTTCTTCCATTGCAGGAAACTACCTTCTCGGCACTAAAGAAAAAATTCATTAACAGGACGACAGCATTGCTGGCCTGGCAGTATTTATTACCTATCCTCAAAAACAGCCAGAGGGCAGTAGTGAGTCAGCCCAAATTGCTGTGGTTCTGGAGTCACATTTGACCAGGTAAAGTTTGCAGTTTCCTTTCCGAAAGGACATTCGTGAACCAGATGGGTTTGTCCAACAATGGTCACCATTAGACTCTTAATTCCAGATTTTAAAAAATTGAATTCAAATTTCACCATCTGCGGTGACAGGATTCAAACCTAGATCCCCTAAGTGTTAGAGATAATGGGGACTGCAGATGCTGGAGATTCCAAGATAATAAAATGTGAGGCTGGATCCAGCCTCACATTTTATTATCCCCTAAGTGTTATCTGGGCCTCTGGATTAACAGCTCAGCACTAACACCATTAGGCCATCACCTCCCAGCTACTTGTCAGAATCTCATCAGTTCCGGCAAGAGCATCGTTCTTAGCTCGTGGACCAACTATCTGCAGTTTCTCCAATCTCCGTATTATTATTGAAATAAATCGAGTACACTCAGAACCACACTTTGTGTATTCTTTAGAAATGAGGGCTGCTTTCTTTTTAATTGAAATAAATGTGGTGGCAGGAGATGATGTTTTGAACTTTTCTCTCCCAACATCACCGCATTACCCAGGCTCTGCATGACTAAGCTCTTTATTCATTCTGTACATGTTTTGTCATCTGATTTGAATTCTGAATTGCTGTGTCTACATATAGAAAGGCAAAGTTGCGTGGTGATATGCAAAAGATTGCAAAGCAGTAGGTGATAACGTTTTTGAACAAACCAGTTGATCCTTTCAGAATAAACTTGAGCAGGACCTCGCCCCTCAAAGACCTGCTGCTTTGCTCTGAGAAATGAAAAAAAAGATTTCGAAAGTATCAACTTATGTGGAGGATAAGATCATTAGGAAGCAGGAGCACGCACACACATATGCACACACCACACATATATTCACCACACATACACACACACGTACACACACACACATACACACACCATCTCACAAACACACACACACCACACACACTCTCACACACCACACATACACACACACACATACATACACACACACAAACACATACACACCACACATACAGACAGACGTACACACTCTCACACACATACACACCACACACATACCACACACATACACAAACACAGCACACACAAACACAGACACACACACCACATACACACACACCACACACATACCACACACAGACACACACACTCTCGCACATACACACACACTCTCACACACACACCCACACACACACCCACACACACACATACATTTGGCAAAAGGATGTTAAAGCCCTGAGCACAGGGCAAAGGTAATTTACTGGAATGATACCAGGAATTGAGGGGGTTTTAGATGCGAGGAAAGATCAGAGAGTTTGGGCTTTATTCTCCTTGGAACGCAGAAGATTGGAGGTTACTTTAATGAGGTGTTCAAAATTATAAACAATTTTAACTGAATAAAGAATGATATCCCGTTTCCGCTATTTGGTTTCGTCAGTAATTAGGGGGTCACCATTTCAAAATTGTCAGCAAGAGAGCTGGGGGAGAGATTACTATAAATGTCTTTACTCAGAGTAGTTAGGATTTGGAACATGCTGCGTAGGAGGTGATTCCCAAAGGTTTCAAAAGAGAGCTAGATACATATTTGAAAGTGATGAATTTACAGGGCAGGGCTACGGAGATAGGGCTGGACAATGGGACCAGCTGGTTAGCTCTTTCGGGAGCCAAATAGCTTCCTTCATGCTGTAAAATTCTCTAATTCCTTTCTAGGTGGTGCTCTGAGAAGACTTGGGAACATAAAATGCCCTTTGTAAATGCTTGCACGAACATACATAGAATCATAGAACCCCATACTGTGGAAGCAGGCCATTTGACCCATCGAATCCACACCGACCAGTCTGAAGGGCATCCCACCCAGACCCAAGCTTATCCATGTAACCCTGCATTTCCCATGGCTAATCCATCTAATCCACATATCCCTCGACCCTATGGGGCAATTTAGCATGGCCAGTCCACTTAGCCTGCACAACTTCGGATTGTGGGAGGAAGCCAGAGCACCCATGTACACACAGGAGGAAATAGAGGAAGAAGGACAGGAGGAAGCTTGTGTGCAGCCTAGACACCAGAATGGATCTAAGTAAAGCTACATTTGAAGCAAAGAACAGAACTCGACAGCGCAACATCTTGGATCTGTGATCCTAGTGCCACCACAGATCTATTTATGATGGTCTCATTGCCTTGCTGTTGAGGTCCAAAAAGATGGAAGACTGATTTGTGCTGACAATTGATTGTGACACTTGAGAGCAATTGAAAATAAAGACTTGCATCTATGTAGCACTCTCAAGACCTGAAGAAAACCCCAGAGTGCTTTACAGCCAAGGAAGTCCTTTCGAGCTTGGTCACTGTTGTAAAAATGTCAGAGACAGTCAAATTGCAGAGCAAACTCGCGCAGACAGAAATGCGACAATTAGTCTGTTCTCTCCACCACGTTTATGGAGGGGGTCAGTGTTGGCTCAACTCTCCTGTGGCTCTTCAAAATAGCCGTGCGGGATCTTTCCTATTCACCTGCGATGGTGGGCAATGGTATGACCTGGACATCCCATCCAGCAGATGCCAATACTGCCTTGGAGATTGTCAGCTGAGACGTTTGCACCCAATGTCTGGCGGAAAATGGGGCTTGACGCTCAGACTTTGAGGCAGGAGTGTTCCACACTTGCACTGGAGAAAGGAAAGGTAATAACACTGTCTCGACACATCTTTTCAACAATCAAAGGAAAGTTTATTACAAACACCTAGAAAAATGCAAGCATGAATAGGATCTGCAGAGAAGCTCCAAAGTGATTTTGTTATATATTACCTTAAAAATCTCTTTGTAAAATATGTACACATCCTCAACAATAATCCAGTACAGTTAGAATCCAGCGTAAGACCAAAGAGAAGAATTCTCCATCGACATCTCACAATAACCAACATTTGTTAAAAACACCCACACGCTACACGAATATTTACTCACCGCCAATAATTTTTAACATCTGGATTACCAGCTACTCTTTTACATGATTTAAGAACACTTCAACCATGTTCCTAGCTTCCAGCTCAAATGCCTAATGTTTAACTTGATCAGTAGTTGAGTTCACAGACAGCCCTGTACTTGTCAGAAACCCAAGAGCAAGGACTGAGGGTCCCAAACGTTAGGAACCACCAAGTGTTATTATAAGCAGGGGCAAGGTCTAAAGGACTGCATTTACACAAGAAAGGTGGCAAAAGCATTGATATGCACAAGGCTGCACCAACCCGGCCAAGGTAAAAGGGTTTTGAAGTGTCTCCCAACCAGTACTTTGTATCAGTAGCCTCTCCAGTCCCACCCTGCCTGAACAGCCACTGGGGTAAATACAGGAAGAAATCTGTAAAATAGGGGAACATAGGAACTTGAAGAGGCCATTCAGCCTCCTCATTTACTGCCGCCGTCCCAGCCCATCTCCCCCACACCACCCCACCACTTCCCCAATCCCATTCATGCCTGGTACACATTTGGCCTTCAGCTACAATGCGGGGCTCCACTGGGCCTGACTCAATGAAAATCACTCGCTGGGATTCAAACACTGCCTTTGATCCTGAATGGCACCAGTTGTAAGATTGTGTCTTCCTAGTCCAGGCTTCCCTTTCTGACTCCGTCCTACCCACCCCTCTCAAAATTCCAAAGGGCCCAAAACAAACCACCCCTTAAACCATCTACATCCCTGACATGAAGCTGTAGTTTACAGTTCCTGGGGAAGGACTAACCGGAATCCATCTCCTTCCCACGAGGTTATCACTGCTCCCTGTCAAAGCCCTGAAGCTAAATGGCTGTGCTCGTGTAATTGGCTCCCGATTCAGATCCGAGGATAAGGGCAGATGCAATTGGGGCATTTAAGGGACTTTTAGATGAGCACATGAATATGCAAGGGATGGAGGGATATGAACCAAAGTCAGGGAGAAGGGATTAGTTTAACTTGGCATCACGTTTGACATAACACCGCGGGCCGAAGGGCCCCATTCCTGTGCTGTCCTGTTCTACATTCTCCAACTGGACACCTCGTCCTCGGATTCCAGACCTGTGCAGATAGCCAAAAGCAGAGGAAGACACAGGGCCTTCTGGTAGGTAGTTATGGCAGCGAGGTTTGCTTTAATGCTCCATGGGTCGCACGGCTTCTTTCTCTTTCGTAATCTGTTTGTCCGAGGGATGGGGAGCTTGCTGGCGAGGGGACGGCTTATTGCTCGCCCGTGTCTGCCCGTTTTGGGAAGTCAGTGACAGGTCCGACAGCCATTTCAGATGGAGGTCAAAAAGACAACCACGTCTGGGCTGGTCTGGACTCACGGAGGCCAGACCAGGGTAAGCACGGCAGATTTCCTTCCCTAGAGTGAACTAGGGTGATGTCAGATGCTAAAAGACTGAAAAATAAACACACATGCACAAAAGAAAAGTGCTGGAGAAACTTGGCGGGTCTGGTAGGATATGCGGAGAGAAAGAAAAACAGAGTTCATGAGGCTGAAGAAGTCACCCCGGACTCGAAACATCAACTGTTTCTGTCTCTCCACAGACACTGCCAGAACTGGGATTTCACTTTCTGTTTTAATCGCGGTGTTGCAAAGGATCCGGGGGTGGGGTGGGGGGGGGTGTGTTTAGTTGTCACCATGACACAATCTCGCCTTTTAATTCAGATTTACTTTGTGAACTGTATTCAAATTTGCAGCCTGCCACTTCTGTCATGAAACCAGCCTTCTGGATGGCTAGTAATCTGTAAGCAATTGCGTTCTAAACCTTTGCTGTGGGCCTCACATTATCCCACAATGAAGTATCGCAGGATGTTGGACTCAGCCAACGGATTTCGACTTAAAACACCTTTTTGCTGGCATTGGTTTGGTCAGCCATTCTTCAGAGAGAATAGCATCATTGCTCCTGACAAGTAGCAAGAGTTTATGGGCCAAATGCTGGCAAATGGGATGAGATTAATTTCGGATATCTGTTCAGCAAGGATGAGTTCAAAGGGTCTGTCTCCATGCTGTACAGCTCCAACAGGGAGGGACCTTATTCAAACCAATACAGGTATAAACGAGCACCCCTGCTAAAACGATTTGATGGTATCTGGTTGATCCCAGCCCTCAGTCAAGCAGGAATAAGCCTGTTGGCCGCGCTGAAGTAAATGAAAGTGTAGGGAGAGGAAGGCAAGCGTCTATCTCAATGGTGTGTGTTCGTGGCCTAGAGGCTGCAGTTGATGGGAATGAGGCAGGAGGGAAACCAAAGCGGTGAACATGGCGGAAGGGTGGGCCGATTGGACAGAGCGGCCTGTGGCCCCGCTGCTCAGAGTCACGTCGATGCAGTTCTGAAAGGTGAGCAAAGCAGGAAAACCAGAAAGGGTCTGGTGGTGGCGGGGGTGGGGGAAGAAACCGGAGCCGGTGGTAATCCGAAATGCAAGCCGCACTGCCATCCCTGCAAACCTTCTAGCCAAGGCAACGAATGTCTCAACCCGAGACACTTGGGTTGGAAAACCCACGCGTCGGCGGAGAGCAAAACTGAACGTGTGATGGTAGCGGCTTGGTGGCCGATCCCATGGATTCGTGAATCCCACTCCCCTATAACTCCTGATTGGATCCTCTACGTGGTAGGAAATGGCCCATGAAACCGACGAGGGTGTCCAGTGTTTCGTTTCATTTCAGGCCGCCCAGTGTCATTTCCAGCATCAGTCAGGCCACAGCCTGGGAAGTTGAGTGGAGGCAGTGATGGTTGTTGCTGGGGGTGGGGGGATGCGGGTTGGTACAGGGGAGTGGATATCGAGACAGTTTAAACGCTGGAGTAGTGGAGACAACGCTACAAAAACAATTCACAATTCCAAAAGTCTGTGGTTGCCTTCCGCAAGCAGTAGTCGGATGTTTGATCAGTAGTTCGTCGATGCCTATCTGTTCACCTTCAACACAGGAGCCAGCCCTCTCAGTAGTATGGTAGCTCTAAACAATGTGGTTAGGCCTCCACTTGTTAAGGGTAAACCTTGCAACCAAATCTAACCTTAACCCCCAGCTTTTCACTGTTACAGCCTGCTGGCTACTTGGAGGTTGGCATATTGTCAGCTCTCACTCATGTGCCTCCCATACCCAAATCAGGATGTAACAGCTGGGAAAATAAATCACCAATACAGCTCACTGTACATGTTTTTTGTGCGACAAATGAAACCATGACCGAAGCAGTTGTCGGAAGACTGATTACAGACATTTCTCCTGTTGGCTCAAATGCTACCAGTAAGTCCCATCACCATGTGATGACTGGAAGAGTCAGCTGATTAGAGAATCGTACCAATCATTTTAACAGCAAGTGTCTCGGCTCTTATGAGGCAGCGATCAGGTCATTTTATAGTAGTCCAGTGTTGGCCGAAAAATCCAGGCTACAGGAACTCCCATCATTCATCAGTGATAGGGAAGTCAAAGCAAAAATCACTTCAGTAGTTATGTGTCTAGTTAAAGTGGGCTCACAAGGCAGGTACAATCCAACTGTTTATTCCACTTGTGATTGTAGTTAATGAAATGTTCTGTCCCTCTCTCTCTCATTCTGATATGCACATACCTACATCCTTAATTCCCCATTCGTTGAGTTTGAGTGCTTGATTGATCCATCCCACTAAGAAATACACCCACATGCGGGCACATGTGGCAGTACCGTCTCCTTGTCCGATGGTCACTCGTGGTATAGTAGTCAAGAAATAAAATTCCATATCACAGTTACACGACATGTTCGGGACTTGAGACAGGTGAGATGACAGTACGGTAATGTCCCACCGAGGGGTTCGGTGTGAACTTGAGATGAAACGTGTTATCTGCTGTGAAGAGAGAGAGAGAGAGAAAGAGAGAGAGAGAGAGATGCACTGGGGTCTCCTCACCCAGTCTTCAAATTCCAGTGTTTTCCAAGGACCAACTTGCAATAACTTCTCTCATTACTTGCCCAACTTTTCGCTCCAGAGGATAGCCCTGTAAGAGGTTTCCACTGAAACAAATTCAGCAGAGTAGCGGGGTAGGGAGGTGGGGGGGGGGGGGGGGGGGTCAGCGGAGATAATGGGAACTGCGGATGCTGGAGAATCTGAGATAACTTGGCGTGCAGTGTTCATCCAGCTCCACACTTTGTTATCTTTGGTTGGGGGGGGGGGGGGGGGGGGTCAGCGGATCCAAGGCAGTGATTCTGGATGGGCGCGGCAGCCTTTCAGCTTTGGGAAGCAGTGCCCAGTCGTCACCAAGGTAGGAATCAGCTTACACTCAAGTTCCGTCTGGACATTGACTTTAGAATGACACAGAAGTGATCTGCAAACGCCGGAGAACACTGCCGATCCCCCACCCCATCCCCCAAATAAAGGAAAAGTCCGGCAAAGTTGTTGGCGTCCGCACCCCAACACGGTCCCAACTTGGTCGGTGCCAGGGCTCGCGTCTTTCCTGCACCCTTACACCACATTCGCAGCGTTGTCCGTGAGGAACTGGTGGATCTGCTGAAAGGTCGGCCGGTGCTTCGAATCCCGGCACCAGCACTGGACCATGACGTGGTAGAGAGCCTGCGGGCACACTGGCGGGCAAGGGAGGTAGACCTGCAGGAACACAAGTCGCAGAGTGAGGTCGCTCAGGCAGGAGGAGATGGGACGCGTCTCCTCGGGAAAGATGGGGGGTGGGGGGAGACAGAATGAAAGCCCGACAGGAGATCTGACGGAGATTTTCCGAACCATGGGCAGCCCCGGGCTGATCATAATTGGGAAAAACTCTGTTCCTGCCACTTGGGGGGCAAGAGAAAGGAAAGGCAAGGGGATGGGAGGGGGGCACGGATATAAACTGCAAGTAAAGCAAGGGGGAGAATGGCCCTTTCCACTGGGTGAGTGGTTAGGGTAAGGAAATGCTCTGCAAGGAAACATGGGGTGAGGCAGGTTCACATGAGGCTTTGAAGATGGGCGTCAGATGGTTACATGGATAGAAATGGCACAGTGAGATACAGGAACAGGGCAGAAGGTAGGCACTAGGGGCTAAAATCGGTGCCAACATGAAGGGCTGAATGGCCTCCTTCTGCCCAGTTACAATTCTGTGATTAACCCCATCCTCAAATCGGGGAGGCTGGGGGCACAGGGGAAAAGTGGACCCTTCTCCCTTCTTCTTCATTCTTTGAGTAGCCCAAGTCTCATTGCTCACTGAACCAAGTGGCTTGCTAGGGCCATTTCAGAAGGCTAGCTAAGAGTCCCAACATTTGGATCTGGAGTCAAAGTGTAGGCCAGACCAGGTGAGGATGGCAAATTCCCTCCCCTGAAAGATATCAGATGGATTTTGACCATCAATGATAGTTAATGTAAAAATACACACCACCATTTTGCTGAACTGTGTTGCAGACTACAGAGATCAAATGGCCTATTCATGCACCTATTTCCTACGCCTTTGGGGCATTGGGGCATTTGAGCATTTGAGTTGCAAGAGGAACAGGGCGTGCTGCACAATCCCACCCACGCAGATACAGAGCCATCTTTGGGAGGCCAAGAGCTCACCTCCAATTTCCTCCAACACCCTCCTCCTCAAGACAATCCAGGCCCATAGTCAGGTTTCCAACACCCACTGGGCCACTGTTGTAGCTCAGATGGTCGGGTGTAAAGTAACCCTGGTGGTCTTTCCTGCCATAGGCCAGACCAGGTAAGGATGGCAGTTTCCTTCCC
The DNA here is from genome assembly GCF_030684315.1 of Stegostoma tigrinum. NCBI lineage: Eukaryota > Metazoa > Chordata > Chondrichthyes > Orectolobiformes > Stegostomatidae > Stegostoma > Stegostoma tigrinum. The sequence goes on along the minus strand of NC_081387.1, from coordinate 13,015,988 downwards.
TGAAGGACATTAGTGAACTGGATGGGATTTTCCTGACAATTGATAATGGATTCATGGTCAGCATTAGACTCTTAATTCCAGATATTTATTGAATTCAAATTCCATTGTCTACTGTGGCGGGATTTGAACCTGTGTCCCCTGGATACTAACGGGATCTCTGGATTAAGAGCCCAATGATAATGCCACTAGGCCATCGGCTCCAGCAATGCCAGTAATATCCACCCTTCGTTAAGGACCAAAACTCATGACATTCTAAGTGTGGTCTAACTGGCATGGTTTTGGTGAAACTCCCCAACTTTATTCTCCATTCCCTTCGAAATGACTCATCCCACTTGGATAAGTGCACGAGCAGTAAACGTTTGGAGAGATTCTGCTCAGGAGCAGGCAGGTGGGACTAGTTTAGTTTGGGATTACGTTTGGAATGGAACAGTCAGACTGAAAGGTCTGTTTCCTATGACTCTAATAAGGTGAGGTGAAGTAGGGCGAGAGGAGGTGCGGATCCTAAATGTAATGATTCTATGCGATGGCAGAACAGGTTTCGAGGGATTGCGCGGACATTCACCTCAGCCCCAAAATCCTTTGCTTCCCTGTTACCTGTTTGCCTTGCTCCCGGAAGAACTCGCCAGCATTTTCAATGACCAGCTCATCCGTCAGATGGTAGTAAGGCTGTTCCTTGCATAGCATCAGGATCTCCCACAAAGTAACACCGAAGGCCCAGACGTCACTGCCTGTGGTGAACTTTCCCTGGAGAGGTCGTGGGGTGGGGGGAGAAGGAGGAATCATAAGTGGAACGTGAGCAACTCCATCAATAGCACTGCACCTGGTAGTATAGTGGACAGTAAAGGAGGTTATCTCAGATTACCAAGAGATCTCGATCAATTGGATCAATGGGGTGGCAGATGGAGTTTAACTTAGATAAACACGTTTTGGTAAAAGAAAGAAAGACAAGACTTATACAATTAAACTTGGGCTTTGGGTAGTGTTGTAGAACAGATAGTGTTCTAGGGGTTCAGATGCATCATTCTTTGAAGGTAGCATCACGTACTGGTAAAGAAGGTATTTAGCACGCTTGCCTTTATTGCTCAGACATTTGAGTATAGGATTTGGGACGTTATACTGAGGTTATACAGGACATTGATGAGGTCTCTTCTGGAGTACTGTGTCCAGTTCGGGTCTCCCTGCTACAGGAAGGAAAAATCTGACAAGTGCAAATACAGCGTGGTCTCAAAAAATATAGCCTGAGCTCCTGTCCCAGAAGCCCTGCAGGTGGATCTGTGTTTTGAAAAGGCAGTTTACCACCATCTTGTCAAGGGATGGACAACTTGCCAGCGTTGCTAACACGTTGAGAAAGGAAAGGTGTTAATAATAAATGGATGTTTTGGGGGGGGATATCAATGGTGTGAAGCTGAAGACAAATCAGCCAGTAGCTTTTGGAGATTTGTAACTCCTGTCCAATCCCCAATCCTCATTAAGCTGCAACACGTTCCAGGCACCCACCACCCTCTGTGTAAAGAACTTTCCATGCATATCTCCCTTAAACTTTCCTCCTCTCACTTTGAACTCATGGCCCCTAGTAATTGAGTCCCCCACTCTGGCAAAAAGCTTTTGCTATCCACCCTGTCTATACCCCTCATGATTTTGTAGACCTCAATCAGGTCTCCCCTCAATCTCCGTCTTTCTAATGAAAATAATCCTAATCTAAATATAAATGGTCTGCTTTGGGAAAAGGAATTTGTACATAAATGGCACCTTTTCCACAAAAAAGAAGAGACTCTGCTGTGACCCCATGCAATGTCCTCACCAATAGAACCGGCTGGTCTGAGAATTAAGATTGACAGTTAACTGTTCTTGCTGCATCTCCAGGCAAATTACGGCCCAACCAGTGGGATGTTACACTGAGGTTGTACAGGACGTTGGTGAGGCCTCTTCTGGAGTACTGCGTCCAGCTCTGGTCACCCTGTTACAGGAAGGGCATTATTAAGCTGGAGAGGGCTCAGAAGAAATTTACCAGGATGTTGCCGGGAATGGAGCTGGATAGCCTACACTGGAGTGTAGGAGGTTGAGGGGTGACCTTATGGAGGTTTATAAAATCACGAGGGGTATGTGTAAGGTGTCCTTTCCCTAGGGTGAGGATCTTCAAGACCGGGGTGGGGGGGGAATATTTTTAAGGCGAGAGGAGAAAGATTTTAATAAGACATGAAGTGCAATTTTTATTTTTTAAACACAGAGAGTGATTCGTGCGTGGAATGAACTTCCAGAGAAAGGGATGGATGAGGGTACAGTTACAATGCTTAAAAGGCATTTGGATAAGTACATGATAGGAAAGGTTCAGAGGGAGGTGAGCCAGGTGGGATGAGTTTAGTTTCGGATTATGGTCTGCCTGGACTAAAGGGTCTGTTTCCATGCTGTTTGACTCGAAAACTTAACCAGTACGCTCCTCTCACATTGTGTGAACGGGTGTCTTTTATTTGAAGTCTTGCACCCTAGTTATGGCAGTTAAAAGGAAAGCTTCCAGTATCCTTTTGACGATGTTAAAGTTAGGTCTGGTATTTACTAGCGTGAGGACTTTTTTGTGTTAGTGATACGAACACCATTCGTGCCGTGCTAATCAACCTCTAACATCTTGAATGGGAACGATTTAAATTCTTCTCTCTCATTCCAAAGATGCAACAAGAGGGCAATTCTTCTTTTCATTTTGATCTTTCTCTTACTCCACTTCCTTTGGAGCCCTTTTTTGTCCTTCCCCCCCCACCCCGCTCTCTTTCTCAATCCGATTTTCTTTCTCCTTCGCTCCATCTTTCACCCAATTTGACTCTAACCCTGATAACAGGGCAGGGGAGGGAGGGGTTAGCGCGTTCCGCCGACATCGCAATGGGTTCCATCTGTTTTGCAGAGGACACAGGAGTTGCTTCACTTCCCCACTCCCCGACCCCACCCACAACGTTCTACATCTGGACTGAACGCTAGGAAATACAGGGCAGCCCAGCCAATCTCGCCAGGCACTCACCAGCAGGATGCTCTCCCAGGCCATCCAGCGAATGGGGAGCACGGCCCGGCCCTGGATCCTGTAGTAGTCGCCGGAGTACAGGTTGCGGCTCATTCCGAAGTCGGCGATCTTGATGGTGTAGTTTTCTCCAACCAGGCAGTTGCGGGTCGCCAGGTCACGGTGCACAAAGTTCATGGAGGCCAGGTACTTCATTCCTGAGGCTATCTGACTGGCCAGGTGTATCAGGCTGGGGTAACTGAGGGGACAGAAAGAGGACAGAGGCAGTGAACCTCGTTCGTCAGGGAAGCAAACGCTGTTGAACCAAAAAGTTGGCCCAGTGTGTCAGAACCTGTCTGCCGCTTGCTAAGGCCCAGCGCTGTGTATGTTTCCAGTTTTCGCATTATAAACATTGACAGAGGCAGCGAATCTCGTTATATGACAGGGCCCCTCCTTTAAAAAAAGTTGTTCAGGGGATCATCATCATAGAATCCTTACAATGTGGAAACAGGCCCTTCGGCCCAACAAGTCCACACTGACACACACAGCATCCCACCCAGACCCATCCCCCTAATCTACACATCCCTGTACACTTGGGCAATTTATCATGGCCAATCCACCCTAACCTGCACAGCGTTGGACTGTGGGAGGAAACCGGAGCACCCGGAGGAATACCAAACAGACAAGGAGAGAATGTGCGGCACGGTGGCTCAGTGGTTAGCACTAGGGACCCGGGTTTGATTCCACCCTCAGGCGACTGTCTGTGTGGAGTCTGCACATTCTCCCCGTGTCTGCGTGTGTTACCTCCGGGTGCTCCAGCTTCCTCCCACAGTCCAACGGTGTGCACGTTAGGATAGCGTGGCCATGTTAACTTGCCCGTAGTGTACGGGGATGTGTAGATGAGGTGGGTTATAGGGGGATGTGTCTGGGTGGGTTGCTCTTTGAGTCAGTGTGGACTTGTTGGGCCAAAGGGCCTGTTTCCACACTGTAGGGATTCTGCGATCTTCTCTCATCACAGGTGTGGGAGCAGGCCATTCAACCCATTGAGTCCACCCTGACACTCAAAACAGCATCCTTGCTTCCCCCTGCCACCTTTTTCTCTGTAACCTGCATGGCTAATCTTCCTAGCCTGGACAACTTAGCACGGCCAATCCACCTAACCTGCACATCTTTGGACTGTGGGAGGGAACCCATGCAGACACGGGGAGAATATACAAACTCCACACAGACAGCTGCCTGAGGGTGGAATCAGACCTGGGTTCCTGGTGTTGTGAAGCAGCAGTGCTAACCACTGAGCCACCGTGCCATCTGGATGCAGCTGATGGGGCTAGAATTTGTGCCCATTCCTCTAGGTGGGTGTTCAGTTGCCTTTTGGACAATTGCAATCCGTGTGGCGTAGTTACATGGATAGTTTTCTTGAGGGACGATGTGCTGGGGAGCTTATGGCTGGAGTACTGTGAGCAGTATTGGTTCCCTTACTCAAGGAATTATATCATCTCATTAGAGGCAGTACAGAGAAGGCTTACTCTGATAATCCCTGGTTGTCTTATGAGCATAGAACATGGAACATTACAGCGCAGTACAGGCCCTGTGGCCCTCAATGTTGCGCCGATCTGTGAAACCAATCTGAAGCCCATCTACCCTACACTATCCCATTATCATCCATATGTTTATCCAATGACCATTTAAATGCCCTTAAAGTTGGCGAGTCTACTCCTGTTGCAGGCAGGGCATTCCATGCCCTTACCACTCTCTAAGTAAAGAATGTACCTCTGACTTCTGTCCTATATCTGTCACCCCTCAATTTAAAGCTATGTCCCCTCATGCTAGCCATCACCAGCCGAGGAAAAAGGCTCTCACTGCCCACCCTATCTAATCCTCTGATCATCTTGTATGTCTCTATTAAGTCGCCTCTTAACCTTCTTCTCTCTAACGAAAACAGCCTCAAGTCCCTCAGCCTTTCCTCATAGGACCGTCCCTCCATATCAGGCAACATCCTAGTAAATCTCCTCTGCACCCTTTCCACATCCTTCCTATGATGCGGCGACCAGAACTGTAGGCAATACTCCAAGTGCGGGTGCACCAGAGTTTTGTACAGCTGCAGCATGAGCAAAGGCTAAGCAGGATGGGACTGTATTTATTGTATGTTTAGAAGAATGAGAGGTGGCCTTATTGAAACGTGTGGGATTCTTAAGGGGCTTGACAGGGTAAATGATATGTTCCTTCATTGGGAGGTCCAGGACCAGATGGCATAAAGGGGCACCAGTTTAAGGCCTAGATAAGGAGGAATCTCTTCTCTCAGAGGGTTGAGAGTCTTTGGAACACCCAGCCACACAGAGATGTGGGGACAGAGTCCCTATGTATATATAAGGCTTTGATAGATAGATTGTCGATCAGGAGGGGAATCGAGGGGAAACGGCAGGATAGTGGTGGTGAAGAATGTTGGGTCAGCCATGATCCTATTGAATAGTACAGTAGGCATGAGGGACCAAATGGCCTGCCCCTGTTCCTAGTTCTTTATGGCCTTCATTGGAGGGAGATCCTGGATTTTGATTCAATGATGGCAAAGGAAGAGTGAAATAATTCCAAACACGTGACTTGTAGGGGAACATGCACATCATAGTATTTCTTCCCCCTGTGTATCCTAACTTTGTCCTTTGAGATGACAGAAGTTGCGGGTCTGGAAGGTTTTTTGAAGAAGCCTTGATTAGTTTTTGTAGCGCATCCCGTAGATGATACAAATTGCAGCTACTTTGCATCAGTGGTGGAGTGGGGGGGTGGGGGGGTGGATGGGAAGTGAATCGGCAAATGGCCTGTTGACCAAGCTTTGTCCTGGATGGTGTCGAGCTTCTTGAGTGTTGTTGGGGCTGCACCCATCCAGGCAAGTGGGGAGTATTCCATCACATTCCTGGCTTGTGCCTTGTAGATGGTGGACAGGTGTTGGGGAGTCAGAAGATGAGTTACACCCTACAGTATGCCTTGTAGTCACAGTACCATGGTAGCCCATCCCGTCCAGTTCATCCAAGCTGTCTTTCATCAAAGCTGAGTTTTTGATAAGACAAGGGAGTTCAGGGTTGGAGGAGTGCATGCAGTTAAGTGGCGTCCAGACTACAGCTAGATCAGCCTTGATCTAAAACCCGCTTTGGAAATGTACCCCTTATTTTAGATGTTCGTTCAAAGTTCTGACGCTAAAATGCATCACCTCACACTTCCTTGTATTGAACCTCTTCTACCCACCTACTAAACAAAGGTTCCAATAGTAGGGAACTCCATTCCAAACCTTCCTCCAACATCCAATGACCTTCACTCTCTGTTACCGATTACTCCGCTAATTTTGTGCTCCTGTTGCTACAGCCTCATATATTCTACAGAATATCAGCTTCCTCACAAATCTGTTGGACAGCAGTGTATCTTATGAGGAAAGACTGAGGGACTCGAGGCTGTTTTCATTAGAGAGAAGAAGGTTGAGAGGTGACTTAATTGAGACATATAAGATAATCAGAGGGTTAGATAGGGTGGATGGGGAGAGCCCTTTTCCTAGGATGGTGACGGCGAGCACGAGGGGCATAGCTTTAAATTGAGGGGTGAAAGATATAGGACAGATGCCAGAAGTAGCTTCTTTACTCAGAGAGCAGTAAGGGAATGGAACGCGTTACCTGCAACGGTTGTAGATTTGCCAAGTTTATTTAAGTCATCATTGGACAAGCATATGGACGTACATGGAATAGTGTAGGTTAGATGGGCTTCAGATTGGTATGACAGGTCGGCACAACATCGAGGGCCGAAGGGCCTGTACTGTGCTGTAATGTTCTATGTTCTATCTATGTGGTCAGGAAATCCAATGTGTACATCAACTTCATTACTCTCATCAACCTTTTTGTCAGCTGCTTGAAAACACATTTTCCCTTTCAGAAGTCCATGCTTGCTCGTCCGGAGTCAACACGCCTCTTTCCACGTGACTACAAATTTTATCCCGAATAATTGCTTCCAGGAGCTCCTCACCCCAGCCCCCACTGTAGGTAAATTGACTGCTCTATAATTGTTGAGTTTACCCTGACACAATTTTGCTTTTGAGCAAAGGCCTGATTTTGCAACCCTCCAGTCTTCTGGCACCTCCCTTGAGTCTAACAAAGACTGAAAGATTATGCAGTTTTCACTCTGCACTTCCTTGAAAATAGCCCTGTCCAGGAACCTCCTCCAACACAGACGACTTCTGAAGGGAAGCGGGTAGGTTTGGGATGTCAGGAGTAAGTACTTGGGGGTTGCATGCCCCCAGTAACATAAAAATGAAAAGCAGCAGGGCCATTCAGCCCCTCAAGCCTGCTCTGCCATTCAATATGGTCATGACTGATCTCATCTCGGCCTCAGCTCCACTTTCCTGCCCGCTCCCCATACCTCTTCAATCTACTACCAATTAAAAACATTTCTATCCCCTCCATAAATTTATCCAGAGCCCAGTGCACTCTGGGCCAGTGAATTGCACAGACTTGTGACTGCTTGAGAGAAGTAATTCCTCTGTTTCAGTGTGCGTCTCTTAGCTATGACCTCTTGTTCAAGATTGACCTCGCTCCACCCCTATGCCACTTTGTCAAACCCCTTTCACATCTGACGTTTACCTCAGTTGGATTGCCTTTCATTCCTCTAGTGAGAGTAGGCCTCAATCCCTCCTTCGACTCTGGAATTAATCACCTGGACCTTCTCTGAACTGAGTCCAGTGCGATCACAACCCATCCCAGTAAAGGTGAGGCTACCTGCAGTGGCTGTGTGCTCACTTCTCCCCCTTGCCCCTTTCGCTCTAACCTGATGGTGGGAATATTGGTTGTACTTGTGGTTTTTTCCTCCAGCTCATGGTTGGCTAGGAACTGATTGAGATCTCCGTTCTCCATGTACTCTGTGATCATACAGAGTGGATCGTCGCGCACACACACACCCAGCAGCCGGATAATGTTGGGATCCTTCAGCCGAGACATGATCTTCACTTCCTTCAAGAAGTCGTTCCTGCGGACATCAAGGAAATGGTCAAACTGCTTGGCCTAGGAGCTCCATCGTTAGTAGTCCCCTTTGCACCAGACCCAACATTTAATGGCACATTCACAACTCTAGCAAACTCAGTAGCTCTCAAGGGGGTAGGCAGATGCAGAAACACAAAGGGAGACATAGGACAGGGGTCTAAAGGGCAGGCAATAAAATGCTGCCCCAGCCCATGTGCTGTGAATAAACTAAAGCGAAGAGGTCAAATTTCAGGAGTGTCTAACCGGAGAAGAGAGAGGTTGAGAGGGGCAATTGCAGAGTCTAGACCTAGCCAGTGGATGGAATGGGTCGAGGGATCCAGAATTAAAGGGGTTGCAGATATCCTGGGGGTTCTGGGGCTGCAGGAGGAGACTGGGAGGCTATAGTCGTCTTTGAGAATCGAAGGATTTGAATTTTAAAGTCGAGTCATTGGGAGCCAGTATAGGGCTATGGGTAGAGTGGGGGTCTGGGGTGGGGAAGGTGATGGGTGAACAGGACTCGATGGAAGTTAGCTCCTGGGTGTCAAAGAGTTTTGGATAAACTCGGGAAATCAGAAGTTGGAAAGCTGAATGATGGAAGTCTTGGTGAGTGAGAGATTATGGGTTTGGGGAAAGCTGAATGATGGTAGTCCTGGTGAGCAAGAGATTATGGGTTTGGGGAAAGCTGGATGATGGCAGTCCTAGTGAGCGAGAGATTATGGGGTCATGGAAAGATGGATGATGGAAGTCCTGGTGAGCGAGAGATTATGGGGTTGGGGAAAGCTGGATGATGGCAGTCCTAGTGAGCGAGAGATTATGGGGTCATGGAAAGATGGATGATGGAAGTCCTGGTGAGCGAGAGATTATGGGGTTGGGGAAAGCTGGATGATGGCAGTCCTGGTGAGTGAGAGATTATGGGCTCGGGGAAAGCTGGATGATGGCAGTCCTGGTGAGCGAGAGATTATGGGTTTGGGGAAAGCTGGATGATGGCAGTCCTGGTGAGTGAGAGATTATGGGTTTGGGGAAAGCTGGATGATGGTAGTCCTGGTGAGAGAGAGATTATGGGTTTGGGGAAAGCTGGATGAAGGTAGTCCTGGTGAGCGAGAGATTATGGGTTTGGGGAAAGCTGGATGATGGCAGTCCTGGTGAGTGAGAGATTATGGGTTTGGGGAAAGCTAGATGATGGAAGTCCTGGTGAGCGAGAGACTATGGGTTTGGGGAAAGCTGGATGATGGTAGTCCTGGTGAGCGAGAGATTATGGGGTCGGGGAAAGCTGGATGATGGAAGTCGTGGTGAGTGAGAGATTATGGGTTTGGGGAAAGCTGGATGATGGAAGCCCTGGTGAGCGAGAGATTATGGGTTTGGGGAAAACTGGATGATGGAAGCCCTGGTGAGCGAAAGATTATGGGGTTAGAAGCTCAGCAGAGGCTGTTAACTCTCTCAGGTGACAATGCCAAGTGAATAACCTAGGTCTCCTTCCCAGGTTTGGGGGACGGGGTGTGTACAAAACCAGAGGGCATAGATTTAAAGTAAGAGGGGAAAACCTTTTCCACACAGAGAGCGGTGCATGTGTGGAACGAGGAGGTGGTGGAAGCTGGTACAATTACAACATTTACAAGGCATCTGGATGGGTGTTTGAATCGGAAGGGTTTAGAGTAATATGGGCCAAATGCAAATAGGACTTGATTAATTTAGAATATTAAATTTAGGTCGTCATGGACGAGTTGGTCTGATGGGCCTGTTTCCGTGCTGTGTATCTCTATGACTCTATGATTGAAACTGATGAATTTAAAGCTGAGAAGCATTTGCATTGGGTAAAGGGGGGAGTCAAGGGCAGGCACCCATTACAGCAAGACACTTCAATAGTTAAAGGTGGCAAATGTTTGGAACATGCCCTGCTGCAAATGCCAATTGAGGCCAGATCAATTGCTCGTCTCAAAACTGCAACTGGCGATGCCTTTAGAGGCCTGAAGAACAAAAAGAGACACGTGGAGGTGAGGTGATAGAGCAGCCACAATCTCAGTCAGTGGCAGAGCAGGTTCGAGTGCTCCAGGCTGACTCTGAAGACAACTTTCAGAGAATGATCACAGAAAGAGGCCAATTGGCCCATTATGAGGTTAAAGATTAACCTCAGGAAAGGGCAACCCTGAGCAGGATTGCTGCTGGCACAGGCAATGGCCAAGTGGGATTATCACCACACAAAATATTCTAGATACCAAACTAATGTTCTGGGGAACATGTGTTCGAATCCCACCTGGGCAGATGGTCGAGTTTGAATTCAATAAAAAAAATGGAATCAAGAGTTGAATGACGACCGTGAATCAGTTGCTGATCGTTGTAAAAACCCATCTGGGTCACTAACGCCCTTTAGGGAGGGAAACTTCCATCCTTACCTGGTCCTGGCCTACATGTGACTCCAGACCCACAGCAATGTGGTTGATTTTTAACTGCCCTCTGGGTAATTATGGAGGGGCAATAAATGCTGGCCCAGCCAGTGGCGCCCACATGCTCTGAAAGAAAGAAAAAAGCTCTCCTGGCAAAGGCCCCAAACCCAGCCATGAAATGAAACACGAACAACAAAAGACAGAGGGTCTTCCGAGCTGAGCCGATCCCTGTGTGGTATGCATGCAAAGAGAGGAGAGCAAGAAAACACCTGGCATTCTTCGTGGCATCCGAACGCAGCATTTTCACTGCTACCATCAGGGGGTGACCTTTGCGGATGCTGAGCGGGAAGCCCAGGCTCTCCAAATCCTGAGGGCTGTCCACTTCACACAGGTGTACCTGGGGAAAGACACAGGACCTTGTTGGCATCAGTGAGTTCCTTCACCACTGACTTCTTGAAGAATCCAACTCAGCGACAAAACTGCACTATTCCGCTATCAGCTACTTGTCTCTCTATCGGAAAGTTACAGATTCTTGCAACACAGAAGGAAGCCATTTGGCCCATCATGTCCACGTGCACTCCTGCTGTTACTCGCTCTTCCTAGCTGTGCAAATCTTTTTTTTAAAATCCTTCTCAAACGTACTGCAGATTCCGATCTTGGAAGTTATTTTTGGTGATGGCAGGGGGTTGTTTTTCAAACTGGAGGCCTGTGACCAGCGGGGTGCCCCAGGGATCGGTGCTGATTCCACTGTTACTCATCACTTACATCAATAATGTGGCTGAGGATTTAGAAGGTATGGTTAGTAAGTTTGCGGATGATACCAAGATTGGTGGTAGAGCAGACAGTGAAGAAGGTTGTCTGGGAATGCAGTTAGATCTTAATCAACTGTGCCAGTGGGCTGAGGAATGGTAGATATAGTTCAATTTTAGATAAATGCAAAGTGTTGCATTTTGGTACGTTTAATTGGGGTCGGACTTCCAGAGTCAATGGCAGGGCTCAGGGGAGTGTTATAGAAATAAGAAATTGAGGGGTACAGGTTCAAAGTTCCTTGAAAATGAAGTCACAGATAGACGGGGTGGTGAAGAAGGTTTTTGGTTACACTTGCCTTCATCGGTCAGAGCACCGAGTACAGGAGTTGGGGCGTCTTGTCGCAGCTGTAGTAGACGTTGGTGAGGCCACAATTGGAGTACTGCGTGCTGTTCTGGTTGCCTTACTGTAGAAAGGATATTACTAAACTCGGGAGAGCGCACTAGGATGCCACCTGGACTGGAAGGCTTGAGTTATAAGGAGAGACTGAATGAGCTGGGATTTTTTTTTCCCCTGGAGCGTAGGAGACCGAGGGGTGACCTTGTAGAGGTCTATAAAATCACGAGAGGCATAGATAAGGTAGGTAGGCAACAGCTTTTCCCCAGGGTAGGGGAGTCGAAAACTGCAGGGTATAGGTTTAAGGTGAGAGTGGAGAGATACTTAAAGGGTCCAAAGGGGCAACTTTTTCACACACAGAGGGTGGTGAGTGTCTGGAACGGGCTGCCAGAGGTAGCAGTGGAGGCGAGTACAATTTTTGCCATTTAAGAAACATTTGGATTGGTACGGTATACAGGGCCATGGAGCAAACGCAGGCAAAAGGGACTAGATCAATTGCGAAAATTGGGTAACACGGGCTGAAGGGCCTGTTTCCATGTTGCAAACCTCTATGGCTATGACTCTTATGTGCTTCCAGCGCCATGTCATGGCGTGCATTCTGGATCCGAGCAATTCACTGTGCAAAACGTCTCCTCATTCCATTTCCAGTGCAGCTACCTTCAATCTTACTGCGGACTGAGACAGTGAACGTTATACTGCCGACTGCAGGGACCTGCCCAGTGTTTCTTGTTTGCATTTATCTTCAGAGGTGTCGGGCAGCTTCTGTTACCAGAACTGCATTGCTGTCCGGAATCAGGCCTGACTTATGGATAAATGCTCAAACCTACAGTTGATGAAAGACCATGCAGAAGAGAGGCATGAGGCCAAAACTTTTGTGTCTTCCACTTAGCAGGACGAAATGTCAAATTTCAAACAATCACAGCAATTGACAATACAGAGGGTTGGGTACAATGTGCTGAACAATCCCAGTGCACCTGAAATGTGGCTCAATGATGCTCGCTGGATGCAACATACATTCAGACGCACGGCCCAGTTTTGTGCAAACACGAGGAATTTGGTAAATCCTTGCGCCTTTTTTGAGCTGTGGGAATCTATAGGTCCCTGCTGCTTTCTCCATGTTTTAGCATTTTTGTGCTCATCCCGATGAATGCAGGACAAAAGCTTCTGCAACTTGTCTCTCTTTTCAGCAACGTTCAAAGTTCTGTACTACTGAGCAAATGGGGGGGTGTCTACGACCAGCCTCTAACGGCCAATGACATGCTGATGATTGCTCGGCCCACTGCATGCATTTCACGTACAAGGTACTATCCTCACAGTGACAGTGACACGGTGGCTGAGTGGGTTAGTGCTGCTGCCTCACAGCGCCAAGGACCCGGGTTCAAATCCACCCTCAGGCGACTTTCTGAGTGGAGTTTGCACACTCTCCCCGTGTCTACGGGGGTGTGCTCTGGTTTCCTCCCACAGTCCAAAGATGTGCAGGCCAGGTGGATTGGCCATGCTAAATTTCCCCATAATGTTCAGGGATGATTCAAGAGCAACTTTCAAAGGGAACTGGATGAGTTCCTGAAGGCAAAGGGATAGGGGGTGCAGTGGGATGAGGAAGATTGGGGCAGCTCCTTCGAAGGATAGGCGCAGGCAGGCAGAGCCGAATGGCCCCCTCTGGGCCGTAGGATTTTACAATTCCACTGTGCAAGATCCATTCGTGGTTATGACAGGCATTCCCAGTGTTCAATTCTTTGCGTGAAACTCCAACTCATCGCTGCCCCCCCACCCCTCCCCAGGATTGTTGGACATTACACTCACCTTTCTCCCTGTACTTGTGCCCGGGATTATTCTAAGCAATCAACTGGCAAGGAGCCATCCGCAGGTCCATTCGCGAAACATTCAGTTTGATCACAAATCTCATTCTGATCACGACCAGAAGCTGGAATGGGCTAGCAATTTCAATACTGAGGCTACAAGAGCAGGTCAGATAATAGGAACACTGCAGAGAGGAACTCACCTCCTGAGTTCCCATCTACAAAGCGCACGGCAGGTGTGCTATGGTATATTTCCCACTTGCCTGGATGGGTGCAGCCCCAACAACACTCAAGGAGCTTGACACCATCCAGGACGAAGCAGCCGCTTGATTGGTACCACATCCACAAACATCCCACTCCCTCCACCACCCCCGCTCAGTAGCAGCAGTGTGTACTATCTACAAGATGCACTGCAGAAATTCACCAAAGATCCTCAGACAGCACCTTCCAAACCCATGACCACTTCCATCTGGAAGGACAAGGGCAGTGGGTACAAGGGAATGCTACCCCCCTGCAGGGTCCCCTCCGAGCCACTCACCATTCTGATTTGGAAATATATCACCGTTCCTTCACTGTCGCTGGGTCAAAATCCTGGAAATCCCTCCCTCAGGGCATTGTTGGCCAACCTAAAGCAGGGAGCCTGCAGTGGTTCAAGAAGGCAGCTCACCACCACCTACTCAATGGGGGCAATTAGGGACAGGTAATAAACGCTGGGCCCAGCCAGTGATGCCCACATCCCAGCGGTAAATTTAAGACAAAAAAGAAAATCCCCCTTGGCTTACCTCCCCAAACTGGCCCTCCCCCAGCTTCTCTCGGAAAATAAGTCGTTGCCTCGGAAACTCGCCAACGGCGATATCCTTCCCGGCCAGGGCGTCGATAGTGATGGCGGGGACAGCGTAGGTGTTATTCCCCGTGACTCCCTGCAGATTGATGATGTCTGCCTCGGCGTAGTGTGGGACGCTGTTTGGGAATCCTGTCTGGAAGGCCACCTTGCTGAGGTCAGGCTCTGCATACTCCCCATTGCAGGCTGGAATTCAAAGGAAGATAAGAAGGAAAAGGAGGGGTAGAGTAGGCGTTCTGACTCCGTAACATCACTCCCCAACAACCCCCTCCATGGCCTGGCTCCGAGACTACAAGCCTCATTCCCACGGTCTCGCTGACCCACAATGAAACCACTCTAAATCCATCCCAAATTTCCACCCTGTGTAACCTCAATACCGTCTGCTGCCCTTGTCTTAACATGCCCTGTTCCCACTGACACCCCCGCCCCACCCACCTTCACTACTGCACTTGCTGACCTCCTCTTCAAGGGAGGGTTTGATTTTAAAAACCTCGTCCTGGTTCCCGCATCTTTGCCACCTTCCCCACCTCATCGCTCTAATCTCCTCCAGGCATCCCCCCGACCCCAGAACAGTCATGGAGATCAAACAGACCCTTCGGTCCAACTCATCCATGCTGACCGGGTTTCCTGAATTAATTTAGTCCCATCTGCCAGCATTTGGCCCATGTCCCTCTAAACCTTTCCTATCCATGTATCCAGCCAGATGGCTTTTAAAATGTTGGAACTGTACCAGCCTCCGCCACTTCCCCGGCAGCTCATTCCATAAACACACCACACTCTGTGTTAAAAAGCTGCCCCCCATGTCCCTTTTAAATCTTTCCCCTCTCACCTTAAACCTATGCCCTCTAGAGTTGGACTCCCCTACCCTGGGGGCAAAAGACTATTCACCCTATCCATGCCCCTCATGATTTTATAAACTTCTATAAGGTCACCTCTCAGTCTCTGATGCTCCACGGAAAATAGCCCCAGTCTATTCAGCCTCTCCCTGTAGCTCAAACCCTCCAACCCTGGCAACATCCTTGTAAATCTTTTCTGCACACTTGCAATTTCAGAACATCCTTCCGAGAGCAGGGAGACCAGAACTGAACACGGTATTCCAAAAGTGGCCTAACAATGTCCTGTACAGCCACAACATGGCATCCCCACTCCTACACTCACTAGACTGACCAATAAAGGCAAGCATACCAAATGTCTTCTCCATTAACCTGTCTACCTGCGACTCCACCTTCAAGGAGCTATGAACCTGCACCCCAACGTCTCTTTGTTCGGCAACACTCCCCAGGACTTGACCGGTAAGTGTACAAGTCCTGCGCTGATTTGCCTTTCCAAAAAGCAACACCTTGCATTTATCTAAATTCAGTTCCCTTTGGCGAGAAATTTGAGCTTTTTCTAAATGTGGCCTCTTGAGCAACCTGAGGTCGAATTTTTGGCCATGAGCTCCGGGCTCTGGAGTTCCTTCCCAACACTTCTCTACCTTTGTCTCATCCTTTAAGACTTAATTAATGGACCAGGCTTTCAATCTTCTGAATCGTATAATCACCTCCTTTTGCAGAGAGTCAAATCTTACTTGTTAATGTTGGGTGTGGGTGGGGGGCGTGGGCTACATAAATGCAAGCTGTTGTTGTTGGGGGGGGGGGTGGCGGGGGCTGAGGGAAAAGTGTTCGTGTCTGTAACCTGGGGTCTGACTGGGTAAAATCCCACAGGATAACAATTTTCTCCGGGGGAAGGAATCCAGAATTACTACCATTGTGCAGAGTGTTGTAGCACAATATTGTTCAGCTCAGTCAGTTTTGGTTGATGTTTCTGCTCCAACCCAAGCCATCTCTGAACCCTCTTCACCCAACCACGTCAACGTAGCCCCTGTCACTGTCTTTGTCTCCCTGTCGCCCCCCCCCCCCCCCACCCCCCGAAGAGATGTTTCCGAACCTCTGGGCCAACGTAGTTTGAGGATTCAGGCTGATTTGCCCTGGCTCTGAGTAAAGAGCTTTGTGCTATTACAGTGGGACGCTTCCAGGAGTTGAATTTTCCACCAAATGACACGGTATTTACCGTACAGTTAGAGGCCATTCATCCTGACAGCTCTATGCCAGTATTTTATGTTCCACAGAAGCCTATTCCCTCTTGAGTTCTCACGCCTTGTATGCATAGACCAAAGGGCAGGCCAACACCCTACAGTTTGTGAACTATTGAGAATTGAACCTAAAAGCATGCGATCTGTGGACTTTAAGAGAAAATGCAACACGCTGTCCCCTTTTAATGGTTATTCTGCAAAATAAGGAGAGCCGCATTTTGCAACTGAACGTAGTTACCTGCAAGTTGAAATGTTCATAATTTTACAAGACGTTTTACTATTCTGAGATTACAAGGTGCAGAGCTGGGTGAACACAGCAGGCCAGGCAGCATCAGAGGAGCAGGAAAGCTGATGTTTCGGGCCTAGACCCTGTGTTGGCTTTATTTTTAGTGATGGTCTGTGGCCAAGCTGTGAGTTATAACGACATGATTTCTTTGCAAGATCATCACAATTTAGCGCCACATTGCCACCACGATGATCTTCCAACAAACCACCGATCCGTCCCTCTATCGATCGGGGTAGCACTGCGCGGTGTGATTGTTTCTGGATGAGTGAATGCTCTTGGGCAATGAGATCACATCACACTGCAGCTTCTGAGTGGGTTAAGTTCAATTCACAAAATAAATCAATCGAGAGGGAGCAGTTGGTCGGTTGCTGTAACCTACTGGATTGTCAATAAAAGCCCATCAGTTGAAGGGAATCTGCTGTCAATATCTGGTCTGACGACTCAGTAAAGCATCAGACCCTTCACTCCACTCGGAAATGGTTCGGCAGGCCTCCGAACTGCCTTGGCTATCACCAGGGCAATGAGGGGTGCTCTTGCTCGAGAAGCTTAAGACCTGTGAATAATAGTGATAATTAAGTAGGATCAATTGTATTCTTAAAAACAGCCATTGTATTTCTTTAGCCCTCATTGGCCTCTATAACTTCCCAGTACCAAGGGCGAAGAATGAGTCAATGCAATTATAAAACAAACACTTGGTTGCTCATGAAGGAAGTTGCCAATGACCCCAGGGAGCTAGGGACCAGGGTCATTAGAACTGCAATGTTTTCACACAGAGAGAGAGAGGTGAGCATATGGAATTCCCTACCACAGAAAGCAGCTCCTGCCAAAACATTATATGATTTCAAGTAAGTGATGGCGAAAGCGGAGAAGCAGGAACAGGAGTCAGATGGTAAGCGGGCGATCATGGTGAATTGGCCAAGCAGAATTGAGGGGCCGAATGGCCTACTCTTGGCCCTACTTTCTACGTTTGTCGGGCTTCTGGGGCAGGCTTGAGCGCTGCTCAGAGTTGACCCTGCTGTTGTGGGTCTCGAGTCACCTGACAGCCAGACCAGGTCGGGACACTTCCTTTTCCAAAGGTAACGGCCGGTTCCATCAGGGTGGCTGCCCGTTTCCTCTCCTGTTTGGACACTGTTGGAGGGTTCAGTTAGAAAGGGCAGCTCCAGAAATCCCAGCTTATAGAGCACAGTAAGAACAACAAAGAAGGATCAAGGGACAGGGTGCGACACAGAGTCACAACATGGAGGCCAGATCTGAGACCTTCGAACAATCAAGAAAGGATAAGCAGTTTGGGAAAAGAGAAGGCCGTGGGGTGACTGGATATAGTCTTTTGAGAAAATGGAAAGGTCGATGGAACGCATGCACAGACAGATCTTTTGTGACGGGGGCTGGACGGAAGTCCCCACTGAAAGGCAATGAATATATGACTGTTTCTAATATATGCAGCAAGAAATTCTGTAGCAACAGGCTTCATTGGAGAGAGCTGCAAGGAAGAGTCACTGAGGAAAGGACAAACAGAAGGAAGGAATGGAGGGTTAAGCTGGTGGGGTGGCACAACGTTATGTGGGAGCAGGCTCACACCGAGCAGCAACACACTGGTACACGCCAGTTGGGCTGAATGGCCTGCTTCCCTGGCGTACATTCCGTGCAGCCTGTAGCTTTTGGACGCCGTGCACACAAGCTTCCTGCCACTGTGAAGTGAAATGCAAACAGGGTGGGACCTGCGCTGGCTAGGAGTCATTGACACTACTCCTGGAATAGTCGTCTTCAGGCATGGCTGGAAAGCGACTCACGTTGCTGAGGTCTTTCGTCTTTAACTCATCAGGACACACACAAGAATGCCACAACAGTTTGGGCCAGAGTGGGGAAGCGTGCACCTGGTTGGCAGAATGGCTCAGACTGGCTGAGGCGTTGCTAAATGCAAACAGGAAGCTACAGGCTCCCTTAGCTCCCGGGCAATTCAACACAAGCGTACTGAGTGCGCCAGCAGCGAGACCAGCAACCAATTCAGTATAAGAAGTCAGCCTCATGGCTTGGATTGCTGGAAGTGACGCACATTAGCAGGGGTAGTTCACGCTGTGCACCTTTCTGTTTTGGGAGCTTCAGCCCATATCACTCCCCATCGGCAATGTCATTACCTGGTGAAAGCAAATCAGAGCTGACTTGCCAATCTGCTCACTGCATTCTCATTCGACAGCATAAAGTGTTGAGATTTGACATTCTTGTGTCTTATCCTGATGAACGACAAATTCGGTGACATATCACCATTTCCAGCAATATTTGTGAAACATTGCTAGCTCCCCTCTGGTAGCTTTGCCTGCCCGATGACAGCAGTGCCTATGAACGTTGGGACGCTGTTTTATTGGTTATGCTTGGATAAAATCGATGGCAGCAGCTACTTACTGGTGGATGTCATCCTGATGTCCAGCAGCTTAAACTAATTCTACTTTTTAATGACTTCTCCCTCCACCCCAAAGTCAATGATGGCTACTTTTTTGGGGTAAGTTTCACCTAATTCATTGGGCTGGCATCCCAGGGGATTCACAGCAGACAAGGGAGGTTCAACATGCCCGGTGCAAATCCAGTGGTGCAGATGTGGCATAGCTGCAAGCCTCGCAGCAGGCGTTTGATACCAAGTGAAACAAGGCATGAGGCCGGGCCCATCACGGGAGTCCAATGAACTACCGCCAGTGACCTGCCGACGCCACTTTCAACTCTGCTGCCTACCGCGACATAACTCAGGCCCTTGCAAATTTCCGCAAGGTCCACTGCATAGTCTACAAACCCTTTTCTATCGGTTGTACAACTTTTACCATTTTATGGCTGATAGCTCCAGCTTGGCCTCAGCTGCATGTGCTGGCCTGAGGGAGCACTCCTCCGATAACATTGAGGGGGATATCAGTGAGGTTATGTATGATTAGGAATGGGCCCAGAGTTTTACACTTCACTCTATCCCCATTCTCACCATTTCAGATTTAAGTACACCACCGTAACCTTCCATTCCATGTCCCCACCACACACCTACCTAGTTTCCTCTGCAACTCTCTGCAGTAAGTTCCATATAGAGTCACACAGCACAGAAACAGACCCTTCGGCCCAACCAGTCCATGCCGACCATCATCCCAAACCAAAACAGTCCCACCTGCCCTACTCCTGGCCCATATCCCTCCAAACCTTTCCTATTCATGTACTTATCCAAGTGTCTTTTAAATGTTGTAACTGCACCCGCGCCCACCGCTTCCTCAGGCAGTTCATTCCACACGCGAACAACTCTTTGTGTGTAAAAAAAAACTGCCTCTCATGTCTTCTTGAAATCCTTCTCCTGTCACTTTAAAAATATGCCCCCTAGTTTTGAAGTCCACCCCGCCCAACCCTGGGGAAAAGACACCTGCCGTTCACCTTATCCATGCCCCTCATGGTTTTATAAACCTCTACCAGGTCACCCCCTCAGCCTCCTACGCTCCAGGGAAAGAAGTGCTAGCCCCTCCTTGTAACTGAAACCTTCCATTCCCGGCAATGTTCTGGTAAACCCTCTCCAGTTTAATAATACACTTCCTATAAGAGGGCTACTGAACCCCACGCAGAAGAGGCCTCAAAATGACATCCCAGCTCCGATAGGACTGAGCAATGAAGGTGAGCAATTGTCACGGCTCTTTTGATAATGGGAGGTGGCAGGCAGGAGAGAATGAACAATGGGCTAACTAAACAGAGAAAGCGGCGATGGGGCAAGCGAAGGAGCAAAGATAGATGAGATGCATTGCTGCCTGAAAGCAAAAAAGTAGAGAAAACAGAACAGAAACATGTAAGGAAAAAGAAATAAAATGGTTGAAAAAAGAGATAATGGCCCAAAATTATGAACACCCAACTGAGTCGGGAAGGCTGTAGCACACCTAGCTGTATGTGATGCTGTTTCCGAAGCTTACACTGGTCTTCGTTGGTGCAGTTCAGCAGTTCAAGCACAGGGGCGAGTGAGGTCGAGAGTTAAAAATGACCGAAATACAGGGCCGCACTTGCAGTCTGCATGGAGCTGTTGCGCGAAGTGGTCAGCCAGGTTGCGTTTGATCTCATGGCAGAGACAGCGAAGAGGAGCGGGAGCAGAGAATGAGGTGTACGCAGGTTAGTGCTTCAGCTGGCAAGAGGCTCAGATGATGAGGGGACAGAGAGAAGGCGAAAGGGCAAGCGTTACATCTCATTGGAAGCGGAGGGTGTGTGCGGCATTGGCTCGCAGAGCGGACCGGGATTGCTGCAGAGGGAACGGTCCCTTTGGAATACACAAAGCAGGAGTGAATGCTGAACTTTGTGGCTTGAGGCGGTGGGAGTGAAGCAAACGGCCTGTTGAACGTGGAGGCTGGTGGGGAGGGAGGTGAGGCCCATGAGAATTTCAGCATTGTTCTGGGAAGGAGGACAAGGGCCGGGACCAAAGTGTGGGAAACACGGGGGATACGGTCAAGATCTCTTTAAAGAAGGGTGTGGAGGGGGGATGGAGCTCTCAACGAGGGAGAGAAAAAACCTTCTCATTAACCCAAGGGTGAAAAACTGCATTGTGAGGGCGCATGTGATGGACACAGAGTCACAAAGGTATACAGCACAATGGCCTAGTGGTATTGTTGCTGGACTGTTAATCCCTGGTGTTATTCTGGGGACCTGGGTTCGAATCCTGACAGGGCAGCTGGTGGAATTTGGTTTCAGTAAAAAAAAATCTGGAATTAAGAATCCACTTTACCAATCATCAGGGGTAAAACCCGTCTGGCCTACATGCGACTACAGACCCACAGCAATATGGTTGACTCTTAACTGCCCTCTGGGCAATTAGGGATGGGTAATAAATGCTGTCCTAGCCAACAACGTCCTCATCCTGTGATTGAATTAAAAAAAAATAACAGACGCTTTGGCCCAATTCATCTGTGGCGGCTAAACTGAACTAGCTGCATTTGGCCCATATCCCTCTAAACCCTTTCCCATCCATGTACCTGTCCAAATGTCTCTTAAGTGTTGTTACTGTACCAGCCTCTACTAGTGGGGAGAAAAGTGGAGGAACCGAGAGAATGGAACTGAACCCTGACAGGGAATGGGGCCTGAGGAAGCTATGTGAGTAGCCACCTTCACTCAAAAACTCACTACATCACTGAGGTGTGACACAATTAGAAACCTGAAATAAAACACAGAACAAAAACAGGAGTTACTGGAAAAGCTCAGCAGGTTTGGCAGCATCTGTGAAGGAAAAAATACAGAGTGAACATTTCGGGTCCGGTGACCCTTCCTCAGAACTGATTTTTTTCATCACAGATGCTGCCAGACCTGAGCGTTTCCAGCAACTTCTGTTTTTGTTCCTGATTTACAGCACCAGTCGTTCTTTCGACTTTTAGTTAGAAACCTGAGCTGTGTTCATCCAGCCTCACATTTTATTATCTTGGAATTCTCCAGCATCTGCAGTTCCCATTATCTCTGATACTATTTTAACCTGAGATGTTTGTTCTGTTTCTCTCTCCACAGATGCTGTGTGGCCTGCTGAGTATTTTCTGTTTCTTGTTTGAGATTTCGAGACTAATACGAGGCCCTGAGTGAACGCGCCCAGACTGTTATTGGATGTTAAGTATCTACAGATGGTGATTGCACAAAATATTTCCACCTTATTGGTGTCCAACAGTCCCAGACCCCATTTCCATCTATTCAGGGAGGTGTAGATGAGGTGGGTTATAGGGGGACGGGTCTGGGTGGGATGCTCAGAGGGTCAATGTTGGGGGTTGTTGGGCTGAAGGGCCTGTTTCCACACTGTAGGGGTTCTATGACGTAATACAGGACATCATGTGGAATCCCTACTGTGTGGAAACAGGTCATTCGGCCCATTCAGTCTACACTGACCCTTGGAAGAGCATCCCACCCAGACCCAGACCGAGACCCAGACCCACCACCCCACCCCACCCTACCGTATTACTGTAGCCCTGCATTTCCCATGGCTAATGTAGCCCAGCCTACAGGCAATTTAGCATGGCCAATCCACGTAACGCGCACATCTTTGGACTGTGGGAGAAAACTGGGGCACCCGGAGGAAACCCACGCAGACATGGGGAGAATGTGCAAACTCCACACACGCAGTCACCTCAGAGTGGAACCAAACCTGGGTCCCTGGTGCTGTGAGGCAGCAGCGCGAGCCACTGTGCCTAAAATATGCCACCTTACATTTACATGTGCCAAGCTTTATTTGCCAAGTCAGTTGTTCATTCTGCAGGCGTACCACCTGTAATTGCCTCCGACCCCTTCCATATTGACTGCACTCTTCTCCACCCAACCTCAGTTTGGCGTCATCTGCAAATTTAGAATGTGTGTTTTTGGTTCCCAGTGAAAGGACGAGTGTACGTTGTGAACAGCTAGTTGTGACGGTCTCACTGCTACGTTTCACTGTTAACAGGGCCATCAGATTTGTAGCTGAACATTAAGTTTGAAGGTTCGGGATGGGATAGAACTTCAGTTTTACACCCCTGACCCCTGCACTGTTCAGTGTCATTCTGTCATTTTCAACAAATAACATTAAAGGATAAAATTGAGTTATCCAGTCAGCTTCGTGTTGGGTTTTAAAGAGACATCAAGAAATGAAATCCCTACAGGGCAGAAAGAGGCTATTCAGCCCATCAAGTCCACACTCCAAACAGCAATCCCCCTCAGACTCAGCCCTCTACCCTATCCCTGTTACCCTGCATTTCCCATGGCTAACCCACCCAGCCTGCACATCCCTGGGGGTAATTTAGCCTGACCAATCCACCCTAACCTGCACATCTTTGGACTATGGGAGGAAACCCACACAGACACGTGCAAACTCCACACACAGACAGTCGACCAAGGGTGGAATCGAACCCGGGGCCCTGGCGCTGTGAGGCAGCAGTGCCAGCCCACTGAGCCACCGTAATGCGACAGCGAGTCAGAAGCAAGGGGAGCACACCTCATACAAGTGGGTCATCGCAACCCCCAACGTTTCCCCTCCTCCCCAACATGGCTGCCGATTGACCACCATTCTCTCCCCGCTGCCCCTGCCCCTTCACCGCACCCCCCCACCCCACCCCCTCGCTCAAGCCCCACCCAAGCGCCATCCCGACCTGGCGAGGTCCTTACCGTCAGTGTTGATTGGCTTGACCTGGTCCAAAGTGCAGCCAGGACCTCCAATCAGGTGACGGTCTGCAGAGAGCAAAAGGTGATAGGCTGGGTTGCTTAACAGGAGAGCTGTCGGAGAGGAGGGAATACAAT
The DNA here is from genome assembly GCF_030684315.1 of Stegostoma tigrinum. Lineage (NCBI taxonomy): Eukaryota > Metazoa > Chordata > Chondrichthyes > Orectolobiformes > Stegostomatidae > Stegostoma > Stegostoma tigrinum. Next base: position 12,992,257 of record NC_081387.1, on the reverse strand, counting down.
AGGGCGGAGATGAACAAACCAGATGGACGAGCACAAACAACAGGATGGAGCGGCACAAAACGCAGGGAGGGCCGGGCGGGTGGGGAGGAAGGGATGATGGGAAAACGGCACAATGATGTGGAATTCCCATGGAGAGCTCTCCCCTCCTCCACCACTCCACCCCCACCTCCCACCCCGCCTAATAGATCTCCATCTGCCTCTAGGCAACCCTTCCTCACGAAGCCAACGCTGCCACCTCTCTCATGAGCTGTCAAGGTCCACGGATCTGGGGAAAGCAGCTAACCACGAGGCCTTTGCAGCGTTAACAGGTAATTCAAGATTTAGGGAACATTGACTCAACCACATCGGTCGCGTAGAAATAGCCCCTGATCTCTGGAGGTGTGAATGCTCCACGGGAGACTTCATCCAACCATCTCTAACCAAAACCACCGCCCAACCCCCACACCTACACTCACCCAAGAAGCACACGGTCTGGCTAGTGATTCGGGTACGGTTGGCTGAGGTCAGAAAGCGAAGACTGGCAATCGCAAAGGTAATGGTGAAGGGAAGCTGGATGCTGGTGAGGATTTGGAACGGTCCACTTCATCGCCTTTTCTATGTAATGTCCCCAGGTTCACGACCATACTGGGTGTGACAGAAAGCTGTGGGGATGGCCACAGAAACTGGAAACATATGTACGGGCTCAGGGAGTGGGCAAGCAATTCATGAGGAGAAACGTGCAGCAGAGACTTGCTAACTGACTCAGCAACGTATTAAAAAATCCCCGTTCCCTGCCCTGTCCACATTTCCAGACCCAGTGAGGCTTTATCCCTGAGGGAGAGCTGCTTTCTGATTGGATGTCATGGCATTGCAACATGAAAGTATTGAATGTCACAGAAGTTTGCGACATCAGCTACTTTTGTCATGTGATGGATACATGAACAGGAAGGGTTTAGAGGGACGTGGGCCCAATGCTGGCAAATGGGACTAGATTTGTATAGCATATCTGGTCAGCAAGGATGAGTTGGACAGGACAGTCTGTCCCCATGCTGTAGGGCTCAATGGCTCTAATTTATATGTAAAACATTGGCAGATGGAATATAATGTGGTGAAATGTGAAGTACGAAGGTAAGAAACAGAATGTTTGGGTTTAAAACAGTGAGAAATTATTGAATATTTTTGTCCAGGGGGTGTTAGGCTGATACTTTGCGCAAGTATCAGAAAGTTAACATGATGGTCAACCCAAAAAATAGGAGGACTGATTGTTTCACATGTGGAATGAACTGCCTGAGGAAGTGGTGGACAGAGGTACAGTTACACTTTTCAAAGACACCTGGGCAAACATTCAGAAGGATATGGGCCTTAGGTAGGCAAACGGGACTAGTTCGGTTTGGGAAACCTGGTCAGCATGGACGGGTTGGACCGAAGGGTCAGTTTCTGTGCTGTACGAGTCTGTCATGTGGGAAACCCCAGAGATTTCAACTGCAGACGGTATCGGGTGGTCCAGTCTGTTTTGAGGTCGTGCCGAAATTCCTTCCTCCAGCCCACCCTCCCTACCCGAAACATTCCTGAGCCCAGTTGAAAATGCCTCCATAGCCATTACAACCCTGGGAGTGGAAATTTATTACAGCTATCACAACATCTGTCCATTTTACACCCCAACCAACATTCATGGAGGTGATTTCGATCCGAATCAAATACTGGAGTGGGCATGCAGCAAAGCAACTATTATGATACCATCTCGATCATAGCCGAGACATCTTCTATCCTAATGAATTCAAAAATTCAAGAACATTCCTCAACTTTTATTATTTGTTTGTCAACAGAAACTTTTTTGATTACAGCCTGATTTATTGTAAGTTGGTCTTCCCCTGAATGCAATAACGACAAGCGAATGATTTATGGGTTCAGATGTACTTTAACATTGGAGACAATGACCAGACAAGTAATTAGCCCCGGTAACATGCAGGGCAGATTGATTGACAGCTCACGGAGGTTATTAAAGGATTAGCTATGTGCAGTATGGTGTAACGAATCACAAAACCCTAACCCTAAACCTATCGCAGGCTTGCAGGTAATTAAGCAGGCATATGGTATATTGCCCATCATTGCTAGAGGGATGGAGTATAAAAACAGGAGATATTATGCTACAGCTGTACAAGGTGCTGGTGAGGCCACACCTGGAGTACCGAGTACAGTTTTGGTCTCCTTACTTGAGGAAGGATGTGCTGGCACTGGAGGGGGTGCAGAGGAGGCTCACTAGGTTGATTCCAGAGTTGAGGGGTTTGGCTTATGAGGAGAGATTGAGTAGACTGGGACTGTGCTCATTGGAATTTGGAAGAATGGTGGGGGGGGGGGGGGGGGGGTGTGCGGAATTAGGGTGGCACCGTGGCTCAGTGGTTAGCACTACAGTACCAGGGACCCAGGTTTAATTCCACCTTCGGGTGACTGTCTCTGTGGAGTTTGTACATTCTCCCCGTGTCTGCGTGGGTTTCCTCCAGGTGCTCCAGTTTCCTCCCACAGTCCAAAGATGTGAAGTCTAGGTGTATTGGCCATGTTAAATTACCTGTAATGATCAGGGATTTGTACATTAGGTGGGTTATAGGAGGATGGGTTTAGGTGGATACTCTGAGGGTCAGTGTGGACTTGTCGGGTGAAAGGGCCTGTTTCCACACTGTAGGGATTCTATGATCTTATAGAAACACATAATATAATGAAGCAAATAGATAAGATAGAAGCAGGGAGGTTTTTTCCACTGGTGGGTCAAACTGGAACTAGGGGGCAGAGCCTCAAAATAAGGGGGGAAGCAGATTTAGGACTGAGTTGAGGAGGAACATCTTCACCCAAAAGGTTGTGAATCTGTGGAACTCCCTGCCCAGTGAAGCGGTTAAGGCTACCTGGTTGAATGTTTCTAAGGCGAAGATAGATTTTTGAACAGTCAGGGAATTAAGGGCAATGGTGAGCATGCGGGTGAGTGAAGCTGAGTCCACAAAAAGATCAGCCACGATCTTATTGAATGGTGGAGGAGACTCGAGGGGCCAAATGGCCCGCTCCTGCTCCTATTTTTAATGTTCCTTGGCTATGAACACAAAGGTGTTTGTTTTTGTAAGGAATTAAGTACTTGACAGGATTTTAAAGTCTTGAATGAGCTCTTGTTCATGAGTTTCAGGAGTATTTTTTTTAAATACAGTGAAGGCTGTAATAGAAATTGAGTCTTTACCACATTTGATCACAATGGGGCTCTTGTGGACCTTGCAAGACTGAGGTTATTAGATTTCTGTTGGACCAAGGGTATGGAAGATTTGTGGAGTTGAGGGGATAGGTCAGCCATGCGTTGAATAAATGGCAAAATGTGCTAAAGAAGCTGAACAGACTCCTCCTGTTTCTGAGATCTTGTTGTACATAAGTTTATACTATTAAATATTCCATTCCAGAGAGAAGCCTAACTACTACTTGGGTCATGAACTCACTTAATTAAAATTTACAATGCAAAGGAACAAGGTAAGCCACGAAACTCGACAAAGAGAGACAACAGGCCAAAAAACACTGTTGGCATTTGACACGCAATAAAAGCGGAAAGCAGAGAACCGAGGTCGAAAGTGATTCCTCAGAAGGGCATAAGGTGGGAAGTTGCAATCCATCAGGATCAATGCAGGAAGTATGATCGTTCACCATTTACATAAACAATTTGAAATGGGTATCAGAAGTACAATTTTAAGATTCGCAGATGACACCAAACTGGAGGATGCAGCCTTGTAGGGGATTGAGGGACAAAATACAGGGAAGCACTGGAAAAAACACCTCCCAGAATGGTCATGAAATAACTGGAAAGTTAACTTCAACGCAAGTTAATTGTGAGGTGGGACATCTTGGGGAGTTGCTCTCTCTATCGCTGTGACTGAATAGAGTAGAGGAACGGGGTAGAGACAGGCATCTCTGGGGGATGTAGAAACTCAAACCACGAAACACAGGATAACAAGATCAGAACATTGGATGAACAACTATGGTCTTTGTTTCTGGAGGCACAGAATTGAAAAACAATTAGATTAAGCTGGTAGTGCTGGTAGAATTTGCATATTGCTTAGAGAGTTGTGTACTCATCCTTCGCTCACACAACAACATGTTCCTCTGAGATAGTAAGAACTGCCGATGCTGGAGTCAGAGACAACACTGTGTGGAGCTGGAGGAGCACAGCAGGCTGGGCAGCATCGGAGAAGCAGGAAAGTTGACATTTCAGGTTGGGACCCTTCTTCAGAAACTTCCTCTGGCTGTTTTGTCAGAGGTGGTGTTTAAGCTGTATTCAACCAGCTCGCCTTTGCAAAAATCCAACACATCTACGATTAATGTGCAACTGGATGGCTCTTGTTAAACAGTCCTGAGTGCACCAACAGCTAACAACTGATTTAAGAGAATCATTCAGCTGATTACAGAGTTCAATTGAGGTTGCCAGACAGGACATACATTCAGAAACAGGAACCTGTTCTTTCCAAATGATAGAAAATGCACCTTTCTTTGAACTATTCAGGTAATTGGAGAAGCCTTACTATTCCCCATTGCTCTTTCCATGGCACCATCTCAGCCAATCAGAGCCAGCTTAACCAAATCAGTACTCTTTTCTCCTGTAATGTAAATTGCTGTAATTGTTTGAAATTTGGTCTTCTTGCATTTGTCCTGATGTTTGCAAGATGCAGAGCGCCTACAATATGACTGTCTTTTCAATAATGATAATGCAAACCTGTCATAAAAGGAATAGAGAGGCACAACAGAAAATGAAAAGAGAATAATACTAGGATTGAACCATTATATATATCTAGGTGGGACTGTACAGGTCTTTAAGGTTGTGAAAGGGTTTGACAGAGTAGGCATAAAGGATATGTTCAAACATTCAGGGAGAACCTGAAACCATAAATTAGTGACTCACTTAATAAATCCATTTAGCAACTCAGGAAACACCTCTTGCCGGCCATATCCAGCAAATGGTGAAAATGTGGACCACTAATATCAAGTCAAGTCGCCAAAGTATTACCAGACCACGGGGCTGCTCTCTCAAAAAAGAGAGAGCGAGAGAGAGGGTGAGAGAGAGAACGAGAGAGAAAGAGTGAGAGTGTGTGTGTGAGAGAGAGAAAGAACGTGAGAGAGAGAGAGTGTGAGACAGAGAGAGCAAGTGAGTGTGTGAGAGAGAGAGAGTGAGCGAGTGAGAGTGAGAGAGAGAGAATGAGTGAGAGAGAGAGAGAAAGAGAGAGCGAGAGAGTGTGTGAGAGAGAGAGTGAGAGATAGGGAGAAAGAGAGCGAGAGAGAGAGAAAGAGAGCGAGAGAGAGTGAGGAATGATGGTGACTTAACCTGAGGGTCACCACATGCTAGGGGAGGGGAGAGAGCTAACCTGTGTGGAGATTGAATTCACACTGTTGGCATCCCTCTGCTTTGCAAACCAACTGAGGTCAACTGACCCCCGACGACCACTGATATAACTTTGGGGGGGAATGGGCCGGATAAATTTGAATGGAAGTTAGGGCAGATACAAAACTGACCAGGAGGCAGGGAACTCCATGCCTGAGAGGCTGATTTGAGTTTGTTAATCCGCTGGGATTTTCGATCCACTTGTGTCCAGGTGCCCACCAGATGCAGTTGCCGACTGACAACTTGCTTTAACGCATCAATGGGTCTGGAAATACACTTCATGTATCCGATACACCACAGTTTCGCTCTCGCCCCCCCCCCCCCAACCACCCCAAGGTCCTCGATCATGGTTTGTGAGCTCAGTGGCGTACCTACATAATGCACTCAACAGCCTTTCCAAACCTTCTGTACGAGGATCCCACTCCTTACTGGACCAGCCGCCTTACTGTGTGGGCAGTGCATTATCAGGGTCGACTCAGCTTCCCATAATTAATAATCACTAATTTCAGAAGCTGCCCAACCTCTGTATCATAACGGCAGCTTGATAGTGGGCAGGGAGGTGGGCAGGCTTGGCACCCTGCCCCATTTTATGCCCACCTGCCGAATAGGCAACCTGCAGGGGGCACTGCATACCCAGCCCAAAGCTCCTGTATCCACTAGAGCGCACAATCAAAGTGACAATTCATTCTCAGGATGTGGGCATCGCTGGGCTGGGTCGGCGTTTATTGCCCCATGCCCAGCTGCCCTCGAGAAGGCGGCGGTGAGCTGCAGCCATCAGGCCAGAGCCGAATACTACCGAAAAGTCAGCTCAGGGCTGGGGGCTTTTGCTGCTACTCACCTAATTCTGCAGGCACTGTGCCTCTGCAGTGCCTCCTGCTGGCCAGCAGCACACATGCTCATGGCTCGGTTTTCCATCACCAGCACCATTCCCAAAATAAAATTAATTCATTCCTGGGTCACTGGATGCCTCAGCATTTATTACCCAGGGCGGGGTTGTAATTTAAGAGTCAACCACATTGGATGATCAGCCATGATCATAATGAATGGTGGTGCTGGCTCGAAGGGCCGAATGGCCTACTCCTGCACCTACTGTCTATTGCTTTTGGGTCTGAAGTCACATTAGGCCCAGACCCAGGTAAGGATGGCAGTTTCCTTCCATAAAGGAAATTAGCAAACCAGATGGGTGCTTTATATCCCCCTGATGATCAACAACAGATTCACAGTCATAATTAGATTCTCTTTTTTCCAAAGTGAATTCAGACTCCGCCCATCTGCCTTGGTGGGATTCGAACCCAGGACGAGAGGGTGACTGAACAGTCCAGCAATTCTACCTTCGGGCCACTGCCTCCCCATACAACATTTCACAACGCCAAAGGAGGTGGCAGAGAAAGGGAAATTGGCACATGGAGGTCCCGGAGGGGCAGGGTGAAGGAGTGGGGGGCCACCCTCTTTCTTTGGGAGCGTAGCAGCTGTGCCAGGCCCTGCCACCCGGTACGATGCTGCCAGCTGACTTACAGCAGCGTCACCAGGGGACGCCCAGCAGGTCCTGAAGGCTCGATGGATAAGTTGGTTGGTTGGCTACCCTGTCAATAAGAGCTCCAGTGCCCGCCTATGCGCTCGGGGACTGGCACTCCCACCACAGTGCCCCCTTACCCCTCCTCAGCAGGTTTAATGCCCTGTCGTGCCTCACTGGGGGGAAAGCCACGACCTCCTCTCTCTCCCTCCCCACTGTCACCTCAGGCCTGTCCCCCTCCCCCCCACCCCTGTATCTGCCCCTGCGTCTGCCCACTATCAAGACTCACTAGTGACCACCTCTGCCAGCCCAATGTCTTCATACACCTTGCCTCATTCCCTGCATGCCCTCTACGCTTCCTGCTCCCTTGCTCAGGGCCACCTCCTCCCCACGCCAGTGCTCAAGCCAGCACTGCGGGCAGTGCCAGTCACTTTTCCTCTCACTCATTCCAGAAGGAACCAGCCGACGGTAGGATAGGGAGGGCGATGGGGGGGGGGGGGTGGTTCACACCCTCGCCGTCTCCTTCAGCAGGAGAGGATAGCGAGTGCTCCAAGTGCAAGCCCGAAGCTCTATTCTGATTTCCCTCCTCATCCTCTTGCTCCCTCTCTCGCCTCCTGCAGGCGCCGGTGGTGTTTGCACTTGAAGGAGCTGCGCCCTCCCCTAACCACCGACCCAACATCATCTGAGGAGGGAGGCACGTCTCCCTCCAGAGGAGGCACCAGCAACGCTTTCTCTGACATCTTCCACCAGGCGCTGGCACCTCGCTGTACCTACTTTTTGAGAGTGACTCGGGAAGTCTCCTCGGACGGGTTTGCCAAGGGCAGTGAGTCCCGGCACACTCAGCGCCTGCCGCATAGGTGGTCAGACCTGCACTCTCAGACCGCAGAGCCCCCGGTGGCCAGCAGCAAAGGGGAAGAGCCCTTGGCTCGACTCCTTCCTTCCTCCCTCACCAGGAGATGGGGGCAATGCCAATTGAGCGGGAATCACAAACGGGTCACCTCCCCGCTCAGAAGTCTCAATCTCTGTCTCTCTCTCTCTCTCTCTCCCTCTCGGGGCCCTCAGTAACTGTCTCCCCAAAACCCCAACCCCTTCCTCCCCCCACCTCCGTTCAGCCTGTGACCCTCAATGCCTGCAATAGGTGCTGTCATTCTCACCAGGATGCCCTCTAGCCACGGACCACACCCCCTCACCTCCCAATCTCCAGGGGGCAAAACCTCCAAGGCTCCATTGAACGGGTACGCTCCAGCTCCAGCCCAGCTCCGGAAGTGGATACTGCACCCAGCGGGAGGAGTGGGGGGGAAGAGGAGGAAGGAATCCTTCTGAGGGTACATCAATTGCATAGGAGCGCCCTCATGGTAAACAGGGTGTGTTTGTTGATGAAGCTGAAGTGGTCCCCGTGCGAACATAATGACCCACCACCACCACGCACCCTCCCCCTCCGCCCCCGAACCCGGACAATACCCAGGTTCGGGCGAACAAGCGGCAAGTTACATTCTGTGTCTCTTTCAGTCTTCCACCCCTGAGCCTGTTCAGATAAGTCTCTCCTCCCTCCCTCTCGGAACCCTGACGTCCCTCCTGAAGGATGGTGTGCAGAACAAGTCAAAACCTAGGGAGTCCCGGTGGCTCAGCGGGTTAGCACTGCAGCCTCACAGCGCCCGGGGCCCGGGTTCGATTCCGGCCTCGGGCAGCTGTCTGTGTGGAGTTTGCACGTTCTCCCCGTGTCTGCCTGCTTTCCCTCCAGGGTGGCCCACGGTGCAGGTAAGCGGATTGGCCGCGCTATAGCCAGGGTTGGTCGTGTGGGTGGGTGGGCGGGCCAGTGTGGTCTTGATGGGCCGCATGGCCTCTCCCCGACAATTCCATACCTTGAGCGAGGCTTAAGCTGATGCATTTTAGGGTTTATTGAGACCAGCCTGCGTTTTATACGAGTCACCTCTTGGATGAACCCCCCGTTCGGAAGCACGCGCCTAATAATATTAGTCATGCCGACTGGCCACTGGTCACCCTCTCTGTGCATTTGAGTAGCACCCTTAAACAAAATGTTCTCTCCTCAGGACCATGGTGAAACCGAAATACAGCGTCAAGGTTACATCAGGAGATGGTCAGACAGTCAGTAGCTTTAGGCCAGAAATAAAAAAAGACAGGTTCCGAGGAATGTCTTAAAGGAGGAAAGTAAAGTGGAGACAGAGAGAATTAGGAAGGATGTCAATGAAGTAAAACAAGACCGTAGAAAAAAGCTCAGGCGCTAAAGGCCTCAAATTGATTGGTCCTTTCAACTATACCTTGGCTGATCTCTGTCTTAAACGCTGACCTCACTGGCCCCAGCAAGTCTTGGATGGGTAATCTAGCCTGCTTTTATCAATAATGGTCATGACTGAGACTCCTCCCCACCCAACCAGCTTCGGAGGGAGAGGTCCAGACTTCGACAGCCCTACGGGGTCTGAGGAAGAGACTTCGCATGTTAAGGCTGTTAGTTTCTGAGTTGGAGGTCCGCCCAGCCCCAGCTGAGGGAGCAATCGCTCCCCAGCCTCCCAAACAAATTTCCCGAGCCCATTAACGGCGCAAAAGGGCCTCGTTAACCTGTTCGATACGAAGGAAGGAGAAGGAGGTAGCTCCTTGGCCTCCCGCTCTTTACAGGAGCTGTCACAGCAGAATCGGTGGGCACTGAGCCGACTTCTCGCAGCCAGCACCCCAACGCCCTCCCCGGCCCCCCCGCCCCGCAACCAAAACCCCCGGCTCTCTGCTCCTTCACGCCTTACCCGTCCCGTCGGCCCCCTGCGGCAGGTCTGGAAGTTTCAGCCGGAACCGGCTGGGCTCCTGGTACTCCGGGTCGCCGGAGCCGATGCGCTCGTACAAGTTGGAGGGCGGGCCAGCCGAGGGACCGGGCTGGGTGTTGTTGATGACGATGGTGTCGCCGGGTACCGAGAGCCGGACGGTGAGGTCATCTTCCAGGATCCTCCGCTGCGCCTGAGGAGAGGAGAAGGGGGCCGGTTAGGAGAGGGCCTGGCTGAGCGAGTTTGAGGCTACCCGTTCTTAGAGTCGTCCCACTTCACGGGGACTCCACCCATCACCCCATCAATCATCTGATGCCGGCTTATCGACATTCTCTCAACCGCCTCCCCTCAAAAGCATTACCCTCGGTGATTACCCTGGGGTTGGGGGGGGGGGGTGCAGATTTACTATTGACCGGAATCTGAATTGGTCTCTTGCTATAGACACTGCGGCTTCCAGAACAGGTCAGAGACTTGGAATCCTGTGGTGAGTAACTCACTTCCTGACTCTCTCTGTCCACCATCCACAGGGCACGCCGAGGAGTGGGATGGAATACTCCCCACTTGCCTGAATGGGAGCAGCTTCAACAACACTCAAGAAACTCGACGCCACCCAGGGATAAAGCAGCACCCCCCCCACTTGATTGGCTCCATATCCAACTTACTTAGTCCCTCCGACACCGACACACATCTGCAGTGATGCACTGTTCCATCTTTCCTAACCTCCGCTCTGACAACACCTCCTGATTCCACATCCCCTACCACATGGAAAAGGATATTGGGAACCCCAGCCCTCGCTAGTTCTCCAAGGCACACACAATGCTCAGTCCGAACAACATCTTTCACTGTCGCTAGGTTAACATCGCAGACCTCCCTCCCTCACAGCCTTGTGGATGGGCCCAACCCCCATGGATAGCAGTGGTTCATGAAGGCAGCTCACTGCTATCGGGTACAGTTAAGGGTTAGCAATAAACCCTGGCCGTTGTAACATGAATAAACAGAACAGACTCCCTGTCTCTCCAGTCACTGTGTGGCGAACAAGATCATGTAAAGACAGACGTGTGCAGGTTGAAAGTCCATCTGAGTTTGGAGGCACAGCCTGATGTGTGAGTGTTCAATCTTCGGTCTTATGTTCAGGAGGATATCTAATGTCCTTCGGCATTCTCAGGCCCACATTGTCATCGTCCAGCATTTTGTGGGTCAGGAATGCCCAGCGTAGCTGTGAAATCTATATCTGTCCATGCCGAGGTTGGGATTGCCGTTCTGAATGTGGGACAAAAATCAGATTTCCTCCAATGCACCGTTTGCATCCACTGGTGTCAACCTATGCTGAGTGACCCCGAAGCTAACAGAGAACTGGATGAAGAGTTGGGAACTAAAGAGAGAGCTCAGAAGAGCCAGGAGGAGACATGAGAAGTTGTTGGTGGATAGGATCAGGGTAAACCCTGAGGCTTTCTATAGGTACTTAAGGAATAAAAGAATGACGAAAGTAAGATTAGGCCCAATCAAGGATAGTAGTGGTAAGTAGTGTGTGGAGTCAGATGAGATAGGGAAGCGCTAAATGAATATTTTTCAACAGTATTCACTCTAGAAAACGACAATGTTGTCGAGGAGAATACTGAGATACAGGCTACTAGACTAGGTGGGATTGAGGTTCACAAGGAAGAGGTATTAGAAATCCTACAGAGGGTGAAGATAGATAAGTCCCCTGGGCCGGATGTGATTTATCCTAGGATCCTCTGGGAAGCCAGGGAGGAGACTGCCGATCCTTTGGCATTGATCTTTAACTCGTCATTGATGAGAGTAAACCGTTTGATGTGGTGTATATGGATTTCAGCAAGGCGTTCGATAAGGTTCCCCACAGTAGGCTATTGTACAAAATGCGGAGGAATGGAATTGTGGGAGATATAGCAGTTTGGATCGGAAATTGGCTTGCTGAAAGAAGACAGAGGGTGGTAGTTGATGGGAAATGTTCATCCTGGAGACCAGTTACTCGTGGTGTACCGCAAGGGTCGGTGTTGGGTCCACTGCTGTTTGTCATTTTTATAAATGACCTGGATGAGGGTGTAGAAGGATGGGTTAGTAAATTTGCAGACGACACTAAGGTCGGTGGAGTTGTGGATAGTGATGAAGGATGCTGTAGGTTGCAGAGAGACATAGATAAGCTGCAGAGCTGGGCTGGGAGGTGGCAAATGGAGTTTAATGCAGACAAGTGTGAGGTGATGCACTTTGGTAGGAGTAACTAGAAGGCAAAGTACTGGGCTAATGGTAAGATTCTTAGTAATGTAGATGAGCAGAGAGATCTCGGTGTCCATGTACACAGATCCTTGAAAGTTGCCACCCAGGTCGACAGGGCTGTTAAGAAGGCATACAGTGTTTTAGCTTTTATAAATAGAGGGATTGAGTTCCGGAAGCAAGAGGTTATGGTGAAGCTGTACAAAACTCTGGTGCGGCCGCACTTGGAGTATTGTGTACAGTTCTGGTCACCGCATTATAAGAAGGATGTGGAAGCTTTGGAAAGGGTGCAGAGGAGATTTACTAGGATGTTGCCTGGTATGGAGGGAAGGTCTTACGAGGAAAGGCTGAGGGACTTGAGGCTGTTTTCATTAGAGAGAAGAAGGTTGAGAGGTGACTTAATTGAAACATATAAAATAATCAGAGGGTTAGATAGGGTGGATAGGGAGAGCCTTTTTCCTAGGATGGTGGCGGCGAGCACGAGGGGGCATAGCTTTAAATTGAGGGGTGAGAGATATAGGACAGATGTCAGAGATAGTTTCTTTACTCAGAGAGTAGTAAGGGAATGGAACGCTTTGCCTGCAACGGTAGTAGATTTGCCAACTTTAGGTACATTTAAGTCGTCATTGGATAAGCATATGGACGTACATGGAATAGTGTAGGTTAGATGGGCTTCAGATCGGTATGACAGGTCGGCAGAGCATCGAGGGCCGAAGGGCCTGTACTGTGCTGTAATGTTCTATGTTCTATGTTAACATTTTGAAAGGCAATAGTAAAATGTTCAATGTCACTATTAGGAATACTGTTGTAATGTAGATGTATTTTTAATGCATCATAGTGTTTATCATAGCGACCTGTCATTTAAAGGTAAGCTGATCCTTGCATTGACTCGAGGTACATAATTGTTCACATGCATTGCAGTACTTTTCCAATGGAAAAAGTACTACGATGCAGTACAAAATGTGAAAGGATGGCCCCTGCTATCATGTTTATCTCCTCTAGTTTTACTACTTCTGACAGCAGAAAAACTGTTCTGCCTCTGCGGAAATGGACACCTGTTCCTTCAGAAGATAGAAACTGCTGCCTGTGAATGCTTGGCTGAGTTTTAAAAGATCACTTTCGCAGATGGTTGTAAAACTATCAGAACTTCTACCGTCCGATTAAAGGAGAGCAAACATCTCTCTGATGTCATTTGTTTTAGTCTGTTGACAAATACGAAAAGCACTTAAAGGACATCACTAGTTTTTGTTTATTTCTTTGGATATTTCTGCCATGGTAGTAGGATTGCATTCACAGTTTTCTCAGCTGGTTCAGTGCATTTTAAATTATGCCATTGGATGATGGATGATTTGGGGATAAACGATAGCTGGGGGGGGTGCATTGGTGGTGTGTGGGTGTGGTTAGGGAACTGAGGGATAAGGTTTAAGGGTGACATAAACAATGTAGGGAGCTCGGCACCTCTCTTATACCCAGGCTGGATAACCAAAGTGGGCCTTCCCCGCACCACATTACTCACGCTCTCCACTGCAGCTCACAAATGGTGAAAAGGTCACACGTGGGTTGACGGAGCGCGGTTTGCGAGCCACAGGAGCCTACGGCCTGGGATTTTCCACAGTCCGGGAGATCTCTGGCCTTCAGGTTCCAGCTGGTACCTTTAACGGCAGCTGTCGTGCCCAGGGGATTAGTCTTCCTTTTACTGGGGCAACCCCCGAGGAACCCTGGAGGGGCTGGTAGGCCAGAGGCTCAAAGCCTCAAGGCCGAAGCAGAACAGAGTCAAACTCCAGCCAAACACCTCCTGCGCCAGACTAGTCCTGCATTAAGGCCTTGCCTCGGCAACAAAATGCAGGATAATCCACACGATGTGGGCAGATCCATGGGATCACTGTGGCTCCAACACCAACAGATTCTAAATGAAGTATTTAACACGAAAGATCCAATCGACAGCTCCTGCAGTTAGAGTGAAGTCGGACCACGTGGGGTGAGGGAATGAAACAGAAAGCTCTGTCTGTCCAAAGTGGGGAAAGCAGCATTCCATCAGGATCAATGCTGGCCCCATCCTGTTCACCCACTGACAGATTAGGAGCAGACCACCGGCTCTGCTATTCAACAAGATCTGTGTGCATTTCCAATTCCACGCTGTCATCTACCTCTGGAGGTCTTCGATGTTCCATGTCTCCACCCTGAAAAATATTCCATGAGCCCCCCCCTCACCTCTCTGCCTTTTGAAGGAGACTCTCCTATTGTCACACAACCCTCTCAGACGGCTCTCATCTCTAAAAGGGTGAGCCCTAATTTATAACGTGATTTGATTTGGTTTTGCTATTTTCACATGCACTGAGGTACAGTGAGAAGTTTTGTTTTGGGTGCAGCACCATACAAAGTGCATTCGGGCGATAGAACAGGGTGAGGAATACACTGTTACGGCCGCAGGGAAGGTGCATGAAGAGTGAGGTCGACAGTAAATTTAAAATTTGAGAGGTCCATTCAGGAATCTAATGACAGTGGGGAAGAGGCTGGTTGTGAACCTGCTGGCATGTGTGTTTAAGCTTTTGTACCTTCTGCCTGACGGAAGCAGTTGGGAGAGATTATAACGGGGGTGGGGGAGGGCTCTCTGATGACGTTGGCTGCCTTCCCAAGGCAGTGAGAATTGTAGATGGAGTCAGTGGGTTGGGGGGGGCTGGTTTGCATGATGGACTGGCAACTTTCTGTAGTTTCTTGTGTTCCTGGGAACAACAGTTGCCATACCAAGCTGTGATGCAACTAGGCAGGATGCACATTTACAAAGGTTGGCAAGTGTCCCCTAATTCTGCCCAAGTGGGACCAGCCTCTCCACGTCCACTTTGCTGAGGCCATTCAGGATCTTAGCCATGGGAATCGAATCCCATCCCGCTCATCTTGACCTCCACTGGGAAAAAAAAGCTGCCCAATCTTTCCTTAGTGGAACAACTTGCCCTGTCCAGGCAGCAACCCGGTAAACTCTCTCCCAGCTGTTTCCAAAACATCTGTATCCTTCTTCAACTCCTGAGGCCAGAGCTGGCCATTTTTCAAGATGTGCCAACATCCTGTGCATCTGAAAAGTAACATCCTTCCCATTCAACTCCTCCTGTAACTACTGGAAGCAATGCTCCTTTGGCTTCTTCACTTGCTGTGTCTGCGGACTAACATTTTGCACTGGATCCCTCGCAGCTCGACAGTCATTCACCACTTAAATAATACTCTGCTGTTTTAATCTTCCTTCCGTGTTCCCCACACTGTATTCCATCTGCCAGATTTCCACCTACTGACTAATCCATCTATACTAGTCTGCATCTAAGTTATGTCACTTTCGAGATGTACCCTCCTGCTTCTCTCTGCATCATCCGAAACTTGAGCCATCGGCTTTCCCCCCACCCCCCAACCCAAGTCCACTGATGGAAATCATAAAACATCCCACAGACCCGCTGAGCTCTCTGTTTTTGCTCCAATTTTGTTTCATGTACCCAACCAAACCCCTGCTTAAACGTTGGAGCATTTGACCCAAGCTATCTCCTTCCTATACTATTGAGCCATGTCCCGCTTAAACTCCGCTGACAGCTATAACCTCTCAGTTACAGAGTCATAGAGACTGACAACAGGGAGGCAGACCCTTTTGTCCAACTCATCCATGCTGCCCCAATATCCTAAATTAATCCAGTCCCATTTGCCAGCGTTTGGCCCATATCCCTCTCACCCCTTCCTATCCATATACCCATCCAGACGCCTTTTAAATGTTGTAATTATACCAGCCTCCACCACTTCCTCTAGCAGCTCATTCCATACACACACCACCCTCTGTGTGAAAAAGTTGGCCTTAGGTCCCCTCTCACCTTAAACCTCAGTTCTGCTATCAATCTATTTTCCTTCTAATTTCCCATTGCCTTGAGAGGTTGAGGAGTGCGTACAGCATTCCCATGGTGCAACCACAAGGTTTAGAGCCTAGCGCTGGCCCACCCCACCTCCTTTCCCACCCGAGACCCACCTTGCCAAGGATCTTCTTCCAGTATTGCCTCCAGAGTATGATGAAGATGACAATGAGCAGCAGGAGAATGATGGCCACCAGGCAGCCGATCAGAATGGCCGTGTTGCTGCTGTCAGCCTTGGGGACAGGCCGCCCAGCATTTGGGGACAGGTAGACGGATGATTCGAGATCTGGGGGCCAGAAGAGGAGACGAGCGTCAAGCACAACCACCACCAGAAGGAGAAGGAAAAAAAGGTTGACAGAGCATCGATTCATTTTGCTACTGTCACGTGGATCTAGGTACAGTGAAAAGTTTTGTTTTGCATGCAGTAGCGGCAGATCATACCTTACAAAGTGTATCAGGGTAAGAGGACAGAGCGAGGAATACAATGTTACGGCTGCAGAGTAGGGGCAGGTTCGATTCCACCCTTGGTCTGTGTGGAGTTTGCACAATCTCCCAGTGTCTGCGTGGGTTTCCTCCAGGTGCTCCGGTGTCCTCCCACAGTCCAAAGATGTGCAGGTTAGTGAGGGTTAAGCCGTGCTAAATTGCCCTCATAGTGTGCAAGGATGTGCGGGCTGGGTGGGTTAGCCATGGGAAACGCAGGGGGTGGTGGGCTTGGATAGGATGCTCTTCGGACAGGCATTGTGGTCCTGATGGGGTGAATGGCCTGCCCCCACACCCGTAGGGATTCTATGACCAGCCTTGTTTATCTCTACATCAGGACTTTGATGATGGAATGCTGTCTGCCTTGCATGGGTATTCACCCCTTAAATATGGAGTGTGCGCCATATTGTGGGTGCGATCTCACCAATGGCCTGGCAAGCTGGAGCTATAACGTTACCTAGGTTACTGACGGTTGCTGTGATACCCCCGGCGAGGTCGTAATCGCCGGTTGATGCCTCTTGGGGAGGGATCAGCGTTTCTCTCTGGCGTGGAGCAGGACCTTGAGGATGTAAGCCTGGGATGACAGGCGTGGTGTCTTCAATGCCTAGAAAGGACAGAGATGCGTAAGCGACCGTGAAGGTCAATGTACGGAACAACAGCAGAAAGGAACTCTACTCGTTTCATTTGACCTGCCTCGAGACTTCCAACCACCTCCTGGTGACCTCTTTCACCTGGGCCCAGTATTTTTTACCCATCCCTAGTTGCCCCTTTGAGAAGGTGGTGGTGAGCTGCGTTCTTGAACCGTTGCTGTCTTCCTGTTGTGGGTTGGTCATGAGGGAAGGAACTCCAAGATTTTGACCCAGCAACGCTGAAGAACAGCGATATATTTCCCAATCAGGATGGTGAGTGGCTTGGAGGGGAACTTGGAGGTGATGGTGTCCCCATGTATCTGCTGCCCCTTGTCCTTCTGGATGGAAGTGGTCGTGGGTTTGGAAGGTGATGTCTGAGGATCTTTGGTGAATTTTTGCAGCGCGTCTTGTGGACAGTACACACTGCTGCGACTGAGCATCGGTGGTGGAGGGAGGGGACGTTTGTGGATGTGGTGCCATTCAAGCAGGGGCTGCTTTGTCCTGGATGGTGTCGAACATCTTGAGTGTTGTTGGAATGATATGAAAATCTAATGCCTTGGACACTACTGCGAATGAAACCCAAGAGAAAAACATTTTCAGGGTGTTCAAATAAATAATATTCTTGGAACACGGTTGTTACTAAACACTAAGAGGAGAAGGGGAAAAAGAAAGTCTGTGGGAACAACATCCTCCACCCCTTCTCCCCAAACTCTGGAAAAATCCAATCAAGGAATGAAGAGTCTACTTGCTTTCCAGTTGGCTAGGATATTGATATGCCATGACAATGTTCATGTTGATTGCCCAACAGTGAGGGAGTGTGTGGCTAAAACGTAGAGAGCTAGAAAAGAGGATCAGGTCATTCAGCCCTTTGAGTCTGCTCTGCCATTCAACTTGATCGAATCATCCAACTCAATCCCCTGTTGCCACTTTCTCTCTTTGACCCCTTTAGCCCCAAGAGCTGTATCCAACCACGTCAGGATAATGTTCAAGTGTTTTAGCCCCGACCATTTTCCCTGGCAGAGACTGGAGGCCTCCACAGAGTGTTTTGGGGCCAAGAGCTGGCTGTGCTTCTCCTGAAAGGGGAGCGGTGAGCATGCTCCGTTACTCTTGTTCAGCAATACCCTCAATTTTAGGCAACTTTCAATTGAAAAAAAGGACATCTAAGGTTTGCATAGCCGCTGGATTGTGTCCCTGGTCGGTAAACCTACTGATCTGGGCAGCTTCCCCCTAGGGGTTCGACTGCCATCCTGCACTGTGCAGTTCTGGCCCCACCCAGCTCTGGACCACCACCAACCCCCAGCTGAACATCGCCCCCTACCTGACTGGAAGGTAATCTCGCTGAACATCATCCACGAGTCTGCAAAATAGAAGTGGCAACGGATAGACTGGGCAGCGCGGTGATTGAGTGGCACGGTCACAAAGCGGGCACTGGGGTTTTTATTGTCCAGGACCATGGTGGTGCTGACGGGCAAAGGCTCCCAGGAAACGGAGGGGCCGCTTTTGAAGAAACAGTCCACCGACTTAAAAATCTTCACCTGCCTGGAGAACATGTTGTTGCAGTGGACCTGGGAACAGATTCAAGTGAGGAGTTCAGTTATTTGTTCGATCGGCGCGCGGAAGCACAGAAGAGGAGCGGGAGCTGGCTGTTCAGCCCATCAAACCTGGTCCTCCATTTAGCCAGACAGAGAGGTGCACAGCATGGAAGCAGACCCTTTGGCCCAACTCGTCCATGCCGACCAGATATCATAAATTATTCTAGCCCCATTTGGCCCATATCCCTTTTAAACCCTTCCTATTCATCTAGACGCCTTTTAAATGTTGTAACTGTACCAGCCTCCACCACTTCCTCTGGCAGCTCATTTCACACACGCACCACCCTCTGCGTGAAAAAGTCACCCTTCAGGTCCCTTTTATATCTTTCCCCTCTCACCTTAAACCTATGCCCCTCTAGTTTTGGACTCCCCCACTCTAGGGCAATGATCTTGACTATTTCCCATATCCATGCCCTTCATGATTTTATAAACCTCTATAACATTTAAGCAGGTGGGACTTGGACCTGCGTCTCCTGGCTGAGAGGTAAGGGCACTACCACTGTGCCACCTTTCTCTCAGCCTCTGACGCTCCAGGGAAAATAGCTCCAGCCTATTCAGCCTCTCCCTATCGCTCGAACCCTCTAACCCCTTGTAAATCTTTTCCGAACTGTTATAAGTTTAACAACATTTTTCCTTTGGCGGGGGGACCAAAATTGAACGCAGTATTCCAAAAGTGGCCTAACCAATGCCCTGTACAGCCACAACATGGCATCCCAACTCCTATACTCAATGCACTGACTAATGAAGGCAAGCTTACCTAACGCCTTCTTCACCACCCTGTCCACCTGCAACTCCACTTTCATTGACCTATGAACCTGCACTCCGAGGTCTTTTTATTTGGTTAATAATTCTGATACCTTCTGACGATCTGATCTGGGCCCCCAACTCCGTTTTCCTGCCCAGGTCTCCCCACAATCCAAACCCCCCCCTCCCCATCTCACTCCAAATCCAAAGCCCTGAGCTCCCTCCTGCAGCCTCAAAAATATCCAGTGATCCCGGACAGAATTCCAACACTCTGCAACCTTTCGAGAAAACATTGCTCCACATTTCCAAGTCCAATCAACCTGCTCGTGGCTGCTACTCCACACCACTGGAGCGGGTGGGACTTGAACCTGCATCCCCTGGCTGAGAGGTAAGGACAGTACCACTGTGCCACTTTCCTCTTAGCATCCGCCTTGTCAAATCCCTCCAGTCATCACATAGGCACAGGGGACGAAGGCAAATGGAATGCAGGGAGATGGTGGACAGAAGTAGCGAAGCCATGTTGCAAGTGTATAAGACATCAGTGAGATCAACCCCAGGGACCGGTTTATTGTTATATTTTATTCATTCTTGAGAACCTGGGCTTTGACTGCTGGGTTACCATTTGTCAGCCATCTTGAACTGCCCAGGAGAAGGTGGTGCTGTGCTGCCTTTCTGAATGGTTGCACTTCATGGGATAGTCACATGCTGTTAGGAAGGGAATTCTCGGGCTTTGATCCAGCGAGACTGAAGGAACGGCAGTATAGTTCTAAGTCAGGATGGCGAGTGGCATGGAGGGGAACTTGCAGGGGGCTGGTGTTCCCATGTAACTGCTGCCCTTGTCCTTCTAGATAGAAATGGTCGTGGGTTTGGAAGGTGCTGTCTGAGGATCTTTGGTGAATTTCTGCAGTGCATCTTGTAGATAGTACACACTGCTGCTACTGAGTGTCAGTGATGGAGGGAGGGGATGCTTGTGGATGCGGTGCCAATCAAGCAGCTACTTTGTCCTGGATGGTGTCAAGTTTCTTGAGTGTTGTTGGGGCTGCACCCATCCAGGCAAGTGGGGAGTATTCCATCACACTCCTGACTTGTGCCTTATAGTAGGTGGACAGGCTGTGGGGAGTCAGGAGGTGAGTTGCTCGTCGCAGTATTCCTAGCTTCTGGCCTGCTCTTGTAGCCATACACCATTAAACCAGCGTTGAATGTCAAGGGGCAGTGGTTACATAGTCTCTTACTGGTGACGGTCATAGCCTGGCGTTAGTGTGGCGTGAACATTGCTCACCACTTGTCAGCCCAAAGCCTGGATATTGACCAGATCTTGTTGCATGTGGACACGGACTGTTTCAGTATCTGAGGAGCCCTGAATGGCGCTGAACATTGTAACGTTTGGACACACTTTTCGCACGGCTCGCTGGGTGATTTGGGATTGACTGCCGTAAGCCCGGAAGGCAGATTCCTTCCTGAAAGAGCTTCCACGAGCCAGATGGGCTGACTACCTCGGGACATTTATTTTACCCAAGACGATTTTCACCAGCTGCTAGGGGACGCGAACCCGTATCTTCCCCAGATACCAAGCCGGGTGCTCTGACTCAGACGTAATACCACGGCCTATCCCCTACCCAGGTAACTTCAGGAGGGATATACTTGCATCAGAGGGAGTTTTGAGGCTACTGTTGTCTGAGGAGGAAATGTTGGGCAGTTTGGGCTCATATCCACTGGTGTTCAGGAGAATGGCAGGTGACTTTACTGACGTATTGACATGGTGGGTGCAGAGAGGACATTACTTCTTGTGGGGGACCCTAGAACTGGGGACACCTTTAGAAAATAACAGAGTGGGGGAGCACCCAGTTGAGACAGAGATGAGGAGAAACGTCTTCTCTGTTCTTTCTTGCATCTGATACAGTATTGAACAGAGGTCGCTAAATATACTCTTGGCTGAGGCATGTTGACAAAACAGTGCACGAGAACAGGTAGTAACATGGACCAGATCGGCCGACAGTGTTGGAGGGACTAAACGTGGTACACCAGAACCTGCTCCCGTTTACGTGCCTGAGTGCCGGCCATCAAGCTGAGCCCCATTGCCTTACCTTCATAGATCTGAACGTGAGGACGCGCTCGAACTCAAAATCGACCTCCACAAACCCGTCACTCATGGTTCTGTTGTGCCAGCCCACATAGTCATAGCCAGGCCAGACCCGCAGCTCGTGGCTCTTGGTGAAGTCGTCCATGCCCAGGACGCCGTCTGTAAGCTGGCCCAGCCCCCCGTAGTGGACACTGAGGAGAGGAGGGAACGAGCCCGCAGTTAGACCCCTGGCATTGAAGGTACAGCCTTCAAGCAAGAGCAGGAGTAGGTCATCATGCCCTTAAAGATTGATCATCCACTTGTGGCTGAACAGTTGCAAAATCCCCCCCCAAAGCCTTTGATGAACATAAACATAAAATTTTTTTAATTCACCACCGCCTTAAAAGTATTGAATGATCCAACCTCCATCTTCTGAGGCAAATAGTTCCAAGTCATAGAGTCATACAGCACAGAAATTGACTCTTCGGTCCAATCAGTCCTTGCTGACCATAATCCCAAACTATACTAGTCCCACCTGCCTTCACTTACTCCATATCCCTCCAAACCTTTCTATTCATCAACTTATCCAAATGTCTTTTAAATGTTGTAACTACGCACCTACCACATCCTCAGGAAATTCATTCCCGATATGTTTTAAAAATAGGTTTCCCCCCCCACGTCTGTTTTTAAATCTTTCTTGTTTACCCTTAAAAATATGCCCGCAAGTGTTGAAATTATCCCACCACTTCCTCTGGCAGTTCATTCTATATACAAACGACCCCCTCTGTGTAAAAATGTTGCCCCTCATGTGCTTTTTAAAATATTTCTCCTCTCACCTTAAAATATGTGCCCCCTAGTTTTGAACTCCCCCACCGGAGGGAAAAGACCTTTGCTGTTCACCTTATCCAAGATCCGAACAATTTTCATGAACCTCAATAAGGTCACCTTTCAAACTCCTACACTTCAGTGAAAAAAGTCCAGTTTGTCTTTATATCTCAAACCCTCTGTTCCTAGCAGCATGCTGGTAAATCTGTTCTGAACCTTCTCCAATTTAATAATAGCCCTCTTATAGTAGGATGACCAGAACCGGACACACTACTCTAGAGGAGGCCTCACCAACGTCCTGTATAACCTCAGCATGACGTCCCAACTCCTACACTCAAAAGTCTGAGCAATGAAGGCAAGCGTGCCAAATACTTTCTTAACCAGCCCGTCTGAATGTGACACAAATTTCAAAGAATTCTGTACCTGAACCCCCAGGTCTCTCTGTTTGACAGGGACCTACTATTACCAGATTCTCTGTGAAAAAAAAAACCCTTTGTTCTTTGTTCAGCCGTATCTTAATTTTAAAACAGTGTTCTCTAGCTCTGGACTCTCCGACAACAATAAACATCCTTTCCACACCCACCTTGTCAAGATCATTCACAATCTTATGAACTTCCATCATGCAGGCAGGTGGGACCAGTTTAGTTCGGGATGACAGTTGCTATGGGCTGGTTGGGCTGAAGGGTCTGCTTCCATGCTGTATGACTCTGTAAGTCACCCTCACTCTTTCAAACTCCAGTCAAAGCAAGCCCAGCCTGTCCTGACTTTTCCTCATACGACAACCCGCTAATTCCAGGTTGCAATCTTGCAAATCCCCTCCTTCCTTACAAACGAAGAGACCAAAACTGCACAGCACATTTGAGACGGGGTTTTCAGTAATGCCCTGTGTGTTCAATTTCACTCACGGTAAAGTACAGCAATCCATTAACCTTCCAAAACCTTGCTGCACCAACATTCCAACATCTTGTGACTCCTGCGCTAAGGAACCTCATTCCCTCAACCTCAAAATTCAGGAGTCATTCCCCAGTTAAATAATGCTCGGCTTTTTTTTAATTGTTCTTGCGAAAGTGATCCATTTCACATCCTTCCACAATACGTTCCATCTGCCAGATTTTAGCCCCCTCACTCACCTACTCACATCGTTCTGCATTCTTGTGATGTCTTCTCCCCAACATGTTTCCCCAGTTATCTATGGCTTATCTGCTAATTTTGCGACTGTGCCTTCGATGTAGTTTCTAAAGCAGACAGACGTCTGAGAGAAATTTATGAAATTTTGAATGGTGCAGACAGAGTGGAAAGTATGAGGCTTTTTCGAGAGGTTGGTTGCTAGGGGACGCAGGTTCAAGGTGAACGGGGAAGTTTGAAAGAGATGTGCGAGGCAGGTTTTTCACACGAAGGATGGTGAGTGCCTGGAACATGTTGCTAGAGGAGCTGGTGGAAGCAGACACACTTGCTGCATTGAAGAAGCACATGGATGAATACATGAACAGGAAGGGTATAGAGGGATACGGATCCTGTAAGTGAAGACAGTTTTAGTATGGAAGGGCAAAATGTGTCGGTGCAGGCTTGGAGGGCTGAATGGCCTGTTCCTGTGCTGTTCTGTTCTGTGTTCTTAGAAGTAATAGGTGCTGGGCCCAGCAGAGGCCCCTGCAGAACCCCACTCATCAGATCTTACTGGTCCCATCAGAAATAGACCTTTGTTTTTGTCATTTTTGTCCACACAATGGGGTGTGGCACGTGGGAGCAGTTGCCTGTCTCCCCCTGCCTGAAAGGGCTGGGGACAGCGAGGATCAATTAAAAGTTGAAGACACAGAGCATTTAGCACTTTTGTGTAAGTGTGACATGGGAGACTGCTCAAAGTCAAGCCGATGGAGCGTGGATGAGGCTCTCTCTCAGAGAATGACCGAGCCCACGTGAGTGGATGCATTGTCAGCTTGCACACTCCTCACGTGTACACCATTTCTCAGTATATTTGTGCTTGCACGAGGATTTCTGTGCGTGTATATTTACGTGACTCCACTGCTGTTTGTGGCCACATCTTCCTTTATGTTTGTTTGCATGTTGACTGTGGCTGTAAGTGATAACATGCATGTCTAGTTGCATGTGCATAGTGCATGTTTTGGGTGTGTGTGTGTGTGTGTGTGTGTGTGTGTGTGTGTGTGTGTGTGTGTGTGTGTTTGTGTGTGTGTGTGAGTGTGTGTGTGTGTGTGTGTGTGTGTGTGTGTGTGTGTATGAACGTCAGTGCGTGTGTGTGTGTGTATGAGAGAGAGTGTGTTGTGTGTGTGTGTGTGTATGAGAGAGGGTGTGAGAGGGTGTGTTTGTGCGTGTGTGAGAGGGTGTGTGTGTGTGAGAGAGGGTGTGTGTGTGTGAGTGTGTGTGTGTGTGTGTGTGTGTGTGAGAGAGAGGGTGTGTGTGTGTGTGTGTGTGTGTGTGTGTGTGTGTGTGTATGTGTGTGTGTGTGTGTGTGTGTATGAATATCAGTGCGTGTATGAGAGAGAGAGTGTGTGTGTGTGTGTGTGTGTGTGTGTGAGTGTGTGTATGAGAGAGAGAGTGTGTGTGTGTGTGTGTTTGAATGAGCTGCTTCATTTTTGAGGGATCAATGCAATGGTGACAGCCCAGGAGCTTGCCTATTTGACTGTTGGGTTTGGGACAGTAGGCAGTATGTGTTTTTGAGACTCTTTTGTTATCAGAAAATATTAGCTTTTATTGAAACCAAGTAAGTTCTAACCACGTACAGGTTAAGATTCCACATCTACCACGAGGTTGTTGGATAGAACCATCTCATGGTAGATGTGTGATCTTACACCACTTCCTGATGATGCTGTAATCCACCTTGTTTAGGCTTTCACATCATATGGCAGGTAGAGGCTATTCAGCCCAATGGGTCAGCACTGGACCTCCGAAGATGACCCCATCACCCCATCCTTGTTAACCCTGTGTTTCCCATGGCTCACCCACCTCGGCTGTACATGACGGATAATTTAGCATGGCCAGTCTACCCCAACCTGCATGTCTATGGGCCGTGGGAGGAAATCGGAGCACCTGGAGGGTACCCACACAGACACGGGGAGAATGTGCAAACTCCACACAGACAGTCGCCCGAGGGTGGGATAGAACCCAGGTCCCTGACGTCGTGAGGCAGCAGTGCTAACCCACTGAGCTGCCCAAAATGACCCTCTGTCAGGAGGAGGAGCACTTCCATCTGACATGTGCCCAGCTTGAAAGGCAGATTGCAATGTTCAAGTCGAGGTGCCAGCATAAAGGAGATACCCAGATTTGAACTGGGTACCTATCAATCTGCAGTCAAATGCTCTACCACTGAGCTAAGCATCAAACCCTGGACATTACAGGTCCCCAATCTTTGAGTCTACTCATAGTATTGAGATCTGTGATTGACATCCTCACATCGTGCAGAGGTGGGCTACAGGAATCCCCCATGCACCTTGATCCTCTAACCATTCAACAGCTTAGAGAGAAATAAAGTAGCAGTAGGCCGCTCAGCCCTTCAAGGCAGCACTGCCATTCAATCTAATTGTGATTGGTCATCCAACTATGTAGCCCATTCCCGTTTTGGCCCCCCCACCCGCCACGGCCCTTTGATCCCTCTGGCCCTAAGAACCATATACAGCTCCCCATTGACCAGTTTGACCTCCCTGGGAATTCTGCAGGCTTGCGCCGCTATCCAGGTGGATAAGACCTTCCCCAACAACACTGTGCGCCTTTACCTCGCGATCTTGTGCCCGTCGTAGGTGGAGTCGTTGAGGTTGACCAAAGGCAGGCCTGACACGTTCATCATCTGTCCCATGGGAATCCGGTATGACTTCAAACCGTCTGCACAGGAAGTCAAAGAGATGTTCGAGTCAAGGTCTCTGAGCCGGGGGTGGGTGGGTAGCAAGCCACACGTGCACGCACACACACATAGAGGCACACAAACACGCACAGACATGCACATACACACACAAACACACACACAAACACGCTCAACAGGGAGGCTGCAATGTCTGCAAATTACTTTACTTGGAGGAGGGTGAGGGACAAAGCAGAGATGCGAAAAATTGCTCAGGGTTTTCACTTAATCACTCATTCAAGGTTTGCATTTATTTAAAACTCAATTTCCTTTGTGGTGAAGAACTGAACTGAAGCAAGACTTACAGTTAATCATTACACATGAATTCTCAATCGCAGAACCAGAAAGAATGACATTTCAGGGTTTCAAAGTTTCACCATCAATAGATAGATGTTCATTCCATGGCTCATATATGGTATCGGACTGGTTATAAATCTTACATTGTAAAATAAAACATAGAACTGCTGGTGCTGGAGATCTGAAACAAACGCAAAAATTGCTGGAGAAACTCAGCAGGTCCTGCAGCATCTGTGGGAAGACAGCCGAGTTAGTGTTTACAGTCTGGTGTCGGAACTGCTAGTAGCTAGGGGCAAAGTGGTATTTATGCCAAAGACAAAGTCGGGGTGGGTGAGTGGGGAGACACAGGGATGGAGATAGGTGGAGACGGAGCCTGGAGGGATAAATATGAAAGAGGGTAGGCAAACAAGGAGACAACGGATAGCAGGCCAGGCAGAAGAGAAGCTGAATAAGAGGTGATTGTGAGAAAATGGGTTAGCTGTGCTGAATGCAACGCATGGAGTATGGTGATTGGCCCAGGAGGGCATGAGAATGGGTGACCCATGTTGTCATAGGACTGGGTGTTGGGGGGCCACGGTGTAAAAACAAAAACATGGAAGAATGAAATCAGGATCTCAACTTATTGAACTTTCGGTGGAGTCCGGAGTCTTTAAATGGCGTTGCTTTGTATCTTAACGGAGTAAAGTTGCTTTGGGTTCTGAGCTGGCACTAACTGCAAGAACCATCTGCACCCACCAAAAGTTCAGAGAAGACTCACTGAACTCATTCCTGGGATGAAGGGCTCAAATCTGATGGAGAGAGGTTGAAGAGGGGCTGTATTTTCTCGCCATTGCAGTGTGGAAGGATGAGAATTGGAAGGCAAAATACCTTGAGGGGACTGGATGGGGTGGATATTTCCTCCTGCAGGGAGGACTGAAACATGAAGAATATAGTTTCTTCCCAATTGAGATGGAAAATGAGCAGACTTCTCTCAGCCAGCAGCGGAATGTTGCTCCCCAGAAAGCTGGGGGGCGTGGATCATGGAATTTCTTTTCTGGACAAGGAAATCAAAGATCCAAAGTGAGCTGAGGTCGCAACCGCTTCGGTCCTGGAGTCAGCACGGTGGCTCAGTGGCTAGCGCTGCTGCCTCACAGCGCCAGGGACCTGGGTTCGATCCCACTGTTGGCTGACTGTCTGCGTGGAGTTTACACACTCTTCCCCCGTGTCTGCGTGGGTTTGCTCTGGTGGGTTAAGGTGTGCCTCCTAGTGTTGGGGGATGTGCAGGCTAGCCATGGGTAGGGGTGTGGGTCTTCGGAGGGCCAGTGTGGGCTCAATGGATGAATGGCCTGCTCCCGGACTTTTGGGGATTCAGTGATTCTTACTGAATGGGTGGAGCAGACTCAGAGGGCTGGGTAGGGTAAGGAGTGTCATGTGGAGGATGGTCTTGCCAACAAACTGCAGAATTAATGGCGTCTCTGCCCAAGCATCGGCCATTGACGACATTTCCCTCACATTAGGATTGGAAAATCAATTTGTGAGTCCTTTCCTCTGAACACTCAGTGGGCTGCAATATTTGTTCCACCCTCGGAGGGTTTGAAGTGAGTTGGGGGGTGGAAGGGGCAGGCTTGACTGCAATTCAGTGGTTGTTCTCACTACACAATTGAGCGAGTGACAAGGGTGGCAGTAGGCAATTAATGCCCCCTTTAAGTGCCTTGCCAAGCTTCACCTGGGGATTTAACCCAGGGCAGGGGGGCCCGCGCCGAATGGGCACCCCTTTTGTTTGAAAGGGATCCCTCCAATCTTCAGACTGCACTCTCACAAAGGAGTTACCCATAAATCGTGAGCGGCCCATGGATATGGGGAATAGTTAAGGTCTTTTCCCCAGGGAGGGGGAGTCCAAAACTAGAGGGGCATAGGTTTAAGGCGAGAGAGGAGAGATTCAAAAGGGAGTTAAGGGCCAACTTTTCCATGCAGGGGGCGGTGCGTGTATGGAACGAGCTGCCAGAGGAAGTGGTGGAGGCTGGTACAATTATAACATTTAAAAGGCATCTGGATGGGTACATGAATCGGAAAGGTTTGGAGGGATACGGGCCAAATGCTGGCAAATGGGACTAGATTAATTCAGGATATCTGGTTGGTGCGGCTGAGTTGGACCAAGGGATCTGTTCCTGTGTGGTACAATGCACTACCTAGGACATAGAATGTCAACTCTGAAGGGTCAAACAGCTCCCCATGGAAGGTGGCTCACAGAGGGTGCGGTGCAACCACAGTTGCAAGGGTGATGGAAGGTTTTAACCCAGTGAAAGGCACTTTCTGGAAAATTATCATTTGACGTGTTAGGGCAGACTTAGACAAACAGGTTCTGGAGCCCCTGCAATGGCTCTTTAAACGCACAGTAGCCAGAGAAAGAGGGACCTTGTGCTTAATATCACCAGACTAATAATCCGGGGAGCCAGGCTAACGCCCAGAGATCATGATTCAAATCACACCACAGCGACCACTGGAATTTAATGACAGTGAATAAAATCTAGAACCAAAAGTGTGTCTCAGTGACCGTGACAATTTATTCATTCATGGGATGAGGGTGTTGCTGGCTAGGTCAGCATTTATTGCCCATCCCTAATTGCCCAGAGGGTAGTTTGGGGTCAACCACGTTGCTGTGGGTCTGGAGTCACATGTAGGCCAGACCAGGTAAGGATGGCAGTTTCCTTCCCTAAAGGGTATTAGTGAGCCACATGGGGTTTTCCTGACAGTCGATTCATGGTCATCATGAGGCTCTTAATTCCAGATATTTGTCAGCGATTGTGGTAGAAATCTCAAACCCAGTTCACTGGTGGATTTTAGGGAGGGGCATATGCCGTCCACATGGGATCTGGCCTACACATGGACCCAAACATGGCCAACTCGTAAACTGCCCCTTTTGAAATGGTACAGCAGTTTACGGACAATTGGGGGCAGGCAGTGGGGAGGTTGAATAGGCTGGGGCTATTTTCCCTGGAATGTCGGACGCTGAGGGGTGACCTCAGGGGTTTATAAAATCAAGGGGGGAATGGATAGGGTGAACAGCGAAGGTCTTACGAGGAAAGGCTGAGGGACTTGAGGCTGTTTTCGTTAGAGAGAAGAAGGTTGAGAGGTGACTTAATTGAGACATATAAAATAATCAGAGGGTTAGATAGGATGGATAGGGAGAGCCTTTTTCCTAGGATGGTGATGGCGAGCACGAGGGGGCATAGCTTTAAATTGAGGGGTGAAAGATATAGGACAGATGTCAGAGGTAGTTTCTTTACTCAGAGAGTAGTAAGGGAATGGAATGCTTTGCCTGCAACGGTAGTAGATTCGCCAACTTTAGGTGCATTTAAGTCGTCATTGGACAAGCATATGGACGTACATGGAATAGTGTAGGTTAGATGGGCTTGAGATCGGTATGGCAGGTCGGCACAACATCGAGGGCTGAAGGGCCTGTACTGTGCTGTAATGTTCTATTGTCTGAGTTCTATGTTTTCCACAGGGTAGGGGAATCCAAAACTAGAGGTGTCAGGTTTAAGGTGAGAGGGGAAACGGACCCAAGGGGCAACTTTTTCATGCAGAGGGTGGTGTGTGTGTGGAATGAGGTGCCAGAGGAAGTGGTGGAGGCTGGTACAATTACAGCATTTAAAAGGCATCTGGATGGGTACATGAATAGGAAGGGTTTAGAGGGATAGGGACCAAATGCTGGCAAATGGGACTGGATTAATTTAAGATATCTGGTTGGCAAGTTGGACTGAAGGGTCTGTTTCTGTGCTGTACGTCTTTATGAATGGATCACAGACCTACATAGTATGAGAGAGAAGACCCTTTGCTCCAGTGAACTGCACCACCCATTGTCGGGGCCAAGCCACGAATGCATTTTGACAAAGAAAAACCTGGCTAGCTTTTGGGGTCGGGGGGGCGGTGTCGGAACTCGGGTTAGAGAGACTCGGGTGGAAGCTAATGAAAAATTCACTCACCCAACCAGGGGCATCCATACAGCTCCACCCTCATGCAGACGTTCATCAGCCGGTTTGCCCTCGGGTAAAATCGCACAAAACGGGCAATGACTGGGGGCCCCAGGTCCTTCAGCACAATGTCGTAGGGGTTTTTGTTCCCAGTGATCACCTGGAGATTGGAGAAGCAGAGCGTGAGTGCGAGCACGGGACTCTCTCAAGCTGCCTGACATATCTATTGCCGATGTGGGACATCCCAGAGCCGAGAAACTCCAAACATTGGAGATGATTAAAGCCGCCAGAGCTCTTCATTCTCTAAGAAGGCTGAGACCTTTTAAGAGGGACGTTAAATGTCTTCAAGGCAGAGATTGATAAATTCTTGATTTCACATGGAATCAAGGGCTACGGGGCGAGTGCAGGGAAGTGGAGTTGAAATGCCCATCAGCCATGATTTAAATGGTGGAATGGACTCGATGGGCCGAATGGCCTTACTTCCACTCCTATGTCTTATGGTCTTAAGAGGTGTTTAATATGACAGAAGAGCTCAGTCAGTGAAATTCAGCTCAGTTTGTGAACGCAGTCTGGAGCAAGGCATTATAAGACTCATAAATCTAATGGGAATTTACAATCGGCTTCCGTGTTCAGGCAAGAATGAGAATATGGAAGCTGAGACACACGGAATGTTTAGCAGCTGTCAATACTGCTGCTGTTTATTTTTCTGTGTTTTTAAAACATCAGCCAGAATGAGAAAAGAGCTGCTTAAAAAAACCCCGAGAGTTGTATCCAGATTGTTGCATGTTCAGAAGCGAGTAAGCTGGGCTTCATTGTAAGCATTGTTTACAGAGCTGCTTGCTCAAGTAGCAGTTGAACAGTAGTTTGCTGGAGTCAAAGAGTTGTTTACAAATTGAGCTTTGACTGGCAACAAGAAACTGATTAGTTGGTGGATGAGTGACGAGTAATCAATGACAAAGGCCTTCTGCCTCCTAACAATGATATGGTTGATTCTCAAGTAGCTGAACAGCTTAGAGCTATAAGCAAGATACAGAGAAGATATCCGAACACCGACAGCTTAGGGGCAGCGTCTCTCTGCTGTCTGCAGTAAAAACGACTTCAAGCCTGAAGAAAACCAGTCGAACTTTGGTCCGGGCTTCTACACGTTACATCTTTTAATGAAGGCAACAGAGACCTTTGATCAGTGAACCAGCTATGCTGTACCTCTTGCAAACCATAAAAAGGAAGATGGAGAAATAGTGTTCTGACTAGCACAAGAAACAATTCAGACAACACTGAACAGCTTTCCCAGTTTTCCCTCCTCCATAACACCCATTTATTTTTATTATGTTTGTGTGTGAGAGAATGTTTGTGTGTGTGTGTGTGTGTGTGTGTGTGTGTGTGTGTGTGTGTGTGTGTGTGTGTGTAAGTGAGTGTGCATGTGACAGTGAGATGGAGAGACAGAGGGAGAGAGCAAGTGAGAGTGCATGTGTGTGTGTCAGAGAGAGAGAGGGAGGGAGTGTGTGCACACACCAGGGTGTTTCTTCAGGAGTTAGAGGTTCAAATAGAGTTACAGGCAGACAGTCCAGAACCATCCACCTATAGCCAGTCAATTAACTTGGAAATTAATCATAATTTTTGTTCAGTGAACAAATCTGGTTCCTGTTTTCTGGGCGAAAACATGGGTAAACTGGGAAAATGTGCATACTTGAAAAAATTCTTTCACTTTTGTGATGTATTCTGAGGTTTGATTTCTTGTGTGCCCTTCCAATGACACGCAACACAGTTAAGGGGAGGCCAGAGTGGGTCTTGTAGCACGGTGGACATCATTCTGAACCAGAAGCTCCTCATTCAAGTCCCACGGCCCCTCGATCGGCACATCCAGACCTCAGTGAAAGACGGGGGCCCAGCTAAAATAGAGTGTGCTGGGCTGAGTGAATGATAGCTCTGCCTGACAAATGGGAATTGTTGCTTAATACTGTTCTGGGATCTGCATGATGACAGGGATGTGACTGCACTACAGAGACCTGCAGGGGAGAGTGGCCAGGCTAATGCCTGGGCTGGGGAGTTTCGGTTATGATGACAGATTGGACAGTGGGTGGGATTGTTTTCCTCAGAGGGGAGGAGACTGAGAGGGGATATAATTAAACAATGAGAGGGCACAGATAGTGTGGAGAGGGAAAAAACCTTACCTCTTAGTGGATGAATGGCTAAGGGGAGGGGTGGGGCAGGAGGGGTGTAGACATTTCCCAGAGGGTGGTGGGAATCTGGAACTCACTGCCTGTAAGGCTGGGATATGCAGACAACCTTATTACATTGCAGAAGTATTTAGACGTACACTTGCAATGTCAAGACTGTGGGCCAAGTGCAGGAAATGGGAGTAGGGCAGAGCGGCACTCCCTCAGTACTGACCCTCCGACAGTGCAGCACTCCCTCAGTACTGACCCTCTGACAGTGCAACGCTCCCTCAGTACTGACCCTCTGACAGTGCGGCACTCCCTCAGTACTGACCCTCTGACAGTGCGGCACTCCCTCAGTACTGACCCTCCGACAGTGCGGCACTCCCTCAGTACTGACCCTCCGACAGTGCGGCACTCCCTCAGTACTGACCCTCCGACAGTGCGGCACTCCCTCAGTACTGACCCTCCGACAGTGCAACGCTCCCTCAGTACTGACCCTCTGACAGTGTGGCACTCCCTTAGTACTGACCCTCTGACAGTGCGGCACTCCCTCAGTACTGACCCTCTGACAGTGCGGCGCTCCCTCAGTACTGACCCTCCGACAGTGCGGCACTCCCTCAGTACTGACCCTCTGACAGTGTGGCACTCCCTTAGTACTGACCCTCTGACAGTGCGGCACTCCCTCAGTACTGACCCTCTGACAGTGCGGCGCTCCCTCAGTACTGACCCTCCGACAGTGCGGCGCTCCCTCAGTACTGACCCTCCGACAGTGCAGCACTCCCTCAGTACTGACCCTCTGACAGTGCGGCACTCCCTCAGTACTGACGCTCTGACAGTGTGGCGCTCCCTCAGTACTGACTCTCTGACAGTGCGGCACTCCCTCAGTACTGACCCTCCGACAGTGCAACGCTCCCTCAGTACTGACCCTCTGACAGTGTGGCACTCCCTCAGTACTGACCCTCTGACAGTGCGGCACTCCCTCAGTACTGACCCTCTGACAGTGCGGCGCTCCCTCAGCACTGACCCTCTGACAGTGCAGCACTCCCTCAGCACTGACCCTCTGACAGTGCGACACTCCCTCAGTACTGACCCTCTGACAGTGCGGCGCTCCCTCAGTACTGACCCTCTGACAGTGCGGCACTCCCTCAGTACTGACCCTCCGACAGTGCGGCACTCCCTCAGTACTGACCCTCTGACAGTGCGGCACTCCCTCAGTACTGACCCTCTGACAGTGCATCACTCCCTCAGTACTGACCCTCCGACAGTGCAGCACTCCCTCAGTACTGATCCTCTGACAGTGCGGCACTGCCTCAGTACTGACCCTCTGACAGTGCGGCACTCCCTCAGTACTGACCCTCTGACAGTGCGGCACTCCCTCAGTACTGACCCTCCGACAGTGCGGCACTCCCTCAGGACTGACCCTCTGACAGTGCGGCACTCCCTCAGTACTGACCCTCCGACAGTGCGGCACTCCCTCAGTACTGACCCTCCGACAGTGCGGCACTCCCTCAGTACTGACCCTCTGACAGTGCGACACTCCCTCAGTACTGACCCTCTGACAGTGCGGCACTCCCTCAGTACTGACCGTCCGACAGTGCGGCACTCCCTCAGTACTGACCCTCTGACAGTGCGGCACTCCCTCAGTACTGACCCTCTGACAGTGCGGCGCTCCCTCAGTACTGACCCTCTGACAGTGCAGCACTCCCTCAGTACTGACCGTCCGACAGTGCGGCACTCCCTCAGTACTGACCCTCTGACAGTGCGACACTCCCTCAGTACTGACCCTCCGACAGTGCGGCACTCCCTCAGTACTGACCCTCTGACAGTGCGGCACTCCCTCAGTACTGACCGTCCGACAGTGCGGCACTCCCTCAGTACTGACCCTCCGACAGAGCGGCACTCCCTCTGTACTGACCCTCTGACAGTGCGGCACTCCCTCAGTACTGACCCTCTGACAGTGCGGCACTCCCTCAGTACTGACCCTCTGACAGTGCGGCACTCCCTCAGTACTGACCCTCCGACAGAGCGGCACTCCCTCTGTACTGACCCTCTGACAGTGCGGCACTCCCTCAGTACTGACCCTCTGACAGTGCGGCACTCCCTCAGTACTGACCCTCTGACAGAGCGGCACTCCCTCAGTACTGACCCTCTGACAGTGCGGCACTCCCTCAGTACTGACCCTCTGACAGTGCGGCACTCCCTCAGTACTGACCCTCTGACAGTGCGGCGCTCCCTCAGTACTGACCCTCTGACAGTGCGGCACTCCCTCAGTACTGACCCTCCGACAGTGCGGCGCTCCCTCAGTACTGACCCTCTGACAGTGCGGCACTCCCTCAGTACTGACCCTCTGACAGAGCGGCACTCCCTCAGTACTGACCCTCTGACAGTGCGGCACTCCCTCAGTACTGACCCTCTGACAGTGCAGCACTCCCTCAGTACTGACCCTCTGACAGTGCGGCACTCCCTCAGTACTGACCCTCCGACAGTGCGGCACTCCCTCAGTACTGACCCTCTGACAGTGCGGCACTCCCTCAGTACTGACCCTCTGACAGTGCAGCACTCCCTCAGTACTGGCCCTCTGACAGTGCGGCACTCCCTCAGTACTGACCCTCTGACAGTGCGGCGCTCCCTCAGTACTGACCCTCTGACAGTGCGGCACTCCCTCAGTACTGACCCTCTGACAGTGCGGCGCTCCCTCAGTACTGACCCTCCGACAGTGCGGCACTCCCTCAGTACTGACCCTCTGACAGTGCGGCACTCCCTCAGTACTGACCCTCCGACAGTGCGGCACTCCCTCAGTACTGACCCTCTGACAGTGCGGCACTCCCTCAGTACTGACCCTCTGACAGTGCGGCGCTCCCTCAGTACTGACCCTCTGACAGTGCGGCACTCCCTCAGTACTGACCCTCTGACAGTGCGACACTCCCTCAGTACTGACCCTCTGACAGTGCGGCACTCCCTCAGTACTGACCCTCTGATAGTGCGGCACTCCCTCAGTACTGACCCTCCGACAGTGCGGCCGTCCCTCAGTACTGACCCTCTGCGTCCACACCGTGTGAGTGTATGGAAAGGACCAGGACGCGGAATCGCCAAAAGGGAAATGGACACAGCAGCATGTGTGACCACCTCCCCTATACACCACCCACCCGACCCCCCCCGACATTACCTCATTTCCAGTCCGATCCTTCCAGGTCATCCACAAGTCCCCGTCGCGGCTGTACTGCAGGCCGTAGAGACGCGCGTACTCATTTCCATGCCCGTTGGAGTGGCGGCCCTGCGTGCCCACAAGGGTGATGAAGTAGAGCTTGCGGAGGTCGATCTGCAGGAACTCGGAGCTGTCGCGGTGCACAGGCTTGGCAGGGCACCAGGCCCCGTCCCCGTGGTCTGTCCCCAACCTGCGGATGGACAACACGCCAATGTTCAGCTCAGTCACGGCTTGGGGATGTGCGGGGGGAACATCGGCCTCCCTCTGACCCAGTCGCTCTGCATCCCCCTTTGTAGCTGCTCCGTTAAAACACAAGCACTAGCCTCTCCAAAGAGCTCATTACAACCTGCGCTGAAAGTGTAAATCCTGACATTTTAGAGCCCCCCGCAATTGTTTTTTCTTTCTCTGCTTTTGAAGGAATGTAATTTTCTTTTAAAATTCACGGGATGAGGGCATCGCTGGCCAGGCAGCATTTATTGCTCATCACTGACTGCCCAGAGGGCAGTTCAGGGTCAACCACATTGCTGCGGGCCTGGAGTCACATATAGGCCAGACCAGGTAAGGATGGCAGTTTCCTTCCCTGAAGGACATTAGTGAACCAGGCGGGTTTTTCTGACAATCAGGAATGGATTTACAGTCATCATTAGATTCTTAATTCCAGATACTTATTGGATTCAAATTCCACCAGCTGCTGTGGTGGGATTCGAACCCGGGTCCCCAGAATGCCTGGCTAATGCTCAAGTTTTGACTTTATTTCTCCATGTTTCTGATTGGGACCTCAGATTTTGTGCCTAGCTGCCTTGGTACCTCAGAGGGCGCTGGAAGCGGTGACTCTGTACACCTTTTATCACACTCTTCTCCTTTGACAATCAAACCGCATTCCAATTCTTGACCTTGCCACCCCCCACCTCCACCGGCGCGGCCCGGGAGCCTCCTGGTTTGACAAGCCATTTGGCCCATCACTCCCCTGGTCTGGTCCCTGAGGTTAGCGACGTAAGTGCACCCACTGACCGCCACCCGACTTTGCCACGTCCTCGCCAGTCACTGGCCAATTTGGGCTTCCCACCGCCAATTCCAGGGGGAACTGGGCCGAACAAGTTGAAATGAAGAGGCTCCCTTGTCCTCTGAAGGAGGAGGGGGTTCACCAGTAGATGAAAAGGTAACTTGGCTTTCTCTCCCCACGGAGGCAGAGTTTCTCTGACAATTTCCGTCTGGTGTTCCTGATTTCCAGTACCTACTGCACTTTGACCTATTCTTTTATAGGTGGGTGGTGGGGTTATTTCATATAGAGACTCTTGGTTTCTTTCTCCAACTTTGAACCTCTCTCTGTTGCTGTTTTGTGTTTGTTTTGCGGCTCTCTATTTTTACTCTTTTTTTTGTTTTGTTTCCGAAGCTCGAACTGAAACGTCAGGTCTGCCACGGTGGGATTTGAACCCGTTTCGCCAGGGTTGCTTAGCCGTCTGATTCCAATCTCCCAACCATCGCGAGTCTGCGGCCGTTTCTCTGTGCGCTGTCGGGGTGGTTGTCGGTATCGCGGTCGCACCTTCCGGTTCACTGAGATCGAAGAGGTGTGTGGGGTGCTGGGGGTGGGGGGGTAGGGTGTTATGGGAGGGGGATTACCTTCATCTTTCAACTGCCCCTTCACCTCCTGAGTCAGATGCTACCAGTAATGTTACCTCTTTAAGCAATATTTCACCTGGCACCATTTCCTTTAAGCAATGTTTAACCTTCCTGGTTCTTGCTGAGCCAGGGTGGGAACGTTAACGTTGCAGGAACAGGCCTTTTGCCCGACTGTTCCACGTGAGCTTCCTCCCCACCCCATCCCCTCCCCCTCACGACTGATGGCACCCACATTGCCAGATTTGGCCCGTCCCTAGTGTAGGTTTTGCATTTCGTGGCGAGATCACTTGGTGAGGGTTGGAATCCATTAGCAAGGTGCCCAGCTGCGGCCAGGGCTAAGGTGGGATGGGTAGGTGGGTAGTAAAGAGGGCACGTACCCGGGTTATTGGTGTGATGGGATGTCGTGGGCTGATGTTGGCTGAGATCTGGCCATGCCCACAGGCCATGGCAAGATATGAGGGGGGGAATAGAGGTTGAGGGGGCGATGGGGCAGCGTGTTGGGAGGTGGGTGGGTGGGGGCATAGAAATGGGTTTGCTGTAGTTACTTTACCTCCCGTGTTTCGCTGCTGTTGAGTCAGACCACCAGCTGGAGGCCACAATGTCTTCATCCGGGATGACAGAGTCCTGCATGCCGAGGGCAAACCGACAGAGCTCTACAGAGAGGGTCGGTGGGGGGAGACAGAGAAGACAGGGAGAGATTGAGACAGAGTGAGGGGGAGAGGGAGAGGGAGAGAGAGAGTGTGAGACAGAGAGTGTGAGAGAGGGGGAGGGAAAGAGTGAGAGAGAGTGTGAGAGAGGGGGAGAGTGAGAGAGAGTGAGAGTGAGAGGGGGAGAAGCAGAGGGAGAGTGGGGAGAGAGGGACGGAGGGTAGGGGGAGAGAGAGTGAGAAAGAGTTAGAGGGACAGTGGGAGAGGGAGACAGGGAGAGGGAGAGAGAGGGAGAGGCAGCACGAGCAAGAAGACACAGAGGATAGAGAGAGAGAGAGAGAGGGAGAGAGAGAGAGAGAAAGAAAATACCAGTTAGGTTGCCTCATTACCACACTGTTGATCAGCAGTACACAACATCTGCAATGAAAGATCATCAAAAGAATCCCCAGTGCACATCCAATGTGATTTCCACCATCACCCCTTCTCAGGGAAGTTTCATAATTATACGGGGCTGAAAGGAAATGGGAGACTATGCTGACACATTGAGATACAGCCTCTATTTGCTGGGGCATAGCGTATCGCAGCAAGGAAGTCTGTTCCAACTTTAGTTAGGCCACAGATGGAGTGCGGTGTGCGGTTCTGGTCCCGCGCCATGGGAAGGATGCGATTGCACTGGAGGGGTGCAGAGGAGATTCACCAGCACGTTGCGTTGGGATGGAAAGTCTCAGTCATGAGGGGAGATTGGACACGCTGGCTTTGTTTACCCTGGAGCAGAAGGGGCTGAGGGCTGTCGGATTGAGGTGGGCTAAACAATGAGAGGC
Organism: Stegostoma tigrinum; assembly: GCF_030684315.1. NCBI lineage: Eukaryota > Metazoa > Chordata > Chondrichthyes > Orectolobiformes > Stegostomatidae > Stegostoma > Stegostoma tigrinum. Next base: position 12,953,605 of record NC_081387.1, on the reverse strand, counting down.
ACAGGCATCTCTTCCCCACGGCAGACATGTCGAAGGCCCAGGGTAGGGGAGTCCAAATCTAGAGGGCATAGGTTCAAGGTGAGACAAGGAATATTTAAAGAGGACCTCTTCTTTCACACAGAGAGTGCTGTGTGTATGGAATGGGCTGAAGTCCAGAGGGCTTCAGCTTAAGGTGAGGAGAAAGAGGTTCAGAGGAGATCCAAGAAAGAAGAGGAACCATGCCGCCTGAGAGGGTGGGGGAGGGTGGTGCTCTCACAACATGACATTGTAGGCTGTGAACCAAGCGCAGGTAAAGGGGATATGGTGTTGTTGGTGTTTGTTGGTTAGTATAGCCATTGTGAGCCAAAGTTTCTATGCTGTATGACTATGACTCGACCCCACGGCTGGAGGAAGGCTGCAATGGAGCATAACCATCGGTACAGACCAGTCAGGCTGAATGGCCGTTTGTGAGGCTTTTAGAATTTGTTCTTGGGACATCTCTGGCATAAATCACCCGTTCCTAGGTGCCCTTGAAAAGGCAAGAGGATGGGGCTGCTTTCTCAACCCTCTGCTGTCAACCCGTTGCAGAAGCACGTGCTCCGGGTAGGAGTTCCACCGTGACTCTGAGGGAATGGACGGCGACATATTTCGAAGTCAGGGCGGTGAGTGGCTGGGAGGGGGGCTTGCAGGGGCTTGTGTTGGACCTGCTGCCCTTGTCCTTCTGGACGGTAGAGTTCATAGGTTCGGAAGCTGCGAGGGTTTTGGTGAATCTTTGCAGCGCCCTTTGGCACAGAGGGTACAATCTCCCAAAAAATTGTGCACCATCAGTGGTGGGCATGACATTGCTCAAACTGTCCGGATGGTGTCGAACTTCCTCAGCCAGACAAGTGGGGAATATTTCATCCTGACTTGTGCCTTGCGGACGGTGGAGAGACACTGGGGAGTCGGGAGGTGAGTCGTTCACCACAGAGTTCACAGCCTCTGACCTGCGGTTATCAACACATCGTACATATGCGCATTCAATGCCAGGTAATGTGATTGAGGAGAGTAATCTGTTCCCACAGCACTGAAACACAATGAAATCAATAACATTGTCACCTAGCACCAAGACTGGTGACTTGGCTGGATAAATAGCGTCCCTGGGCGCTTGTGTTATCTAAATTATGCACATGGGTTCTGGTTATTTGCACATCTCTGGTGGATTTATTTACAGCTAAACTTGTGAATACAGGGAGCCTGGGACTCTGGCACTACAGAGTAGAGAGCCTCTGATCTAGATACTTGACCCATTTGCATGCTGAGTCCTTAAGCGACTATCAGTCCAAAGGTGGTAGATGACACAGGACAGAAAATAAGGTTGAATGTGGTCCTCTTGGATAGCAGATCTAGCCTTTGATGAAATACAGTTTGTCCAAACAGTTCCAATTTCCCAACGGTCACTGCATAGCCTGCAGAAGGGCCAACAGAGCTCAGTTGAGTTGAATGATTGCTCATGTGATGGAAATTCTACGTCAAGGCACAATCCAACAATAATGAGGCACTGACAGATCACATCAGCCAATTGCTATGGGTTAGCCTGTATGAAATATGCACAGGAGAAGGCCATTCAGCCCCTCGTGCCTGCCCTGCCAATCAACAGAATCATGGCTGATCCAACATTCCTCACATCCACATTCCTGCCCTTTCGCCAAACCCCTTGTCATAAGGCAATCCTTCCATACCAGGGACCATCCCCGTGAACCTTCTCTGAACTGCCTCTGATGAAATGAGATCTTTCCTTTACTGCTCACGGTGCTCCAGATGTGGTCTCGCAAGCATCCTGTACAGTTGCAGTAAGGCATTCCTGCTCTTATACTCCAACCCCCTTGAAATAAGGGCCAACATCCCCTTAGCCTTCCGTGTTGCCCCTGGGTGCTGGCTTTCTGTGTTTTGTTCACAAACACCTCCAAATCCCTTTGTGTTACAGCTTTCTTCAATTGGTCTCCATTTAAATAATACTCTGCTCTTTTGTTCTCCCTTCCAAACTGCAGCCCTTGTACAACATTGGCTGAGTGTCAGCAAACAGAGGGGGAGGGTGGGGAGAAAGGTTTTGTTTCTTCGAGTGCAGGAAGGTAGACAGCAGAGCTCCCTCAAGCCGTCAGTATTGGGAGATATGCCATGCTTGATCCATATTCGTGAGTCGGACGTGGGTTTGTAGGACAAAATCTCACCATTTACAAAGGGACACACCCCACCCCACCTCGTATTTGGAGGTATTGTGGCAGAAAACACTCAACGCCAGAAAACAGGAGAGATTGACCAGGATGTTTCTGGGAATGGAGTGTTTGCGTTGTAAGGAGAGGATGGGCCTATTTTCACTGGACTGTAGGAGGTTAACGGGTGACCTTTTAGAGATTTATAACATCACGGATAGGATGTCTTTTCCTTCGGGTGGGGGGGATTTTGTAACTGGGGAGGATATCTTTAAGGTGAGAGTGAGAAAGATTTTAAAAAGTCATGAGGTGCAATTTTCTTTTTACACAGAGAGTGGTTCATGCAAAGAACGAGCTTCCTGAGGAAGTGCTGGGTGCAGGTACAGTTACAATGTTTAAAAGACATTTGGGTATGGACATGAGTAAGAAATGTTTGGAGGGATATGGGCCAAGTGCCGGCAGGTGGGACTAGTTTAGCTGGAGATTATGGTCAGTATGGACCGGTTGGACTGAAGGGACTCTTACATCTAAAGTAAGGGAGTGCAATAACATAAAGGGGAGCTGGCCACCAGAGGGCAGTGCAGGAGAAACACTGCAGGTCTGGCTCTGTGTGTGTGTGTGTGTGTGTGTGTGTGTGTGTATATAGAGAGAAAGCAGAGTTAACGTTTTGAGTTCCAATACGGTTCTGAAGCAGCAGACCCAAGCAAACGACTCAAAATGTTGCCCCTGTTTCTCCACACACTCTGCTGGACCCACTTGGTTTCTCCAGCATTCTGCTCCGACCTCTGTCTTATGGTCATGATCTCCCAGCTGCAGGACAACCTTGCAATGGTTTGTACCATTGTTGTAAATTTATTAAAGAACCCCCGGAACATGTGAAAGGTCAGGGCAAATGAACTCGACTCGGCTGGCTACATAGGGTCGGACTTGTGGGATACGCTGAGCTATAGTTATAGACACTCTTGACTCAGACTGCACCTCCTAACCAGTGCCATTATAGGTGTTTTCTCAGCAACCTGTTCAGAGATGCTATGACGCACCTTTGCAGCAGGTGATACTGTGGCTTTAAAGGGTCTATTTTTTCCTTGTTTCTTTTCAGAGAGAGAGATGGAATGATACATGCCAAGTTGTCTGTGTGAACATAAACAGCTCGTGAAGCTGTGAGTTTATTTTAGAAGTTGGAACAATAGAAGCAGCCGGGCTGAGTGTGGCCAGTTGTTTCAGACCACGCTTTCCAGTATCAGAGATAATGGGAACTAAAGATGCTGGAGAATCCAAGATAATAATATGTGAGGCTGGATGAACACAGCAGGCCCAGCAGCATCTCAGGAGCACAAAAGCTGACGTTTCGGGCCTAGACCCTTCATCAGAGAGGGGGATGGGGTGAGGGTTCTGGAATAAATAGGGAGAGAGGGGGAGGCGGACCAAAGATGGAGAGAAAAGAAGATAGGTGGAGAGGAGAGTATAGGTGGGGAGGTAGGGAAGGGATAGATCAGTCCAGGGAAGACGGACAGGTCAAGGAGGTGGGATGAGGTTAGTAGGTAGATGGGGGTGCAGCTTGGGGTGGGAGGAAGGGATGGGTGAGAGGAAGAACAGGTTAGGGAGGCAGAGACAGGTTGGACTGGTTTTGGGATGCAGTGGGTGGAGGGGAAGAGCTGGGCTGGTTGTGTGGTGCAGTGGGGGGAGGAGACAAACTGGGCTGGTTTAGGGATGCGGTGGGGGAAGGGGAGATTTTGAAACTGGTGAAGTCCACATTGATACCATTAGGCTTCAGGGTTCCCAGGCGGAATATGAGTTGCTGTTCCTGCAACCTTCGGGTGGCATCATTGTGGCACTGCAGGAGGCCCATGATGGACATGTCATCTAAAGAATGGGAGGGGGAGTGGAAATGGTTTGCGACTGGGAGGTGCAGTTGTTTGTTGCGAACTGAGCGGAGGTGTTCTGCAAGGCGGTCCCCAAACTTCCGCTTGGTTTCCCCAATGTAGAGGGAGCCACACCGGGTACAGTGGATGCAGTATACCACATTGGCAGATGTGCAGGTGAACCTCTGCTTAATGTGGAATGTCATCTTGGGGCCTGGGATAGGGGTGAGGGAGGAGGTGTGGGGGCAAGTGTAGCATTTCCTGCGGTTGCAGGGGAAGGTGCCGGGTGTGGTGGGGTTGGAGGGCAGTGCGGAGCGAACAAGGGAGTCATGGAGAGAGTGGTCTCTCTGGAAAGCAGACAGGGGTGGGGATGGAAAAATGTCTTGGGTGGTGGGGTCGGATTGTAGATGGCGGAAGTGTCGGAGGATGATGCGTTGTAGCCGGAGGTTGGTGGGGTGGTGTGTGAGAACGAGGGGGATCCTCTTTGGGCGGTTGTGGCGGGGGCGGGGTGTGAGGGATGTGTTGCGGGAAATACGGGAGACGCGGTCAAGGGCGTTCTCGATCACTGTGGGGGGAAAGTTGCGGTCCTTGAAGAACTTAGACATCTGGGATGTGCGGGAGTGGAATGTCTTATCGTGGGAGCAGGTGCGGCGGAGGCAGAGGAATTGGGAATAGGGGATGGAATTTTTGCAGGAGGGTGGGTGGGAGGAGGTGTATTCTAGGTAGCTGTGGGAGTCGGTGGGCTTGAAATGGACATCAGTTACAAGCTGGTTGCCTGAGATGGAGACTGAGAGGTCCAGGAAGGTGAGGGATGTGTTGGAGATGGCCCAGGTGAACTGAAGGTTGGGGTGGAAGGTGTTAGTGAAGTGGATGAACTGTTTGACCTCCTCTGGGGAGCAAGAGGCAGTGCCGATACAGTCATCAATGTACCGGAGGAAGAGGCAGGCCCCAAAAAACAAACAGTTCATCCACTTCACCAACACCTTCCACCCCAACCTTCAGTTCACCTGGGCCATCTCCAGCACATCCCTCACCTTCCTGGACCTCTCAGTCTCCATCTCAGGCAACTGATGTCCATTTCAAGCCCACCGACTCCCACAGCTACCTAGAATACACCTCCTCCCACCCACCCTCCTGCAAAAATTCCATCCCCTATTCCCAATTCCTCCGCCTCCGCCGCACCTGCTCCCACGATAAGACATTCCACTCCCGCACATCCCAGATGTCTAAGTTCTTCAAGGACCGCAACTTTCCCCCCACAGTGATCGAGAACGCCCTTGACCGCGTCTCCCGTATTTCCCGCAACACATCCCTCACACCCCGCCCCCGCCACAACCGCCCCTAGAGGATCCCCCTCGTTCTCACACACCACCCCACCAACCTCCGGATACAACGCATCATCCTCCGACACTTCCGCCATCTACAATCCGACCCCACCACCCAAGACATTTTTCCATCCCCACCCCTGTCTGCTTTCCAGAGAGACCACTCTCTCCATGACTCCCTTGTTCGCTCCACACTGCCCTCCAACCCCACCACACCCGGCACCTTCCCCTGCAACCGCAGGAAATGCTACACTTGCCCCCACACCTCCTCCCTCACCCCTATCCCAGGCCCCAAGATGACATTCCACATTAAGCAGAGGTTCACCTGCACATCTGCCAATGTGGTATACTGCATCCACTGTACCCGGTGTGGCTCCCTCTACATTGGGGAAACCAAGCAGAGGCCTGGGGACCGCTTTGCAGAACACCTCCGCTCAGTTCGCAACAAACAACTGCACCTCCCAGTCGCAAACCATTTCAACTCCCCCTCCCATTCTTTAGATGACATGTCCATCATGGGCCTCCTGCAGTGCCACAATGATGCCACCCGAAGGTTGCAGGAACAGCAACTCATATTCCGCCTGGGAACCCTGAAGCCTAATGGTATCAATGTGGACTTCACCAGTTTCAAAATCTCCCCTTCCCCCACCGCATCCCTAAACCAGCCCAGTTTGTCCCCTCCCCCCACTGCACCACACAACCAGCCCAGCTCTTCCCCTCCACCCACTGCATCCCAAAACCAGTCCAACCTGTCTCTGCCTCCCTAACCTGTTCTTCCTCTCACCCATCCCTTCCTCCCACCCCAAGCCGCACCCCCATCTACCTACTAACCTCATCCCACCTCCTTGACCTGTCCGTCTTCCCTGGACTGACCTATCCCCTCCCTACCTCCCCACCTATACTCTCTCCACCTATCTTCTTTTCTCTCCATCTTCGGTCCGCCTCCCCCTCTCTCCCTATTTACTCCAGAACCCTCACCCCATCCCCCTCTCTGATGAAGGGTCTAGGCCCGAAACGTCAGCTTTTGTGCTCCTGAGATGCTGCTGGGCCTGCTGTGTTCACCCAGCCTCACATTTTATTATCACGCTTTCCAGTATTTTGTTTTAAGTTTAAACAGCTGCTGTTGGCGTCTGAAGACGTCAAAGCTATCTTTTCCTTCTCTCGGTTACAGCGAGAAATTGGGGTTTCTGTCTGCTGCTGGGTTACCTGTGAGATAAACCTATTTTGTCTGAATTTTCCTCTTTACCAAAAGATGTGTTTGTAGAATGTTGCTGTCTTGGAGCAGATAATTAGTAATAGCTGCGCATCTATTATTCTGTTAGGTCTTCCAATAGAGTTAAGTTACTCAAAGCTCTTCTTCTGTTGTATTTTAATGTAGTGTTTGAATAAACGGTGTTTTGCTTAATGTCAAGAAGTCTGACCAGTTGCATTGCATCTGGGACAGATGCATTAAGTTTGCCTTTTAAGTTAAGATGATGTTAGGTTAAAGATCTTTGTTAATAATAAATAAATAAAATAAATAAATACATTTGTTAAAATATTTTTAGGGGGTCAGGTCTGGTCCATAACAGGTAGAACATGAATCTTCTAGCTCAGAGGTAAGGGGCAGTCTGACTGTGGCACCAGAACTTGTGCCATTTACAACATGTGTGTTAATACATTGCACATGGTACTGACTTATTCGCATTGGGACGCTCAATAGGACCGGTTTATTATTTCGACCATATCTCCATCAGCTTTTTTGTTGCTCTGAGAGGTCACTTTCAACAAAACAATCTGCTGGGAGTCTGATGGCATCGGGTCGAATGCCAATTTAGCCCTCCTTTTAATCCTCACTAAGGTCAGCAGCAATTAGTGTTGGATTGTGAAAAAAGCGACATTGCTAATCCTGCTGTGTGCCCGCCCGGCTTAAGACTGCTCTGGGCGCACACCTGGCAGACATCTCTCAAATGAGGGACGGACTTTCCAGGCAGAGCTGGGACCCTGACGCCGAGGTGAAGTCCACGTGACGACGACGCCGCCACATTCCAGCTGCGTCACTCTGCCGGCCCGGAGTGCTTGGACCCAGAAGGCGGCCATGTTGGGGGTAGCCCTGCAGCACAGGCCAAGCCAGGCAACTCCGTGGAAGGCCAGGAGGTGAAGCATGATGGGTAATTTGAGATGCAGCACTCCCACATGGGGAAGACCCCTCTTTCCTCAATGAAGTTAAGGGGCCATTACATGATTATAAGGAGGTCTGCTGTTACTAAAAAAAATTATTCACATCAGGGATCCCTGGATTCAATACTTTTGAAACAGCAGAGTTCTCAGTCCTGCAGGTATTTAAAAAAATACAGTCCTCTGTCTCTTTATGCATCCATGACCATAACTCTTTAGAATCGTAGAACCCCTGCAAGTGTGGAAGTAGGCCATTGTGACTGCAAGGCCGTCTGAACAGCATCCCACACAGATTCACCCCTGCTACCCTAACCCTGCCATCTCTGCATCTCCCACGGCCAATCCACCCAAACCTGCACATCTTTGGACTGCGGGAGGAAACCGGAGCACCCGGAGGAAACCCACGCAGACACGGGGAGAATGTGCAAACTCCACGCAGACAATCGCCCAAGCGTGGAATCGAACCTGGGTCCCTGGGGCTGTGAGGCAGAAAACTGCACATGAACTTTACTTCAAATTTCATCATCCGCCATGGTGGGATTTGAACCCATATATCCAAGGTATCAGCCTGAGGTTCTAGATTGAAAGTCCACTGAAATTACCATTTACACCAGCACTGAGTGTCTTGCTAGGGCCATTTCAGAGAGCAGTTAAGAGTCAATGACATTGCTGTGGGCCTGGAGTCACATGGAGGCCAGACCGGGTAAAGGAGACAGATTTCTCTCCTGAAAGGGGCATGAGAGAACCAGTTGCGTTTTTACAGCACTCAGTGAGAGTTTCATGGTCACCACTATGACAATAATATGGCTTTAAAGTATGTGTTTTGTCCTCTTTTAAGTCAGAGGTTACGAGCAGTCCTAAAGCCCTGAAAATAAACAGCTCATGAGGCCTTGGGGTTTTTTTCCACAAGTTGGAACAATAGAAGCAGCCTGAATGGGTGGGGTCAAGCTCCCACAGAACCAGGATTTTTGGTTATAGTGGGGTCTTGAAACTGGGTTTGGAAGCTGCAGTCCATCTTGTCCCTGCAACTCTCTCACTGTCTCACACACAGAGTTTTCACCAGGAGCAGGGCCACCAAGGTAAATAGACTTTCCTTCTATCTGTTGCACAAATGTAGAAAGTGGGATATGAATTTCACAATGCCAGTGTGATGCCATGTCTGAATACCCCAAGGACAGGCAGATGGTCTCAAACAGCATACCCCTTTGGCCCAACTCGTCCATGCTGACCAGGTTTCCTACGAACCATTTGCCGGAGGTATTGAGATCTGCAGATTCTGGAGTCAGACTACACAGTGTGGAGCTGGATAAACACAGCAGGCCATCAGAGAAGCAGGAAAGTTGACGTTTCTGGCCGAGGCCCTTCTTCAGAAATGGGGGAGGGGTGCTGCCTTCCCACCCACCTTCCCCAGCCCCACCCCTCCTCTCTCTACGTACTCCCCAGTTCCCTTCCCCCTCCCCCATTTCTGAAGAAGCGTCCCAAGCTGTAACGTCAGCTTTCCTGCTCTTCTGATGCCGCCTGGCCTGCTGTGTTCCTCCTGTTCCACACTGCGTTGTCCCATGTGCCTGCATTTGCCCCATATTCCTCTGAACTCTTCCTGTCTGTGGACCTATCCAAATGTCTTTTAAATTACACCCACCTCCACCACTTTCTCTGGCAGCTCATTGCATGTACGCAACACCACCCTTGGTGTGGAAAGACTTTGCTCAGTCACAGGCCTGTAGCCTGAAAAACCACGACCCTGTGCCTCCTGTTGTTCAGCCAATGTTGTATGCAATTGGCTGGCTCCTCCTGGATCTGTTTCCCTTCACAATAAGCAGGACCACGCCAGCTCTGAACTCCCACTATCTTGCTATCGGAGCAAACCAACTTGATCTTGCAAAATTTGCAACGGGGTCTAGCATTCGATGCAATTCCCCAAATGAGGGTGTCAGGGATTATGCCGACAACAAATTTAGGATGGTCAGTTGGGCGTACAGTGTGGTGCACTCATACGGGAGCGACATATGTTGACAGGCCCTGTTATTAGCAGACTGAAAGAACATGCTCACAGATTTCAACCCAACAAAACAGGCAACAGTCATTCTTGTGAGGTATTTTCCCTTTTTGAAGGGCTCAGTTGCATCTGTATTCATCACCCTGTTGGGCCCTCGAATCGTATCCTCTTTTGTGAGAACGTTTACCCTTGAACTACCCTGGGGTTATTTGGGGGCACAGTGGCTCAGTGGTTAGCACTGCTGCCTCACAGTGCCTGGGTCCTAGGTTCAATACCACACTCAGGCAATAATTTTCCCGTGTCTGGATGGGCTTCCTCCCACAGTCCAAAGATGTGCGGGTTAGGGTGGATTGGCCACGGGAAATGCAGGGTTTCAGGTACAGGGTCGGGGGTGGGGTGTGTAGGTCTGGACGTGATGTTTTTCGGAGGCTCGATGCAAACTCAATGAGGCGAATGGCTTGCTTCCTCACTTGCAGGGATTCTTGTGCCCTCACTTTTATCCCTCGGCCAACGTCGTTTGAAAAGAAAGGCAGCCTGGTCCCTGTCCCGTCACACTTGCTGCGTGCAGATCGCCTTCCAAGTTTACAACTGTAAGCATGCCGCAGAAAAGTTCTTCACTGGTTGCAAAGTGCTTCGGAACTGGTAAGGACTGGCACAAAGTTGCTATGCAAATGTGGGAACATTTCTTGTCTCTGTAAGTGAGCCACTGTGCTGGAACCAGGGGTGTGTGGGGGAGGGGAGGGGAATTGTATACCAGAAAAGCACCCCCGTCACATTTCCCACTTTGAGCCACATTCTGGCGAAGGCCATATCCTTTCTAAGCCCTTTGTGGTTTTCTGCCTGGTAGCCTGTGCAAACGTTTACAGGGTTCTTGTTGAGTCAGGTATCTTGAAGCTTATTTGCAGCATTAACTATTTACGGCGATGATAATATCACAGACTTACACACACAGCCTGGGTTCTGTATTTACTAATGTTACTGTACATTACACACAAAACAGGCTGACCCCCGCTGCAGAAAGTGACACTTTTATACCCAGTGTCCAGAGGGCAGGCAACTGTCTTAAAGATACAGCCCTGCTTGGCCTAGAATCTATGTATCAGCACAACACCTTTAACCCCAGCCTTGGTGAGGGGAGTGGAGGGGTTTGGGAGCATGTCAACGTCACTGTGATAAAGAGTAGAAAGCTTCTGATCATCATCGCCTTCCTCAGCTCAGACCAGAGCGGGAGCAAGTCAGCCGCGGGGATGCCATAGAGGAGTCACGTGTACTCGAGTACAGTGAAAAGTGTATAATGTCACGGAACACAGCGCCATCTTAGAAACAAAAGGAGCCCCGGTACAAAATACTTAGGTACAAAGTCGTAAAAGAAGCAAAGTTAAAAAAAGTTAAGCATCGAGTCGGGAAACAAAGAAACAGTTAACATTAAAGTCCTCCTTCATGTAAACAAAAACAAAGGAATAAAAAGTTAAAAGTCCAGCAGTTTTTCAGGATGTTGAATACTTGCCCTGGCCTACCGTGATGGAATGCTCACTGACCTAAATCGCACAGAGTCTACACGGGTCAGTCCCTATTGCTGACTGGACAGGTCTTTGACAAATTGGACTTTCAAAACAATTCCCAGGCTCAAGAGCTCAAATGCTAACTCCTTGCTAATGTGGTACCCTTGTCGCCAAGGCAACCGTGGCCAGCGACTTTCCCCCACCCCAGCTCGACAAAGGAAGCATAATGGGGCCTGTTAAGTGTTTGTTCCCACCAGCGCTCTCTGGTTAATGCAGTCAGCGGACCATGATCTGACCCATATACATACACACAGACACAGAGAGAGAGAGAAACACACACATACAGACCCACACGTACACACAGACACACATACACACACCCGCGCATACACACGTGCGCACACACACACACACTCACATAGAGAGACAGAGAGAGAGACACAGACACACACCGAGAGAGAGAGAGAGAGACACACACACAGACCCACCCATACACAAACACGTGCACACACACACTCACACTCACAGAGACAGAGAGAGAGAGACACAGACACACATGCACACACCGAGAGACACACACACACAGACCCACCCATACACAAACACGTGCACACACACACTCACACAGAGACAGAGAGAGACAGAGAGAGAGACACAGACACACACATGCACACACCGAGAGAGAAACACACACACAGACCCACCCATACACAAACACGTGCACACACACACACTCACACAGAGACAGAGAGAAACACAGACACACACATGCACACACCGAGAGAGAGAGACACACACACACAAACCCACCCATACACAAACACGTGCACACACACACACACACACACTCACAGAGAGAGAGAGAGACACAGACACACAGACCCACCCATACACAAACACGTGTGCACGCACACACACACACACACACTCACACAGAGACAGAGAGAAACACAGACACACACATGCACACACCGAGAGACACACACACACAGACCCACCCATACACAAACATGTGTGCACGCACACACACACACTCACACAGAGACAGAGAGAGAGACACAGACACACACATGCACACACCGAGAGAGAGAGACACACACACAAACAGACCCACCCATACACAAACACGTGCACACACACACACTCACACAGAGACAGAGAGAAACACAGACACACACATGCACACACCGAGAGAGACACACACACACACAAACCCACCCATACACAAACACGTGCACACACACACTCACACAGACCCACCCATACACAAACACGTGCGCGCACACACACACACCCAACACACACACACGCAAACACACACACTCACAGAGAGAGAGAGAGAGAGAGAGAGACACAGACACACACATGCACACACTGAGACAGACACACACAGACCCATCCGTACACAAACACACAGACACACACACACACACATCGAGACACACACACACACACCTGCTTCTTCCTGCCCATCACTCTCGGGAGGGGCTTGGTTCAACCCTACTCCATCACATTTCCCGGGCACCGCATTCAACAGGAGAAAACGAGCACCCCTTTTGCATTACGTTCCCGAAAAGCGCAAGTCGGCGACAGCTGGGGGCCTGAACAAGCTCAGTGACTGGGTAAGCACTTTAAAGACGTGGGGGGGGGGGGGGGGGGGGGGTCGGACGCACAAAAAGCAAGACTGGGAGCTTTTTCTGTGACGTACTTTTTTTTACCACGTCATTTTTGAGATAAACCCTGTACTCAGTTCTCCGATGATAGACCGTTAGCTTCACCGGGAATGTCAGGCTATTGGAAAGGTCAAGGACCAGCACAGAGACACGGGGCTAAAGTGGTCAGGACAAACATCAGGCTGGGGTTGGTAACAGAAAGAGTTTACTGGGCCATCCCCATATCAGCCACTTGTCAGACTGAGAGACTCCGTCTGAGAGATAAAGTTGGGAGAGACAGATGGAAAGCTGGGGGTGGTGGGGGGGGGTGATAGCACTTGAGAAGACCATACGAGGAGTTGAGCGTCGCGACAGCCTGCACTGCCCTCAGCCAGCCCCATCGATGGGGCAGAGGGCGACGCCTCAGTGAAACAGCAGCTGGTCCTCTTGGTTTTCACTTCTTCCCACTTTCCGAGCTTTACCACCTGCGCCTCGAACCGACAGCCGGTGAGCTCTGTACTCCGTGCCCCAGCCTGTGAAGCGGCTGCTCGAGTTGTCACCTCCCGTCTCTCCTCTAACTCTAGGTAGGTGGATCTGGGCGCCCAATTCAATGGCCACAGCTTTATACCCTCGCCCAGCCCAGTGCTGAAGTGCCCACCTAGAGCTGCCAAGAGGGGAACGGGAGACTGAGAGAGCAAGAGAGGGACTGACAGAGAGACGGAGACAGGGATGAAAAATATCTCCCAGTTGCTTTCTCACTTCCTTGTGGTTCTCTCTCTCTACGCTCCTGTGTCATGTGCACATCACCACCTCTTCATTCTCGCCATCTTACTATGAATTTTCCTATCTCCCTGTGACCCTCTCTCTGTCTTTCTCCCTTTTCACCTCTCTCTCTCTCAATCCTCTGGTTTCCATCTCCCTTGCTCCCATTTGCTTCACCATCTTATCTTGCTCTCTTTCCACTTCCATCTTCCTCAATCTCTCTCTTGCATATTCCCTTTTTCTCACACTCTTTCTGTCTCTCCCTTCCTGCTCTATCGCCACCTCCCTTCTCCCTCTGTCATTCATCTGCCTTTTTCACTGTTACTGCTTCCATTGCCCTCGTGTCTCTCAAACTCTCTTCCACTGCCTCTCTTCTCCCACTCCCTACCTTTTTTTTATATTATTCGTGGACATCATTGGCTGGGCCCTGTATTTTTATTGCCCGTTGAGAAGTTTGTTTTGAGTTGCCTTCTTGAACTGCTGCAGTCCCCCTGCTCGGGGTTGGCTCACAATGCCCTTAGGGAGGGAATTCCAGGATTTTGACCCAGCGACAGTGAAGGAATGGTGATATATTTTCACGTCAGGATGATCCATGACTTGGAGAGGAATTTGGAGGCGATGGTGTTCCCATGTACCTGCTGCCCTTGTCCTCCTAGATGGAAGCGGTCTGGGTTTGGAAGGTGCTGTCTGAGGATCTTTGGTGAATTTCTGCAGTGCATCTTGTAGATAGTACACACTGCTGTTACTGAGTGTCAGAGGTGGGGGGAGTAGATGCTTGTGGATGCAGTGCCAATCAAGCGGCTGCTTTATCCTGGATGGTGTCAAGCTTCTTGAGTGTTGTTGGGGCTGGACCCATCCAGGCAAGTGGGGAGTATCCCATCCCACTCCTGGCTCGTGCCTTGTAGATGGTGGGCAGGCTTGGAGAGTCAGGAGGTGAGTTGCTTGCTGGAGTATTCCCAGCTTCTGGCCTGCTCCTGTACCCATTGTGTTTATGTGGTGAGTCCAGTCAAGTTTCTGGTCAATAGTAACCCCCAGGATGTTGATAGTGGGGAATTCAGTGATGGTAACAGCATTGAATGTCAAGGGGTGATGGTTAGATTGTCTCTTATTGGTGATGCTCATAGCCTGGCATCTGTGTTGTGTGAATGTCACTTTCCACTAATCAGCCCAAGCCTGGACATTGTCTAGATCTTGTTGCATTTGAACATGGACTGCTTCAGTATCTGAGGAGTCACGAATGGTGCTGAACATTGTGCAATCATCAGCGAACATCCCCACTTCTGACATATGACTCCCACACTCAAGTGAAATGAGCTCAGGGTTAAAGTTCAAAGGCCAGATTTACACATGGTTTGCAGCAATATCTGTGAGCCCCCACTTTGATCCATACAGAGCGCAAATAAAGGCCATTTGTCCCATGTACTTTATGCTGGCTCTTTGAAAGCACTCTTGTACAGCTGTAAAGAAGCAGACCCTTCGGCCCAACCCATCCATGCAGACCAGATAGCCTAAGTTAATCTAGTTCCGTTTGCCAGCATTTGGCCCATATCCCTCTACGTCCTTCTCCAATTAACCCTTGAATTTCCCTGTATACTGGCAAATATTCCTGCTTCTCGTTTGCAATCCAACTCCCCAAGATTCAACGTGCTTCTCTGATCCTTTCAGAGAACGAATGCCCAACTCACTGCAATTAAAAACGGAACATCCTGGCCATTGTCATCTCTGGTTCTTTTGTCAAATACCTTCAACACCCTTGTTGCTGCAAAACAAGATTCTACCAAAATCCCTCAAGTTCTTGGAAGCCTCTATCCAATTGCTCATTAATCTCTAGGCTTCAAGGAGAGAAATGCAGGAGGCTGGGGTGTGTAGGAACGGTGCTGGTACAGCACTCTATCTGCCAAAGGGAGCCAATGGCCGAGTGGTATTGTTGCTAGATTACTGATCCAGAGACCCAACTAAAGTTCTTGGGACTTGAGTTCAAATCCAGCCACAACAGATGGCGGAGAGAGATAATGGGAACTGCAGATGCCGGAGAATCCGAGATAAGAAAGTGTGGAAAATTCCAAGATAATAAAATGTGAGGCTGGATGAACACAGCAGGCCAAGCAGCACCCCAGGAGCACAAAAGCTGACGTTTCGGGCCTAGACCCTTCTTCAGAGAGGGGGATGGGGAGAGGGAACTGGAATAAATAGGGAGAGAGGGGGAGGCGGACCGAAGATGGAGAGTAAAGAAGATAGGTGGAGAGAGTGTAGGTGGGGAGGTAGGGAGGGGATAGGTCAGTCCAGGGAAGACGGACAGGTCAAGGAGGTGGGATGAGGCTAGTAGGTAGCTGGGGGTGCGGCTTGGGGTGGGAGGAAGGGATGGGTGAGAGGAAGAATAGGTTAGGGAGGCAGAGACAGGTTGGACTGGTTTTGGGATGCAGTGGGTGGAGAGGAAGAGCTGGGCTGGTTGTGTGGTGCAGTGGGGGGAGGGGACGAACTGGGCTGGTTTAGGGATGCAGTAGGGGAAGGGGAGATTTTGAAACTGGTGAAGTCCACATTGATACCATATGGCTGCAGGGTTCCCAGGCGGAATATGAGTTGCTGTTCCTGCAACCTTCGGGTGGCATCATTGTGGCACTGCAGGAGGCCCATGATGGACATGTCATCTAGAGAATGGGAGGGGGAGTGGAAATGGTTTGCGACTGGGAGGTGCAGTTGTTTGTTGCGAACTGAGCGGAGGTGTTCTGCAAAGCGGTCCCCAAGCCTCCGCTTGGTTTCCCCAATGTAGAGGAAGCCGCACCGGGTACAGTGGATGCAGTATACCACATTGGCAGATGTGCAGGTGAACCTCTGCTTAATGTGGAATGTCATCTTGGGGCCTGGGATGGGGGTGAGGGAGGAGGTGTGGGGACAGGTGTAGCATTTCCTGCGGTTGCAGGGGAAGGTGCCGGGTGTGGTGGGGTTGGAGGGCAGTGTGGAGCGAACAAGGGAGTCACGGAGAGAGTGGTCTCTCCGGAAAGCTGACAGGGGAGGGGATGGAAAAATATTTTGGGTGGTGGGGTCGGATTGTAAATGGCGGAAGTGTCGGAGGATAATGCGTTGTATCCGGAGGTTGGTAGGGTGGTGTGTGAGAACGAGGGGGATCCTCTTGGGGCGGTTGTGGCGGGGGCGGGGTGTGAGGGACGTGTTGCGGGAAATACGGGAGACGCGGTCAAGGGCGTTCTCGATCACTGTGGGGGGAAAGTTGCGGTCCTTAAAGAACTTGGACATCTGAGATGTGCGGGAGTGGAATGTCTTATCGTGGGAGCAGATGCGGTGGAGGCGGAGGAATTGGGAATAGGGGATGGAATTTTTGCAGGAGGGTGGGTGGGAGGAGGTGTATTCTAGGTAGCTGTGGGAGTCGGTGGGCTTGAAATGGACATCAGTTACAAGCTGGTTGCCTGAGATGGAGACTGAGAGATCCAGGAAGGTGAGGGATGTGCTGGAGATGGCCCAGGTGAACTGAAGGTTGGGGTGGAAGGTGTTGGTGAAGTGGATGAACTGTTCGAGCTCCTCTGGGGAGCAAGAGGCGGCGCCGATACAGTCATCAATGTACCGGAGGAAGAGGTGGGGTTTGGGGCCTGTGTAGGTGCGGAAGAGGGACTGTTCCACGTAACCTACAAAGAGGCAGGCATAGCTGGGGCCCATGTGGGTGCCCATGGCCACCCCCTTAGTCTGTAGGAAGTGGGAGGAGTCAAAAGAGAAGTTGTTGAGTGTGAGGACGAGTTCAGCTAGGCGGATGAGAGTGTCGGTGGAGGGGGACTGGTCGGGCCTGCGGGATAGGAAGAAGCGGAGGGCCTTGAGGCCATCTCCATGCGGAATGCAGGTGTACAGGGACTGGACGTCCATGGTGAATATGAGGTGTTGGGGGCCAGGGAATTGGAAGTCCTGGAGGAGGTGGAGGGCGTGGGTGGTGTCACGGACGTAGGTGGGGAGTTCCTGGACCAAAGGGGAGAAAATGGAGTCCAGTTAGGTGGAGATGAGTTCGGTGGGGCAGGAGCAGGCTGAGACGATGGGTCGACCAGGGCAGGCAGGTTTGTGGATTTTGGGAAGGAGATAGAAACGGGCCGTGCGGGGTTGGGGAACAATGAGGTTGGAGGCTGTGGGTGGGAGGTCCCCTGTGGTGATGAGGTCGTGAATGGTGTTGGAGATGATGGTTTGGTGCTCGGGTGTGGGGTCATGATCGAGGAGGCGGTAGGAGGTGGTGTCGGAGAGTTGGCGTCTGGCCTCGGGAGCTGGATGAACACAGCAGGCCAAGCGGCATCTTAGGAGCACAAAAGCTGACATTTCAGGCCTAGACCCTGTTCATCCAGCTCCACATTTTCTTATCATGGCAGATGGTGGAATTTGAATTCAATATTTAAAAATTTAAGGGTCTAATGAATCCACTGTCGATTACTGGAAAAACCCATCTGCTTCACTCATGACCTTTAGAGAAGGAAATTGCCATTTTTACCTGGTCTGGCCTACAGGTGAACCACAGCAATGTGGTTCCTAATCGCCCAGATGGCAACTGGGATGGGCAATAAAATGCTGGCAGAGCGCATCTGCTGCCATCAACCTTCCAGGCAAGGCCCGGGACAAGGTGTTAGATGTAGGGCCTGGGCCTCTAGGGAACCCAGGCCAGGAAGCCCGCCATGATTCCTAGGCCTTGCTTCCAAAGCGATAGAGGGCTCGAATTGGGATGGTGTAGGTGAGGAAAATCCACTGAAGCCGCTGTTGAAAATCCATTGTCCCCCTCTCGAGGCCTTCATCAAAATAAGCAAATGGAGTAATTCGCATTGGGAGGTTTTCATCACGGGAACATGCAGCTTAAGGCAGCTGAAGGCTAAACTCTAACGGAGACCAAAAGAAAATCTCTCAGCAAAGCACCTGAGTCATCTTTCAATCAGGGCCAGTTATGGGTTTAACACTTCCTCCCCTGCGTCATGTTCCAGACTTAGAATTCCCAGTGCAGAAGGAGGCCTTTCGGCCCACGGTGTCTGCAACCACCCTCCAAAGAGTGTCCCTCCCAGACCCACCTCCCCCAACTGCCCCTTCCCTATAACATTTGAATTTCCCATGGGTGACACACCTAGCCAGCACATCCACGGACTCTGTGGGGAATTCAGAACAGCCAATCCACCCTAACCTGCACAGGTTTGGACTGTGGAAGGAAACCCAAACGCATGGCAGGGTTGGGGGCGGGGGGGGGGGGAGGGGGAGCGGGGGAAGAGATACCTAGGCAGACACAGGGAGAATGTGCAAACTCCACCCGGACAGTGGCCCGAGGCCGGGAGTCGCACCCGAGTCCCTAGCGCTGTGAGACAGCAGCGCTAACCCCCTGAGCCACCGTGCCGCCCACTTGACTCCAGTCTGGTCCGATTTTACTCACAGCGTGCTTCTGAGGGGTGGGCGTTAACTTGAGTTAACTGATCCAGCAGGTCCAGTTCCACATCCCAATCCAGGAGACAGAAAGACAAAATGGAGGCTGACACTGGCGTGGAATGCCCAGGTGTTGGGACCTATCCCCCCTTTTAGTTAAGACGCTGGGTGTAAAAGCTGTTTCAAGAGGGCAGCTGGGGTGTCGTGGGTAATTATTATCCTTCCAAAAAAAAAAGAAAATTGTCAAAAGCGCAAGTTATTCTCACCATTGCATCACGCACGCGTTGGTGGGATCTCACTGTGCGGCCACAGGTTGCCATAGTAACAGCAATAGCAATGTCTCATTCAGGGGTGGCAAAGGATGCTACAGAAATGCACGTTGCTCTCCATTCCCCTCCGCCACCAGACACACCGCCCCACCAACCTGGCGCTTGGTAAAAACGCTAACTGGGTTATTGAAGCAGCTGTTATTTCTTGCTGAAGTTGTAACTCTGCTAACGGATGAAGTGGCACGTCACCCCTAAAGGTGGGGGGTGGGGGGGGGAGGTCCTGTGAAGTCGCGGTGCGTAACCATGGCAACTGATCAGGCTACACCGCCGTGTCTGCGCGCTGAATGCCAAATCCTGGTCAAAGGTCACCTCTCGGATCGTCACCTGGAATGTGGAGTCAACAGGAGGTGGCTAAAGGATGGAGAGACATTGTTGGTCGGTGGGGGTTGGAAACGAGAGGTCAAGGCAAGGGTATGCTTGCTCTGGCCTGAATCAAACTTGCAAGTGAAACGTAAGGAGGGGTTGGGGGAAACCATTTCACAGTTTTCCCTGTTACGGGCGGCCGGTTCCCACACACACACACACACACACACACACACACACACACACACACACACACACACACACACACAAAGTTAACCCTTTCTGCAGCCCACTAGAAAACACATCCCTGTCTCTTGCTGACCTGACTCTCTGCCAACCCCACGTGTAAGTCAGGCAAACATGAGAGGGAGCAGAAAGGATTCACGAAGATGTCATCAGGGTTGTAGGGTTTGAGGTACAGGGAGAGGCTGAGCAGGCCAGGCATATTTTCCCTGGAGGCTGAGGGGTGACCTTACAGAGGTTTATAAAATCATGAGGGGCATGGATAGGGTGAACAGGCGAGGTCTTTTCCCCAGGGTAGGGGAATTCAAAACTAACAGGGCATGGGTTTAAGGTGAGAGGGGAAAGATTTCAAAGGGAGCTGGGGGGGGAACTTTTTCACGCAGAGGGTGGTGCTTGTATGGAATGAGCTGCCAGAGGAAGTGGTGGAGGCTGGTACAGTTACAGCATTTAAAAGGCATCTGGATGGGTACATGAATAGGAAGGGTTTAAGAGGGATATGGGCTAAATGCTGGCAGGTGGGACCAGACTAATTTAGGATATCTGGTCAGCATGGACCAGTTGGACCGAGGGGTTTGTTTGCGTGCTCTGTAGCTCCTTGACTCTACCATCCTGCAAGCTAACCCAGGTGCCAGACAAATTAAACGTGCTACAAAAGCAGAAATTGCTGGAAAAGCTCAGCATGTCTGGCAGCATCTGCGGAGAGAAAGCAGACGGGGGTTTTCCTCCCAACAACCTACAATGGATTCACAGTCTCGACGGCCAGATTTTAATTTTTTTTTTAAAATTGAGTTCAAATTCCATCATCTGCTGTGGCAGGATTTTTGAACCCAGGTTAAAATGTGCTCTCACTTGCAGCGGAGAAAGGACACCTTTGGCATCATTTCTCTCCCCCCGCCGGCTAACAATTAATGTCGAAAGATGCATTTCACCAGAATCTTCCTGTCTCAACAGCTCCTCGACTGCTAATCTGTTTCTCTGGTAAACAGCTATAAAAGTTAATGTGCAACGTGAGCGATTGAAGGCTGGGGTTTCTGAGCAGTCCGCAGACAACGGGAGGGGCCCCGCAATCTCCTGAGCTGAAGCACTGCGGCTTGTTCTCTCGTTACAGGCCAAGCGTTGAGAGAAATGCTGGGAGAAAGCTTTTCCAACACAACCCTCTCACATGGTTTCAGGGCCATTGCATGGCGCTGACGACACGGCAACCCATCAGCGTACAGCAAGATCCCACCGTCAGTGGAGAGACGGAAGCCACGTCGGTCTGGTTTTGACGGCGGTCGGGGGTGGGGGCGGCGGGGAGCTAAGTGGTGGCCAAGGAGGCGAGGGCAACCCGAGCCCTGGGGAGAAAAAGTGGCTGTAGGATCTTCGTGTTGAGAGGGAGAGGCCGCTGCCTGGTATTGCGGCTGGGAAACAGCGCCCCCAGTGGCAGAGGTCCCAGGTGGCAGGGGTAGAGGGGCTTGAAGAGTGGGAAGGGAGGAAAAATAAGGGGCGAGGCAGGAAGAGGCATGGTAGTGAGTGGCAGGCGGGAGACAAGAGAGGGCACAGTAGCGGGGGGGGAACAGGAGAGGGCACGGTAGCGAGGTGGGGGGGGAGCGAGACAGGACAGGGCACAGTAATGAGGGGGACGCAAGCGAGAGGGGGTTAGGCAGGAGAGGGTATGGTAGCGAGGGGGGCATGAGGTGGGGGAGGGTACAGTAGCAATGGGGAGGGGGTGAGGCAGGAGAGGGTACGGTAGTGATGGGGAGGCGGTGAGGCAGGAGAGGGTACGGTAGCGATGGGGAGGGGGTGAGGCAGGAGAAGGGACGGTAGCGATGGGGAGGCGGTGAGGCAGGAGAGGGTACGGTAGTGATGGGGAGGGGGTATCTAACTTCGCAAAGCTCCTGTTGGAAATGTGCAGACGTGGTGACATGGGGAAAAGAGACATCCCAGTCAGGTTTCTGGAGGCTTCAACCTTCCGTCGAACAGCCTTATTTTATACACTCGCAAACCCCAACAACTGCGTGCAATTCTCAATCCCACCAGCCCAAACCTTAGGCCATAGGGCTGGAGTTCTGCAAAAAAGGGCCAAAATCAGATTTAATACATTAACTGGTTTCCTCCCTCCGCACGGAAGCTGCCAGACCTGCTGAGTTTCACCAGCAATTTCTGCGCTTTGCTTTCAGTTTTCCCAAATCCAAGCTGAGCTGTTTTTAATTTGAGCTGGCATTGCCTGGCCAAGGGCTGTGGTACTCAGGAATATACTCCCACTTCCACACACACAGACACACCCATCCAGGGCCTACAGCCACAGTGATGCCTTACAGAGAAGTCCCCAAGGGGGACTTCTGAGCAATAACCCATTCAACTCCTTGAGGACCTCGCTAATTCATCAGGGAGAGCAAGACACGGCAATATTTTTCCACCTGGAAAACAGCAGACCCAAACGGTGCTGTTGGGTTCAAGGCAGGGAGAAAGGAAATACCATTTTTGTTTTGGAAAAGTGCTTGGATTTGGGGAAACCTGCATTGGATTACGTACCGCAGCAGGACCCATCATGGCTGGTGCGCGCCTTTATTGCTGGGCTTCTGCAGGTAGTCAGGCACAGAGTTTGTCTTGTCCCCGGGGATTATTCCCCGGGTCTGGACCCAGAAATTATCCAAGAGTTTTCCTTTCTTTATTCACTCACGGGATGGAGGGCTTGTCTTACGAGGAGAGGTTGACTGAGCTCGGACTTTTCTCTCTGGAGAGAAGGAGGAAGAGAGGTGTGCAAGGTAATGAGAGGCATGGATAGAGTCGATAGCCAGAGACTTTTCCCCAGGGCAGGACTGACTGCCACGAGGGGTCACAGTTTTAAGGTGTTAGGAGGAAGGTATAGAGGAGATGTCAGAGGGAGGTTCTTCACCCAGAGAGTTGTGAGTGCGTGGAATACTTTGCCAGTGGAAGTCATGGAAGCAGAGTCATTAGTGACATGTAAGTGACTGCTGGACATGCACATGGACAGCAGTGAATTGAGGGGAATGTAGGTTAGGTTATTTTATTTTTGGATTAGGATTATTCCACGGCACAACATCGTGGGCCGAAGGGCCTGTACTGTGCTGTACTTTTCTATGTTCTATCACTGGCCAGGCAGCATTTATTGCCCATCCCTAATTGCCCCGAGGGCAGTTAAGAGTCAACCACATTGCTGTGGGTCTGGCGTCACATGAAGGCCAGACCGGGTAAGGGTGGCAGCTTCCTTCACTAAAGGACCTTCATGAATGAGGTGGGTTTTTTTTTAAAACCCCAACAAACTGATTCACAGTCATCACCAGGCTCTTAATTGCAGATGTTTATTGAATTCAAATTCCACCACATGCCACAGCAGGATTCGAACCCAGGTCCCCAGAATATTATCTGGGTCATTGGATTAACAGTTGAGTGATAATACCACTGGGTCATCGCCTCCCCACCCGAGGTATCCAGGTTCCCAATCCCAGTTTGAGAAAGAAAACCCGGGCTGTTGTCTTTGCATTGTGCCAACTTCTTGAAATTGAATTTATACAGTAAAAATCCAGTCCCTTTACATTTCCACTAAGACAGTGTATAATTATCTCTGTGCTCTCCCAACAAATATACCCAGGGTATACGAAGGGGTTAAATACACTGTAAAGTTCTTTCTATGCTTTTGAACTGAAGGTAAAGCTCTTCCTACACTGTCCCATCAAATACTGCCACAGTCGCTATCGCATGGGTTAGATCTAATATAAACCTATCTCTACTCTGCCCCAAACACATTGAGAGCAAGGGTTAGATACAAAGTGCAGCTCCCTCTACTCTTTTAAACTGAAAAGTTGCCTCTTCATTGTCCCTGTCAAACACTCCCTGGACTGGGGCAACTTGGAGTTGGGTACAGAGTAAAGCTCCCAGTATTCCTTTAAAATGAAAGTATGGCTCCCTCAACACATTCTCCATCAAATATGCCAGCACAAGGCTAGATACAAAGTAAAGCTGTGCACTGTGTTTCAATGTAGCATGGTTTCATATTTCTGTATAACTAAGGACTGGGGCCTGTTGGCTATGTTGGACACCAGAGGATGGCTCACACTGTGTTTACAACCGTCCTCGTTACCTCGAGAGCACTGTGTCTATCAATCTCGGGACAGCGATAGCATTTGTGCTTACATTTCCTGCTCAGACATGCAGACTGATCCTACCAGGTTAATGGGAGGCGGGGGTGGGGGTGGGTGGTTCAGCTTTATGGGATTGGCAACATATTGGTTTTTTAAATGCTGTTTGGACTTTCTCCTCAATTGAGGTCAACGGTAAGTCAATGCATGGCAGACAGAACCAGCATTTAATTCCCATTCCTAACTGCCCCTGAAACACAGCGGTTAGCTTGAGCAGCCCTGAAGGAGGTGAGAATGAGAACTAGGTTTGTTGAGCACAGGGTTACGGCAGTACAGTGAAAACTGTAAAACTGACGCTATTTTATGTACCATCAGGTACAAAGATACTCAAATACACAACCTTGGGTATAAATTAGCAAAACAAAACAAAACTGTTCTTATAAAAGGTAGGTACAAAGGTGCCACAGCACAAAATCCTCAGAATAAAAATGAGAAAAATGAAGAAATTATCGTAAAGTTATCAGAAGCAACAGTTAGGAGTCAACCGTGTCAACACCACACCTACATGGTCAGGCCTCACTGGGCGAGGGTGAGGGTGGCAAATTTCCCTCTCTGAACAAAACGAGAGGCAGATGGGGCTTTGTGCCAACATGATCGCTATAATCAATGACATCGGCATTCCGTTCCCAGCTCACAAAAGTTAACCGAAGCCAGAACTCCCACGGCGGGATCGCGCCCGGCATCTCCAGCGAATTCGCCCCCCCGGGGTCTCTGCGGAACGCAAGCCCGTTAACGTGCCATCGCGCCGCAGCTTATTTTTCCAAACCAGTCAGCTCACGGTGCGACGCCACGCCTTTGAAGAATCCCGGGCGTCCGGGCTCAGGGATGGGGGCGCTACCAGTGCCAACTCGTGTAACTATTGAGCCTGTTGGACGAGCCAAAAGCTGCCAGAGTTCCTGGCCAAGGTTGTTGCTGTGCGTAACGACACAGAAATGATTCGAGTGTCGGCACACGAATAATAAGAGGGCAAGCGAGTGCAGCCTCTTCAGTGGCTAAGCGAAGGAAATACATTTTCGTCAGGGGATGGCTTGCTCTGGGTGTGACGTGTAATGGCTAAGACAGGGAGACGGAGGTGCCAGTAAGGTGGTTGATATAGAATAGAACAGCACAGCACAGGTACAGGCCCCTCGGCCCACCATGTCTGCGCCAACCACGCTGCCATTCTAATCTCGTTGGCCTG
This sequence comes from Stegostoma tigrinum, assembly GCF_030684315.1. Lineage (NCBI taxonomy): Eukaryota > Metazoa > Chordata > Chondrichthyes > Orectolobiformes > Stegostomatidae > Stegostoma > Stegostoma tigrinum. The sequence goes on along the minus strand of NC_081387.1, from coordinate 12,928,596 downwards.
CACATTATCCATATGCCTCTGTTCCCTGTCTATGCATGTGTCTACATATTATATTTCCGTCTTCCACCTCCCCCCGGTGCCACGATCCAGGCACCTGTGTAGGGGGAAAAGACTTGCCTCCCACGTCTCTATACTACCCCACTACCGACACCACTTTCAAATGAATGCCCCGCAGTATTTCACATCTCCACCCTGGGAGAAAGACGCCAACTCTCCACACTTTCCATGCCCCTTCATCATTGCATTCACCTCTATCAGGTCACCTCCTTAGCCCCTGAAACTCTAGCAAAAACAATTCAAGTTAATTGTAGCTAATTACGCGTCCCAATCTGGGCATCATCCTGGGTATTTTTCACCCTCTCCACACCCTTTAGTCTAGCAAACAGGTCGACACAAGATGTCCCGGGCTGACTGGGTGCTGCTAGCTGAGCCCTGATCGATGCTGGGTCAATGCCAGGTACCCTCATGCTAGCCATGCCCACTCCCCAACTCGGGTCACAGGCACCCACTGCCAGGGCAAGGTGAGCAAATGAGGCTTTAGCCCGAGAAAAGGGAGAATAATTGTCTTTCCGTCTGGAGGCGCGCACGGAGTTCACAAGGAGCTCAGGGCACAACGGCTGAGCGCCTCTGCCTCACGAGGCCCGGGACCCGCGGGTTCGATTCCACCCTCAGGCAACCGTGCGGAGCTTTCCTCCGGGTGCTCCGGTTTCCTCCTGCAGCCCGGCGACGCGCAGGGGAGGGTGGGCTGGCCGCGCGAACTCGCCCTGGGGTGTTCCGGGACGTGCGGGGCGAAGCGGAGTTACAGGGAACGGGGTCGGGTCCGGGCGGGATGCTGTCCAGGAGGGTCGGCGTGGACTCGACGGGCCGAATGGCCTGCTTCGGGATTGTGAGTAAGGTGACCGATAAACAAGTGACGTTGACTAATCGAGGTTAAAGGCGAGTCCAAGGTTCCGGGGAGAACATCCTCCAATTCTTCTTCAGAACTGGCGGTCGTTTTGTATCCCCCACCCCCGGCCTGCGAGGGGGGGGGGAAGGTTGGATACATTGGGTAAAATGTCTCCCTTTCCACGGCAAGAGGGAAGGACCAATTACATGGTCAGTAGCCAAGCAGAGGAGTGAATCCTGCAGGTCTACCGATGAAGCAAAGTAACGCCTGGCAACGAAGGGGTTAACTGGACAAATCAGCAGAGCCTTAAGGGAGCCCCATCTCTCCCTGTTAGAGACACTGTTTTCATCTCGTCAGCACAGTTGAGCAAGGCAATTCCACAGACAAACTCTCCCTCTCTCACACACACACACAAGAAATTCCAACTGCACAGACTGGAGCGCTGTGTGTGTGTCTCTTGTCGGTGTCAGCCTCTTCTAAACCAGGAAAGTTGCAAGGATGGAGTGAAATTCGTGCAGAGCTCGCTGATGGACTGGCGCCAGGGAGAGTTGAATAATAACGAAAGCGAGAGGCGGGAGAAACAGTGGTTAAGAGAAATAGCCTATTCATGTATAAAGCACCAGCATCCAATTTCAACTCTGCTTTCTGCGTGCTGGTTTGAGCTTGTCTTTTTGGTTTTAAATAGGAGCTCAGGTAGAAGTTACCATCCCTGGGGCACTATAGGGCTGATCTGCACAGTTTCGCTTGCCCATCCTCGGTCTCTCTCTTGGGTAGGGTTCCTCCATCTGATATACCGGGGCGGGGCGGGGGAGTGTGGTAAATCTGCGGTTAACACCCGCTGTCCCAAATACAATTAAGTACCCAATCCGCACCTCACAAGCGATCGAGCCGTTTTCCTGAACGAAAACGGGAGATGTGCATTTTTGGGACAAAGCATTCCAAATCATTTGCAGCAAAGTCAGGAAGGAGATAGGTTTCCTGCTGTCGAGTCGGGCGGGGAAGGGGGTGGCAGTTGCAGGGCTGTGGGGACTGGGCTAATCGAATTGGCGGCGGAGCAGGCCGCTTCAGGCAGAGCAGGCCTACTCTGTCCGTCCGTCCGTTCCTTGTTTCTTCTTGCCGCTCCCTTCTGGCTTTTTCCTCTTCTGCCAGTGGCCCGGAGCAGAGCCAAGACAGTGGTCTGTGGGCCCAGAGCAAAGGTGGCTATCCATTGGGAACCAGTGAAGGCTGGTCAGACCACACGGAAACCCTTACTGAAAGGCTATAATGTCTACCTTTTTAGCTTTATTTCTTATTTTCCTAATTTATACCTGTAACGTAGCGTAACTTTCCTCATTTATTCTCTTTTTTTGTACCCAAGGTTTGTACCTGGGTACCTAAGATGGCAGTGTCAGCGACACTGTGGACTTTTTTTTGAACTGGACTCCTGTTCTTCTGTAGCTCAAGTACACATTACAATAAACCTAATACGAATTCCACTTCCAATACACTCCACAGAGGAGGAGTTATAATTCAGGACTCCCCAGACAGGGCATTCGAACCTGCGAGGAATTTTCCCAAGTTTTCAGCCAGATCGCTTCCCGTTCTACTAAACTCCAGGGAACATTGGGCGCCATTGCCTGAATGCTCACTGCCGGCCTTCCCGATTTAAGCGGATTAAAGGGAGCCGTTTAATAAAAAGGAAAATGAGCTTGGGGGAGCGCAGATTAGCGCTCACTGTCGCTGGCTTGAGAAAATCCCCTCCGTCACCGAGGGAACCAAAGGTTTCCAACTGATAAACGACTAAAAGATCGACTCCAAACCCCGTTCCTCTCTCTCGCTGCCACCGCGCCAACACCCCCAGCCCACACCCGTCCAACTGCGGGACGCGATGACAAGCTTTTGCAGAATTCAAAAGCTGAACATCAGACAGTGAAAGGTCCTGTCAGACTTCACCGTGGCAGAAGTCCGGCTCCTGTACTGCGTGGTCTGAGCAGTACGGTGTACAGTTCTGTTTGCCCTGCTACAGAAAGACTACTGTTAAATCTGAAGAGGTTCAGAAAAGATTTACCAGGGTACTCCCGAGACTGGTGGGCTGGAGTTATGAGGAGAGGCTGGATAAACTGGGACGTTTTTCCCTGGAGCCTAGGGGGCCGAGGGGTGGTCTTATAGGGGCACAGGGTGGGGGATTCCCAGACTAGGGGAGCATATTTTTAAAGATGAGAGGAGAAAGATAAAAAAAACAGGAGGGGCAATTTATTTGCTTTTTCAGAGGTTATGGTCGGCATGGACTGGTTGGAGCAAAGGTAATGGGAACTGCAGATGCTGGAGAATCCGAGATAAAGTGTGAAGCTGGATGAACACAGCAGGCCAAGCAGCATCTTAGGAGCACAGAAGCTGACGCTTCGGGCCTAGACCCTTCATCAGCAGCTTTTGTGCTCTTAAGATGCTGTTTGGACCAAAAGGTCTATTTCTGTTTGACTCTGTAAAAGGTGAATAGGCAAGGTCTTTTCCTCAAAGTGATGGAATCTGAAACAAGAGGGCGTAGGTTTAAAGGTGAGGGGGGAAAGATTTAAAAGAGAGCTGAGGGGCAACTTTTGGTTGGTTCGTGGAATGAACTACCAGAGGAAGTGGTAAACACAAGGTATAGTTACAACATTTGAAAGACATTTGGGCAGGTATGTGAATAGGAAAGGTTTGGAGGGCAAACAGGCAAATGCGTCTAGTTCAGTTAGGGAATCTTGGTCAACATGAACTGATTGCACCAAAGGTTCTGTTTGTGTGCTACATGACTCTGAAAGGCTTTTCGCTGTGTCAACTTTCATCCCCATCCCATTCCTAATCCTCTTCCTTATCTCAAAGACACTTGAAAGCAGGGGGAGTTCAACATCTGATTGGGAGGGGGTGGGTGGGTCTGCTGTGGGATGGGGTGTAGACAGACAAGATTGAGGTGAGACCTAACCCAAAGGCCTCCGAGTCTTGAAGGATTTTGTCAGAACAGGAACGCAGGAGGGCCTGTTTCCATTGGCCAGCGGGTCAGGAAACAGGGTACACATATTTTAAAATGACTGCGAGAAAATGAAAACGATGGGAATGGGTTGGGGTGAGGTGTGGTATGGTATGGGTTCCTTTCTGAAGGAGAGTAGGAGCTGTCTTCTTCGTGGTCTGCGTGAGGTGGGGGGCTTCTGAGCAAATTTAAACAGGACTCTCCAAAACGAAATGGAACAAATACCAAAGAGAGATTAAACAAAGCGGGGGAGGAGGAAATGTTGACCATATTTGGGCAAAGGACAAGGAAGAGATTGGGTTGGGGTGTTGTGAATTGGATCATTTGACAGAGGCATGATGGGCATAGTCTCTCTCACCCCATGGTGGTGAAAGGGACAAATAATTGGGCACATTGGCAGAGAGATACACCACAATTAAGGGTTGGGCACAAAGCTCCTCCCTTTACCTGAAAATCTTCTTTCGAGAGATGCTATCACACACCTCTGAAGGTTATGTTTTTTAAAAAAACTGGCACCAAGTTGCCCATATTTCTAACGTGGAGAACAATTTAGAAGCACAACATCACCAGGGGTAGTACAGTCAGCAGAAAAGCAAGGGAAAAGGGTAGAGAGAGGGGGATTGGAATGGTGTGGTGCCCACCTTTCTAAATACCTCCAGGGCTGGTGTGATCCTGGTATGCTCCCTCTCTATTGACACCTGGGCGCGATGGGAAACTATAGGTGGCTCGGTGGCTCAATGGTTAGCCCTGTTGCCTCACAGCGCCAGGGACCTGGGTTCAATTCCACCCTCGGGCGAGTATCTGCATGGAGTTTGCACATCCTCTCTGTGTTCCGGTTTCCTCCCACAGTCCAAAGATGCACGCATTAGGGTGGATCGGCCATGCTAAATTCCCCCATAGTGTTGAAGGGCGTACAGGCCGGGTGGGTCGGTCATGGAAAATGCAGGTTAACGGGGATAGGTGCGTCGCGATTGGCCTGCATGTGATGCTCTTTCGAAGATCAGGGTGGTCTCGATGGACTAAATGGCCCACTTCCACACAGTTGGGATTCTACGAAACTACAAGGCCCCTTCTGGACGTGTTGGAGTGGGGTAATGGATTGTGGTGCAGGCGGGAAACAATTCAGAATGACCACACATCTTATTAAGTCTGAAGAGCTGAAACAGAGTCACATCATACTCTCTCCCTCTCTCCTCAGATGCTGCCAGACCAGGTGAGTTCCTCCAGAATAAAACTTCGACTTTAGAGCACATCAAAACTGACCAGGAGAGAGTACTCCAAGCGGTCACAATCGTTTTGAGGGAAGAAATCTGTCCCCACTACCTCCCTTGGTCTAAAACAGACCATCCCTTTTTCTGGCTCTATGTTCTAGATTCCACAGTAAGGGAAAATATTTGCTCAGCTCGACTGGTAGTGGTAACGTCATGAGACCAGCAAACCTGAGGCCCTGCTCGAAAGATGTTGGTTCAAATCCCACTGTGGCCTGGAGATAATTTGAATTCAATCAACTCGATCTTCACAAGAAGGAACAATGTGGGATTGAAAGCTGGTCACGATTTCCTGAGACTATCATTGATTGCCACACAATGTCCAGCTGGTTCACTGATGGCCTTTTAATTCGGGAAATCCACTGAACACGGTCGGCCCTCCATGTAACTCCAGGCCCGCAGGCAACGGGGTTGGCTCTTAGCTGCCCTGAGGTGGACAAGCAAGACCGAGGGGGGTACGGAAAGGGTTTACAAGGATGTTGCCAGGTAGTTCCAGGGAAGCGGCCGAGTAGGCTGGCAATATTTTCTCTGGAGCATCGGAGGCTGAGGAGTGACCTTATAGAGGTTTATAAAATCATGAGGGGTGTGGATAGGGTGAATAGCCAAGGTCATTTCCCCCAGGGTAGGAGAATCCAAAACTAGAGGGTGTAGGTTTAAGGTGAGAGGGGTAAGAATTAAAAGAGAACTAAGGGGCAACATTTTCATACAGAGGGTGGTGCCTTGTAAGGGAATGAGCTACAAGAGGAGGTGGGGAAGGCTGGTACAATTACAACATTTAAAAGGTATCCCAATAGGTACATGAACAAGAAGGGTTCAGAGGGATATGGTCCAAATGCTGGCAAATGGGACTCGATTAATTTAGGGTATCTGGTTGGAGTAGACGATTTAGACCGAAGTGTTTTCGTGCTGTACAGCTCTATGACGACGACGTTACTCGCTCCGAAGGCTATTGGGAATAGATTATGAATGCTGGCTAGAGAAAGGCCCTTTAGAAGCCAAGATCACCATTCAAACATCAAACTTGCAGGAATTGCGGCCGAACCTGCTCAATCTCTCCCCCAAGGGCACATCCCCTTCTACACGGGTCTCACTCGAAGCAGTCTAACACGATCTGGACAATATCCAGGCTTGAGCTGACAAGTGGCAGGCAAGTGACATCCAGGCCACACAAATGCCAGGCTACAACCATCACCAATAAGAGACAGTCTAACCACCACCCCGTTGATATTCAATGGTGTTACCATCACTGAATCCCCCACTATCAACATCCTGGGGGTTACTGTTGACCAGAAGCTCAACTGGATTCACCACATTAACACAGTGGCTAAGGGAACAGGCCAGAAGCTGGGACTACTCTGGCAAGTAACTCACCTCCTGACTCCCCACAGCCTGTCCACCTACTACAAGGCGCAAGTCAGGAGTGGGATGGAATACTCCCCACTTGCCTGGATGAGTACAGCCCCAACAACACTCAAGAAGCTTGACACCATCCAGGACAATGCAGCCTGCTCAACTGGCACCACATCCACAAGCATCCACTCCCTCCACCACTGACACTCAGTAGCAGCAGTGTGTACTATCTACAAGATGCACTGCAGAAATTCACCAAAGATCCTCAGACAGCACCTTCCAAACCCATGATACACCACCACCTAGAAGGACAAGGGCAGCAGATTCATGGGAACACCATCCCCTGCAGGTTCCCCTCCAAGTTACTCACCCTCCTGACTTGGAAATATATTGCCATTCCTTCACAGAATGTTGCTGGGTCAAAATCCTGGAATTCCCACCCTAATGGCATTGAGGGTCTACCCACAGCACATGGGCCGCAGCGGTTCAAGAAGCCAGCTCACCACAACCTTCTCAATGGGGCAATTATGGATGGGCAATAAATGCTGGGCCCAGCCTGCGATGCCCGCATCCCACAAGTGAATTATAACAAAAAAAATCCAGGATCTAGTCCAGTGAACGACTGTTGCACCCCTCTAGATGCTGCCCTGGGCCAGCAGGTGGAGGGTGCACACAGTCGTGTCCTCACTGATGCCCTTTAATACCAGCAAACTAACCTCACCAAACTGACTCTGCTGAGGTCAGTCATTGCCCAAGAAAAATGGATCACTCGTTGACAGCGAGACCTTCATTCCAAGGGCCCAATATCAGATAGCCACCGGGTCTTTGCATCTTCTCATCCTGCACCGCACAAGCTGCTCAGTACTCACCGAGATTGACCTGTGCTCCCGATAGGCCGGTGGTCACCCCTAGCAACAGGAGGATCAATGGCAATGGCATCATTCCGAGGAAACTCGGGCGGGGACCGGACTAGCGTTCGTTACGAGCTCCTCATTTCTGGAAAGAAAAGAGACATTTCAACATCACACACTCAAACCATTCAGCCCCTCAAGACAATTCTATCACCCTGTTAGATCAGGGGCAGGTAGGGATGGAGATTTTAACCCAACATGCCTTTTCAACCCTCTCTGATGAAGGGTCTAGGCCCGAAACATCAACTTTTGTGCTCCTGAGATGCTGCTTGGCCTGCTGTGTTCATCCAGCTACACACTTTGTTATCTTGGATTCTCCAGCATCTGCAGTTCCCATTATCACTTTTCAGGAACCTGACGGGACTAGGTATAATGCTCCGATTTGTACTCCGTTGCCAACAACTCATTGCTATACAGGTCGGGGCATGAGAACAAGTAACAGATTTCAAATCATCTGGGAGTTGCCAACCGGATAATGCACGTCCACACAATCTCATCATAGCTGACCTGTCCATCAATGCCTCCATTACAGACCTGGGAAATTTTCCAACCAAATTCGCCCGGCCAAGTAGATGTAAAAAAAAACCCCATCAATCTCACGAGGACAGTGCAGGAGCCCATCTATTGGACAAGTGATTTAGCTGCACTGCAGCCTCACAGCACCAGGGTCCCAGGATCGATTCCACCCTCGGGAGACTGTCCGTGTGGGGTTTGCACATTCTCCTTGTGTCTGCGTGGGTTTCCTCCGGGTGCTCCGGTTTTCTCCCACAGTCCAAAGACTAGGGTGGATCGGCCGTGCTAAATTACGCCATGGCGTCCAGGGATGTGCAGGATAGGTAGGTTAGCCGTGAGAAATGCAGGGGTTACAGGGATTAAGGGAAGCAGAGGGGAATGGGAATGGGTGGGTTGCCGTTCAGAGGGTTGGAATGGATTCAATGGACTGAATGGCCTAGTTCCACACTGTAGGGACTCTACGATTCAAATTCGAGAGCCCAGGCTAAAGGTCTGGGGGCATCTGGGTTCAAATCCTGGTGGGATTTAAATTCAATTCATAAATCTGGTCTGGAAAACTAATCTCAGAGCCAAACACCTTACAGCTAACTGTTGATTGCTGTAATAAGCATTTGGTTTATCAATGCACATCTGCCATTTTTACCCAGTCTGATCTACACGTGACTCCAGGCCACCGCGAATGAGGTTGACTCTTTTGGCTGCCTGCTGGGTCCGAGCAAGCCATAAGTTCAAGGGAAGTTGCTGGTCTCAAAACCAGCGTCAACATCTCACAGAAGCATGCATTTTACAAATGAGTGTCTCCAGGATATATCTGACTGCAAAATAGGACATTGGTTAGTGGGGAGGTTAGCGATTTCCAGTGCAGAGAGTCATGGGGATGGTACGGGCAATCACAATTGTTTCCTCAATTTCCATCTTACGCATACTGACTCATTGGCTGAGTGCAGGGGAAAGGAGGTCAATAAATGCAATCCCTTGCTGACGAACTGAGGGACACACATGGAGATTAGTTGGCTGTGAAATCGAAGAGTGCAAATGCACCATCAATGAGAGCTGGACCCTTTTAGCTCTTACGTTCCGGAATGAGCCAGAAAACGATGGTCAGGCAAAACACGAGCACAATCTCCTTAAGCTCGGCTACATTTTCTCCACCTTTACCTCGTTTTATTCTCATTTCAAAATCTACTTCAATCATAAAATTATCTTTGTATATATGCGTCGTCACAAACGTAATTCAGTTCTGTACAGTAGTGTATCAAGAAAAACAGAGTCAAACTGTAAAGTTTGTCTCTACTGAACTCAAATGCATCTCTCACTTGAACTGCGCTATGGTTGAGGCATTGGGAGGGTCCGCTAACTGAACGGACCCCCATTTACCTTCAGCAGGAGGACATTAGATGGTGGCTTTTCCCACTGCCCCTTGGCAGCAGCTGCCCCAGGCTTTAATGCGTCCCTCAGCGCGTAGTCCTGGACCTCGGAATGTGCCAGCCTGCAACACTTGATCGGGGTCAACTCCTTGCTCTGGAAAACCAACAAGGTTCAGGTAGGCCAAATGGTCCTCCAGGTGCAGTCAACGTTTGCCTTGGTGTGTGGCCTGGGGAACAGACCAATAAGCACACAGAGTAGCTCGGAAGGAACCACCTTCCTCCAGGAGGTGAGAGACAGTCTCTAACCACCATAACCGCTTTGAGGGCAGCATGATGGTGGCACAGGTAGACCTGGTGCACATGAAGAATCCCACAGTTAGTGCCCCTCTCACCACCAGCCCAGCAATGCCCTGCTGCTTGTTGGAGAGTTCTGGTGATGAGACATTCTGCCAAATCACTGAGAGTCTGCTCACCTTTACCTCCTTGCTGTTGGGGGCAGCCTGGTGAGAAGACAGCTGTGGGGACATGAAAAATCTTGCATTGCTGGGAATTTCGAGCAGACATTTTGCGTCCATGTGCAGTTCTGAAGCCTCAGATGAGGAAGTACTTTGTACACACACAGGGCTGGACAAGGGGCAAATGATGGCGTAAACGCAGAGGCAGTGAGCTGAAGACCATTGGGAGAGGGGCCATGTGTAGCATGCAATCTGTTGTTGGTTACACTGAACCTATGATCGCTAATGTGTCCTCAGCTGGAGTACTGCATCCGACCGTGCGTGCCATACTTTAGGAAGGATGGGAGGACACTAGGGAGGAGGTTCACTCCATGAAAGATTGACAAGAATGGGTTTCAGGAACTACGAGAAATGTCATTGGAAGAGGGAGGCTAGATAAGTTAAGACTGTGCCCCCTAGAGACAAGAAGGAGATTTGACAGAGGAACTCAAAACCACGAGGGACTCAGGACGGAGTCCAGAGAGAGAAACTGCTGCTGAAATATCTGAGATTGGGGCGGGTGGGAGGCAGCAAGATTTATAACAATTGGCAAGAGATAATAATGAGAAAATGAAACTTTTTTCTTCCCCTCCAGCACAGCGAGGGCTTAGGGACTGGAATACAAACACCAAAGGGGCTGTGATGGCAGATTCAGCTGAGGCATTGTGGAGGGAACAAGATGGTTATATTATTCGGATGTGCAGGGGAGAAGACAGAGGTGGGGGCGTGGGGTTGGCACAAAGCGAGATGCTGGTTTGGAGAGCCAGCACGCTGATGATGGGCTGAACGGCCTCCTCTGCGCTGCAGCAGTCGTTCTGTGGTTCGGAGATCGAGCAGGATGAGGGTCCTGGCCCCTCTGCTCTAAATCGCCACACTCTACCGGTTGAAAACACACGGTCGGAAGAGGTGGAAAATAAATCGAGAGAGAAGGACGCGAGGGTCAAGCTGAGAAAGCATGAATTTAGGGCAGATCAATAAACCCTTCGCTCAGTCGAGTTAATTCTGACCCAGTGCAGTAAATGGAAAAAGTGGAATTAATAAAAGATGAAAAGAATCTGGTTAGGCATTCATCCAAATGCGGTACGTGGTGCAGGATAACCATTGCATTCTCCCTGTATAACCGAGTCCTAAAGTTGGACTAGAGAAGTAACAGGGGCGGTGCCAGAGGGGGTGTCATTCCTTTATTCCAACACTCGGGAGGTCGTAGAGGGGAGACTCCGTAGGAATCCCAGACAGTGTTGATCCCTCAAAGGCTATCACTAATTCGGAACTCCAAATGGCCCCGATCTGGTCATTGTCACAAATGTTTGTAAGTGCCACCCTCAAGTTGTCTGCCAAGTAGTCTGCACTGCAACACAGAGGTCTGGAAAATCCATGCCAATCTGCACACGCTAGCACCCCTCACCCCAACTCACTCCACTCCTCAGCACTTTCCAATTTGAAGCAACGAGATAGACAATCCAATGTCCTAAAGTCGGTCGTCCTCAGCTGGACATCCCCACGTGCAGCTCAGCGATGTGCTCAGTTCCTAACTTCCCTCTGAAATGGCCCAGTTTAACGGCAATGAGAAACAGAGCCATCCGCATCTCACTACAGAATAAATCCACACATTCTCAACGACGCGGTTGGAGGCATTTACGTTTCTCGCGCCCCTGGGGACTAACGTCCCATCGGTCCACCGTCGGGAACCCAAGAAGCCAAATGGGGACCGTCCACGACTGAGCGAGGGGCAGCGCTCCCTCAACAGCTACTGGAGCGGGAATTGAACTCGCAAACCACAGCCAGAGGTTTTGGAGAGGTGATGAGAGCACTTCCTTTTAAAGGGAGAGGTGATGAGAATTCCTTCTTCCCTCAGAAAAGGGGGGGGGGGGGGCAGTGCCAAAAGCATGTGAATTTCTTCCCCTGCCCCCATACTGCAAAGCCATAGAAATGTACAGCACGGAAACAGACTGTTCAGTCCATCTAGTCTGTGTTGATGGAATAGTCTCCAGTAGTCTTAATCCAGTCCCATTTGCCACCATTTGGCTCATATCCCTTAAGACCCTTCCTATTCATATATCCATCCAGGTTGTCTCTAAATGTTGTAATTGTACCAGCCTCCACCACCTCCTCTGGCAGCTCATTCCATACACACACCACCCTCTGCATAACAAGGTTGCCCTTCAGGTCCCTCAATTCTTAGCCCTCTCACCTTCAACCTACGCCTTCTAGTTTTGGACTCCCCTACCCTGGCAGGGTAAAAACAGAAAAAACCTGGGCTATTCACCCTATACACTCCCCCTCATGATGTTATAAACCTTGATACAGTCTGTCTCCAGGCTGCATCCACCCGTGAAGGCCAGCATCCGATCTGATGCAAAGACATGTGTGACAGTGCAGCACTCCCTCAGTACTGCATTCAGGTCTTTTCTAGTCAACCTCTTCAGAGATGTTATTATGCACCGCTGGAGCAGGTGGGACCTGAAGCCGGGCCTCCTGGCTCAGAGGTAGGGACGCTACCACTGTAGCGCAAGCAACCCTGAGCTTTAGCCCTAGATTTTTCTGTACAGTTAGTTCCCTCCTTACGGCCCATATCTATTTCCCTCCTTAAGTCCTTACATAAAACGTACTTTCCTGTCTATCCTTGTGTCATTTATATAAATTGTCAACAATGGAGCACCAATGCCCATGCTACACCAATTATTACACCTTGCCAACCAGAAAAAGATCCTTCTACGTTTACTGTGCTAGCCAATCTTCTATGTGTCCCAATATGTCAAACCCTATACCCTGTGAGCTTCCATTTTCTGCAAGGTGACGGCCTAGCGATATCATCGCTGCACAGAAACCCAGCTAATGTTCTGGGGCCAGAACCCAGCTGGTAATGACGGGGTTTGAATTCAAATTTTTTTTTTCAGAACAAGACAGATAGTCTGGAATTAAAAAGTCTAATGATGACCATGAAACCATTGTTGACTGTTGGAAAAAACTCATCTGGTTCACTAATGTCCTTTCGGACCGTCCTTACGTGGTCTGGGCTGTAGATGGTTCCAGACCCCCAGCAACATCCCCTCTGGAACGGGCAGTAAGTGTTGACTGACCCATCAATGCCCTCATCCCGAGAATGAATTAAAAAACAAGAACTTTTGATGTGACACCTTAACAGTACTTCCTGAAAATTTAAATCCAAGTACATCCACTGATACCGTTTACACCCACCGCACATTTCGCTTAGAGCCATAGAGCTGTGCTGCATAGAAATAGAGCCGTCAGTACAACTAGTCCATAGTGAACATATATTCTGTATCAACCTAGTCCCATTTGCCAGCGTTGGGTCCGTATCCCTCTAAACCCTTCCTACTCATGTACCCATTGACAATGGCACCTAAATCAACTGTTTTACATTTGTAACCCCCAACCAGAAGGTCAATTCAGGTGTGTAGCCATGCACCAATGCACTTTGGTGCCTGATTCTGTCTTGTGAAGGTATCCAAAACACAGCTGTCTGCGTGCTAACTGAGACAGAGTTGTTCTTCATCAATCCACACCCGAGTGCACTGACCTGTACTGACTCTGGGTCTGCTAAGCATGGTCACAGCCCTCCTTAGCTCCAATTTCACAGCCTCCTAACCCTCGGAGATACTGACCCTCCTTTGCGAGCCTCAGGGAGCATTCCCACTTATAATCAGGGAATTTGACTACTCTTTCGTCACATGAACTTACACCTACCTAGGTGGCTCATTGTTTCGTAATTGCTCCTATGAAACCACTTGGGAGTGTATCATAACACTAACAATGCCATATAAATGCACCAGAGTTTTGGCGGAGCTGCAGATCAATAGAAGTTTAGAAGTGTGTTAACCCTGCAGCTGCCAAAGGGCCAGGGATTTTTACCCTGGAACTAACACAGGTTAGTCTTGTAGCTGCCAGGAATTTCAGGGGTTAACTCTCGTGTGGGACCACACCGTTTCACACAGGTAGTTTCTGCAACATTTTCATCTGCTGACCAGGTTATGGACAGGATTGTCAGCAGCAATGTGAGGTTATAACCATCTGGAAAGGATAAATGGGCTGTTTGCGTTCCTTTTCAAAATAGAGGGTTGAGGAGTGACCCAGTGGAGTTGTAGAGGTCTACAGTGGGGAAACAGGCCCTTCGGCCCAACTTCTCCATGCTGCCCGGTTTTCACAATTAATCTAGTCCCATTTGCCTGCGTTTGGTCTATGGCCCTGTATACCCATCCTATCCATGTACCAATTCAAATGTTTCTTAAATGGCAGAAATTGTACTCGCCTCCACCGCTACCTCCAGCAGCATGTTCCAGACACTCACCATCCTCTGTGTGTGGTGCTGGGGGGGTGGAATACCCCTCTGGACCCTTTAAGTATCTCTTCGCTCTCACCTTAAACCTATACCCTGCAGTTTTTGACTCCCCTACCCTGGGGAAAAGCAGTTGCCTACCTACCTTATCTATGCCTCTGGGTAATTTTATAGACCTCTACAAGGTTACCCCTCGGTCTCCTACGTTCCAGGGGAAAAAAACGCCAGCACATCCAGCCTCTCCTTATAACTCAAGCCTTCCAGTCCAGGTGTCATCCTAGTAAACTTTTTCCGCGCTCTCCCGAGTTTAGTAATATCCTTTCTACAGTAAGGCAACCAGAACAGCACGCAGTACTCCAAACGTGGCCTCACCAACGTCTAGTACAGCTGAGACAAGACGCCCCAACTCCTGTACTCGGTGCTCTGACTGATGAAGGCAAGCACTTTAAAATTCATGAGTCATTTGGATAGAATGCAAACAGGATGCTTCCGTATGTTTTCACTTTACTTTCATGGGATGAGGGCATCTCTGGCAAGAAGTCACCACTTTTTGCCCAGCCTTAACTGCCCTTGAGCAAAGGGGCTGCTTCGGATGGCAATTAAAAGTCTGCCATGACACTGTGTGTCTGGGAGTTACATGTAGGCCAGACCAGGCAAGAGCAGAAAAGGTATTAGAGAACCAAAGCATGTTTATACAACAAATCGATGGTGGTTTTGTGGTCACCATTACTAAGTCGAGCTTTCAATTCCCGACTTATTCATTGAACACAATTAATTTGAATGCAGGTTTCCAGGAGTGTTAGCCTGGATTTCTGGAGTCTAGTCCAGTCAGGTTACCTGAATGACTCTGATTCGCCCCTGCTACCAAATTTGTGAGCGACAGCAAAACTAGGGGGCCATCAGTTTAACAGGGAGTCCCCAAGAGAGATAACACAATGTGGAGCTGGATGAACACAGCAGGCCCAGCAGCATCAGAGGAGCACAAAAGCTGATGTTTCGGGCCTAGACCCTTCATCAGAAAAGGGGGAGGGAGAGAGGGCTCTGAAATAAATAGGGAGAGAGGGGGAGGCGTACCGAAGATGGATAAAGGAGAAGATAGGTGGAGAGGAGACAGACCAGTCAAAGAGGGATGGAGCCAGCAGAGGCGAGTGTAGGTAGGGAGGAAGGGAGGGAATAGGTCATTCCGGGGAAGACGGGCAGGTCAAGGGGGCGGGATGAGGTTAGTAGTTAGGAAATGGGGATGCGGCTTGAGGTGGGAGGAGGGGATAGGTGAGACGAAGAACAGATTAGGAAGGCAGGGACGAGCTGGGCTGGTTTTGGGATGCAGTAGGGGAAGGGGAGTTTTTGAAGCTTGTGAAATCCACACTGATACCAGGTTGGGTAAATTTGGATAGCTTTTGCTGGAGTGTCAGAGGCTGAGGATAACCTGATAGAAATATAACGAAATTGACAGGCACGGAGAGTTAGAGTCTTGTTCCCCAGGATGGAAATGTCACATACTAGGGGACATAATTTTAAAGTGAGAGGGGAAAGTTTAAAGGAGATGTGCGAGGAAAGTTTTAAAAAAAAACACGCGAAGGGTAGTAGGTGCTTGCAAAACGCCGCCAGATATGACAGCAACATTTAAGAGGCATTTAGACAGATACCCGTGCAGACAGGACATAGGCCACAGGCAAGTAGGTGGGATTAGTTTAGCATGACATCATGGTCAGTACAGACATGGTGGGCCGAAGAACAGAAATAGCACAGGATCAGGCTCTATGAAGAATTCATTGGGTACTATCACGAGAAACATCTTTACCCACAGACTGGTGCAAATCAGGAACTTGCTACCACAGAGAGTTCTCGAGGATCGCCTAGACATACTTCAGGGGAAACTGGATAAAAGCGAGAGGGGAGAAGGAAAATACAGGATTGTGCTGATAAGAGTCAGAGAACAGAGGAACACAGGAAACAGGAGCAGGCCATTCGACCCATAAAATCTGCTCCACCATTTAACTAGATCTGCTGCCTCAAAGCATGTACCCCTTGATTGCATTACTATTTTTAAATATCAACCAATTTCCCTATCTTCCATATACCCCATGGTTGAAACAGCAGAACAGTGGATCTTTGGGAGGAGTATTGCTGGGGCATAAATACGTCTGTTCCCATGCCACACATTCTATTCCACAGAAAAAGAATAGGCCACTCAGTCCTTCAAGCCCCTGTTGAATAAAATCCCAGCGGGTCGGATGTTCACCTCAATGTCTGTTAAATGGGTCCGCTGACCACTACACTCTCACTCACAAATTGTGGGAGTTAGAATGGAGAACACTGTAAATTGACTTTACACGCATATATAGGCACACGTGAGTGTGCATTCATATGAGTGTGTGTACATATGCCTGTATGTGTATGTATGTGCGGTGTTGGGAGAGGAAGTAAATGGAATAAATGATTACTTCATTCTGCTGGCTGTGCAATTTCACAAAGAGCCCTGCTTCTACACCAAATCGATTCATGTGTATGTTTTGCACATTAAGCAGCAATCCTTACCCTTAGCAGCAAAGACCATGCCAAATATTTGAGAGACCCAGAGAGAGAGAGAGAGAGACAGATAGCTGCGATTCTAGTGATTAAAGTCACCTTGTACTGTTCTCCTAGCTGCACCAACACACTGCAAGCCGCCGGCCCATTCACTCAGCTCGTTACCTCTTAAAATCAACAGCATCTTTAGTCCTTTTCTCACACTCACAGAGAGAGAGAGAGAGAGAGAGAGAGAGAAAATGATTGAGATTCTCAGCAGATTTGACCTCTGTGCACCCTTCCCCGGCAGCCAAGAAAACAAATAAAACAAGGTTTTGTTTGCAATGAGATTTCAGCGCTTGAAGAGTTACTGCCTACACCCCTTCAACCTCCTCTGAGCAGGTGCAGGCTGAATTGAACAGCAAGTTCCGACTCCTGGTCCTCTGCCCCAGCTCACAGCTCACACTGGTTTATTCTGGGAACAGATGTCCTTGTTTTTCTTTCTGTTGTATCTTCCCGGACCAGTCTCGCTAATGCTCTGAGTCAGCTTGAGAGATTTGGGCATTAGCTTTCTCTTCAGCAGTGCAAACCGTAACAAAGGACCGTTTTGCTATTTAAAGAAAAAATTCGACAATTAACTAGACTTTCTCAAATTGGCAGTGACAGGCCACTTCAAGCTGGCAAGACTCACTCCGAGTCATAGAGATGTACAACACAGAAACAGGCCCTACTCATCCAACCATAATCTAGTCTCATTTAGCCCATATCCTTCTAAATTCTTCTGAATATAAACCCATCCAGATGCCTTTTAAATATTGTAATTGTACCAGCCTCTACTACTTTTTCTGGCAGCTCATTCCATATACGCACCATCCTCTGTGTGGAAAAAGTCTCCCCTCAGGTCCCTTTCCCCTCTCACCTTAAACCTATGCCCCTCTAGTTTTGGGTTCCCCTAGCCTGGGGAAAAGACCTTGGCTATTCACCCCATCCATGCCCTTCATGATTTTATAAACCTCTATAAGGTCACCCTTCAGCCTCCAATGCCCCAGGGAAAATAGCCCGAATCTATTCAGCCTCTGCCCACAGACCAAATCCTTCAAACCCTGGCAACATCCTTCTAAATCTTTTCTTAACCACTTCAACTTTCACAACATCTTTCCTATCGCAGGGAGACTAGAATTGAATGCAGAATTCCAATAGTAGCCTCACCAATGTTCTGTACAGCCCAACATGACCCTCCCAACTCCTATACTCAATGCACTGGCCAATAAAGGCAAGCATATCAAATGCCTTCTTCACCACCCTGTCTACCTGCGACTTCACTTTCAGGGAACTATGAACCTGCACCCCAAACTATTTCCATTGTCCTTGAAGTCCCAGGGTTGTAACCAGCTCTGCACTGGCTTTCGTTTATTTTCATCCCTTTTCTTCTATCGTGGGATACCTGGCCGAGGAAAGTCTTATCACAGTTGTCCTGGTGCTGGTGAGGCCTCATCCGTGGGCAAATTTGGTCCCCTTATTCAAGGAAGGATATCATTTCCTTGGAGGCAGTTCATAGAAGGTGCACCAGGATGATCCCTGGTAACAGAGGGATTATCTTATGAGCGAGGCCTGAACAGTTTGGGACTCGACTCACTGAAGTTTAGAAGGATGAGCGATGATCCCGTTGAAATGTATAGGATTGAGGGACACGACAGGGTAAATGCCAAGCGGATGCCTCCCCTCGCGGGACAACAGGGCATAGCTTCAGAATAAACGGGTGCCACCGAGATGGGAACGGATTTCTTCTCTCAGAGGGCTGAGTGTCTTTGGAACTCCTAGCCACAGAAAGCTGTGTGCACACTCATGTGTACATGAGGGGCAGCATGGGCACTGTGTATATTGATAGAATCAAGGCTTACCGGGAAAAGGGCAGGAATGTTGGATCAGCCACAATCCTACTGAATGACATAATTGTCTCAAGGGGCCGAATGGCCGTTTCCTGCTCCAGTTTCCTATGTTCCCCTGACCTCAGACAAGGTTGACTAGCCATTGAGAGTGTGCTGTGATGGAGAGAGGCGGTTGACTGGGTTCTGCCTTCACTGGAGTTGAGAGGACACGAGGGTCTCTCACCATGGGGCGGCACGGTGGCCCAGTGGTTAGCACTACAGCCTCACAGCACCAGGGACCCGGGTTCAATTCCAGCCTCGGGCAACTGTCTGTGCGGAGAGAGATAATGGGGACTGCAGATGCTGGAGAATCCAAGATAATAAAATGTGAGGCTGGATGAACACAGCAGGCCAAGCAGCATCTCAGGAGCACAAAAGCTGACGTTTCGGGCCTAGACCCTTCATCAGAGAGGGGGATGGGGTGAGGGAACTGGAATAAATAGGGAGAGAGGGGGAGGCAGACCGAAGATGGAGAGTAAAGAAGATAGGTGGAGCGAAGACGGCGGAAAAACTGCTCTATATCCAACCGTGACTGGTATTGGAGTTTGCACATTCTCCCCGTGTCTGCATGGGGTTTCCTCCGGGTGCTCTGGTTTCCTCCCACAGTCCAAATATGTGCAGGTTAGGTGGATTGGCCGTGTTAAATTGCCCATAGTGTTCAGGGGTGTGTGGGTTATAGGGGGATGGGAATGGGTCTGGGTGGGATGCTTCAAGGGGCAGTGTGGACTTGTTGGGCCGACGGGCCTGTTTCCACACTGTAGGGAATCTAATCTAATCTGAGAAAAGAGAAATAATTCCCTTTTGTTAAAAAAAAAGGGTCCTCATTGTAATTACTGAAACCCAAAAACCAACATGCCCACAGCAACATTCCACTAACAGGAGGGTGGAAAAGACCTAACCATTATGTTTCTTTCCAAGAACTCTGATCATAAGCCCAAGGAGCACACTCCTACCCTCCTCGCCTCCTGAGCAGGCTAACTGAACTAATAACTGGAACAGGGTGGGTTATTTTATGAGGAAAGGTTAGCGCCAGCTTGTTTCCAAGGAGAGCAAGACATGACTTGATTGAAATGTGCCTTAACAGAGCGAATGTGGAGAAGATGTTTCCACTTGTGAGAGAGACACAGAGAAATAGAGAGAAAACTGAAAACTAGGGGTTGCTGTTTAAAAATGAAGGACCTGTCTGTTTGAAATTGCATTGAGGAGAATCTTTTTCATTTGAAGAGGATCATGAGTCTTTGGAGCTCTCTTCTTCAAGAGAGTGGTAGAGGCAGGACCTTTGGATATGTTTAAATAGACAGATTCATCATAAGCAAAAGGGTGAATGGTTGGAATGTGGAATAATCAGATCTTATTGAACGGCTAGAGGGACCAAGTGGCCTACAGCAGGGTCCAATGTGTATGCTGAAATCTGAGCGGAGAGGGAGAGAAACAGTGGGGAGAGAAGCATGTGGAGTTGAACAGGAGTCTTCTGCTGAAGTGACAGAGGGTACAGAGTAGAGATTCTCACGACATTGAGAGGGGGAGGAAGAACAAAATAGAACGGAAGATCTGGAATTGGGGGTGGGGGGGGGGAAAAGAGGGAGATTAAGTGACAAAGATGTCATGGGGTGAAAGGTGAAAGGAGCTAGGATCGGTTGTGGCAGAGAGACAAAGCATTTCGACCAAGTGATTGTGAACAGCAGAATAATGACCTACTCAGTCAGAAAAGCAAAAATGCCAGCTTCAGACCCACATGTGGAAGACACAGACAAAAGAAACTCAACATTGGTACTGGAGTTCATGGTCTGCAATTGTCAAACTCAACATTGAAACGACCCCAAAAAGTGAGGTTATGCACTTAGGCAGGAAGAACAGAGGCATCCAATATTTTCTAAATGGGGAAAGGTTTTGGAAATCTGAAGCACAAAAGGGATTTAGTTCAGGATTTCCTTAAGGCTAACATGCAAGTTCAGTTGACAGTCAGGGAGGCAAATGCAACTTTAGCATTCATTTCCAGAGGGCTAGAATACCAGTGCAGGGATGTCCTGCTGAGGCTGTATAAGGCTCTGGTCAGACCACATTTGGGAATATTGAGAGCAGTCTGGGGCCTGTGTCCGAGGAAGGACGTGCCGGTCTCAGAAGGGATCCAGAGGAGGGTTACAAGAATGACCCTGGAGCTGAAGGGTCATTCTTGTCATGCAAGGAGCATGTGGTTGAGGACTCTGGGTCTGTACCCCAGTTCAGAAGGATGAGGCAGGATCGGATGGAAACTTACAGAGCACTGAGAGGACATGGAGAAAACATTTCCACTGAGATGACAGACTGGGACCCGAAGGCACAGCATCAGGGTGAAGACACAAGCCTTCAGAACAGAGATGAGGAGGAATTTCTTCAGCCAGAGGGTGGTGAGCCTGGAATTCTTTGTCATGGAGGCTGGGCTGTTAAGGCTGAGATGGAGAGGTTTCAATATCAGTGAGGGGAAAGCAGGAAAGTGGAGTTGAGGATGATCAGATCAGCCATGATTTCAGTGAATAGCATAGCAGATTTGATGGGCTGAATGGGCTACATCTGGTGAGAGTGTGTGTGTGTGTGTGTGTGTGTGTGTGTGTGTGTGTCAGCATGGGCCATTTTTGGGGAACCCACAGAAATAAACAGCTCCAAAGAAGCCTGGAGCTGACATCTGCCAACAGGTTTCTCTCTCTCTCATTCTGTCTCTCCCCTGCTCAAACATTAGCTTTCAAAAGAGGCTTTGAAGTGTGTAATTACAAAACTGTTTCACCAGAGTCTCATTAAAACTCCACATGCCACCGGGAAGGGCTGGAAGTTGTTCCGCTCATGGCCCCCACCCTCCTACCATCCCCTTCGATTCCCACATCCACGCATCTCCCAAGGTGTCACTGCATCAAACCGTCTTCCCCGGGGGGTGAGAACAGAAAACACTGCATGCTGTTACTCCAGAGGAATGCCAGGAGAAAGTTTGGGAAGGGGAGGAGAGGAGAGGCTCGGCTCACTCCCGGATGTTGTCTGTTGTTAAGGCAGCTCGCCGGAAAAAGGAATCGGTCTCTTCCGTGGCTTGGGGGATCCAAGCTGCGTCCCCAATTAGCCGCAACCCCCGGTGACACCCACCCCACCAAAACTAAAAACACCGTGGGTATGCTTCAAATCTACACCGTGAGGCTGAGAGGTCTAGAGACAAAGTCTTTCTCATTCCCACATTCTGACAACTTGTCTCTCCCTATTTCCCGGTCATAGTTTCCCACTTTTCCCCCCCTCACTGAATGCCTCCTCTGTACCCTTCAATTTGTTCAAGGTGAACCCACATACAGCACGCATGGGTGCCTGTCTGTGTTTCTGCGACTGTGTGCCCGTCTGTGTGACCACTTGCCTGCTTGTGCCCCCACCTGGCTGCATGCCCGTGCCCCTGTCTGAGTGTCTGCCTGTCTGTGTGACCGTGTTTGCCTGTCTGTCGGTGCGGGTGAACTCAGGATCGTTACAGGTGCAGGTAGCTTCAGTTCAGTTCAGAGTTACGTGTGGCTCTCAATCACACAAAGGGCTCTTCACTAGGGCTGACATCAGGCCATGACTCACCCGAGCTCGCTCTGAATACACTGACTGAGAATCAACAAAACCTCGTGAGGGTGACTTGAATAACTGGCACCTGTGAATCAGAGCCTTTCGCTCACACACACACACACACACACACACACAGAGTGCCCCTGAACACAACATCTCTTTATTTCCAATCACACTGATGATCTCATTGCTCCACAGCCTCACTTTACAGAGATACTCTGACACAAAGACAGAGAGAGAGAGAGACCAGCCCACTATGAGAAAGGGTTGGGGGGGGGAGGGTGTGGAAAAGGACAGTGTCTGACCCACTGCCCCACCGAGTCCCAGAGGGAGGGGAGAATAGGACAGTGTCTGCCCCACCCTGTCCCAGAAGACATTTGAGGCTGTCAGATTTTGCTGTAATTACAACTGAAGTCTGAAAGGGAATGGGTGTCCCCCACGTTTCTCCCTCCCCCCCCACCCCAACCCCAACCTTGTGTCTGAGCCAGTACTCCACTCAGGGGGAGCTTTAACCTACTTTCCTATTCAAACTGCTCAGAGGTGCTGACTGAGCCATGGAACGGGTGGGACTTGAACAATAAAGGAGAGCTGCTAAAGGCCTAAAAAAACTTACCTGATCCAAGTCACTCCTTTGGAGCATTTCAGCGGGAGGGTGGGGGCAGGGGTCATCGATGGATGGGCTCGGCCGAATGGCCCGATCCCACCCCATGTCCAATTCAGTCAAGCGGCTGGTCACTAGGCCAGACGTGATCCAATTTCGTTTACACTCTTGAAGCAACATCTCTCAGTAGGTCGGCAGATTGAAAGGGTCGGGGGGGGGGGGGGGGCGGGGGTGGAATATTTTTTTTAAAAAAAGAAAAAAAATTATCCGATTTTGCAAACTTTCATTATTTTAACGCCGGGGCCTGGCGTGACCTCGGAGAGCACCAGGTCACCAGCAGCTGACAAGCTTCCCATCGCTACAGGCAACAGCCGGACTCCGAGGGCCCTGTCTGTCAATTCGCTTCACAAAGCCTTCAGGAGGGAAGGGGTTCGGTGTGGGGGTGGCGGGGGATGACCACAGCTGCCTCATAGATTAAACATTAAAATTCATTAAAAAAACATGAGACAATTCAAGGCCATTTCACAGACGTTGAGCAAACAAGACATTCTTTCTTCTTTATCTGCTGAAAGGATGCTTTACTCACTGTGCACTGTACACAAAAACGTGCCAGGACTTAATGAAAGTCAGGCTATTGTAAGAGAGCTCCTTTGGTTGCATTTCAGCTGGAGATTACGTAAATGTTTTAGAGGCTCCTGGCTATCAGGAAACTTCATCTCCATACCTTTGCGCCATATGCCACTGAGGAATTAATTATTAATCCGTTCTGTGCATATTCACGAACTTCAACAAAACCTCACACCTCAGCCTCAATCTTTGCCTGTTACCCCAACGGCTGTTTTGCTGCTGCATTCGTTAACTCTCCATTCGCGCTGATATGGTCACAGAGAGGGGGAAAAAAAGACCCTTCGGCCCATCGAGTCTGTGCTGATCAAAGTGAAGCACCTCGCTGTTCTCATTCCATTAACCAGGACTTGCACCACAGCCTTGTGCGCCCTGGCAAGGGTACATCTATACATTTCTTCAGTATTGCAAGGGCTTCTGTCTCTACCACTCTCGTGGGCAGCGAGTTCCAGGTTCTCACCGTTCTCTGGGCGAGAAACATTTTCCTCACATGCTCTCTGAACTTCTGCCCCTTACCTTTAAATTTAATGCCCCTGGTCAATGATCTCTCCACCAACGGTAAACGCTTCTCTCTCTGTACCTTATCTCATAAATTTTACACATCTCAATTATGTCCCCTCTGAGTGTCCTCAACTCTAATGAAACCAAACCTCATCCCATCCAACGTCTCTACCAAACAAATGCTCCAGCCCAGGTAAACCTCTTCCGCACCCTCTCCAGTCCTATCACACTTTGGAAGGGTTGTACAGATGTGATTCTAAGGGCTCCGTCAGTGAGGGAGTGCCGTAGTGTCAGAGGGGCTCTATTTTAGGTGAAAGTTATGCCGCATCAATTGGCCTTAAGAGATCCCAACTACCTAAGTGCAGCACCAACAACCACGCTCAACTCTGCTGCCTGAGCCTTAACTCAAGCCCCATCTGACCTGGACCACCCTTGTGATCGCTGACTTGCCTCAGACTCTGGGCCAAGCAAGGTCTCGATTGAGGTTCAGCTACTTTTTAAACTGAATTGAATTAAGTCTATTGGCACATGTTCTCAAACAAGGGTGGCACAGTGGCTCAGCGGTCAGCACTGCTGCCCTCACAGCACCAGGGTTCAATTCCACCCTGGGACGACAGTCTGTGTGGAGCTCACACGTTCTCCCTGCGTGGCTTTCCTCCCACAGGACGTGCAGGTTCGGTAGACTGGCCACACCCAAACTGCCCAAAGTTAACTGGGTTAACCATGGGAAATGCAGGATTACAAGGGTTGGTTAGGAGGCGGGTGGGGTGGGTTGGGGTTGCTGGTGATGGTCTGGATTGGGATGCTCTTTGGAGGTTGGTGTGGACTCGACGGGCTGAATGGCCTGCTTCCGCATGGCAGGGTTCTGAGATTCTAGAAATCCAGCGAAAAGTTTACAAGCCATCGCTTATGATGCCATCTTAGGTACGAGGTACAGATCTTCAGTACAAGCACTCGGGGGCAGGGGTGGGAAAAGAAAATCTTCTGTAATCTACCTCAGCCTCAAGATTTCAAGACTCTACACCAACCAGCCCGGCTTTCTTCCTTAGTGACGCACCATGAAACCAACCTCTTTGACCAAGTTTATCATCTGGCTTGGAGTCATGTATTTCTAGTACCATGTTCCTGCGAGGTGCCATGGGGCATCCTATCACATTCAAGGGAAGCAGTGGTCTAGAGGTGATGTCATTGTGCTAGGCTAATAATGAGGCAGCCTGGGTTCAAATGCCACAATGACAGATTGCAACAAATAAAATCTTGCACTGTTAATTATCGCAAAGCAAGGAAATTTTTAAAAAATCTCACGTGTTTCTCTAACGTCCTCCAGGGAAGGAAATCTGCCTTCTTAACTTGGTCTGGCCCACACATGACTCCAGACCCAACCTGACGTTGCTGGTTCCCAGATGCCCATTTCCCGTGAACGAACACAGAGAAAATTAACGAGGCTCTCGAAATGATTTGTGGTTGACAGGATGTCCCAAGATGGTCTTTTCTCGTTTTAGCAATAGATCCTATGGGCGGGCCAGCAGATTAGCTCCATACATGCTGTCCCCTTGGCTCGACGTGGGAAACGCAGTAGCCAAACTGAGCACAGCAAGATCCCACAAACCGCAACGCCAAACGAAAAACAAAATGACGAAGTGATCAGGATGCCCTCTGATACCTTGGCGCACACTAGGAGAAGGGAGTGCCAGGCTGGACCTCGGTGCTCTCAAACAGAGCACTGAGGCCAACCATATGCTGGGAGAAATCAGAGGTGCACCCACTGATTCCTAGGTGGTAGTCAGGCAGATCAATGGCATCGTACCCAGCCCCTCTGGCAAAGCTGCTCCACTCGAGCCAACATTCAAACCAAGTGGGTGCCTAGCTCTGTCTTGACCTACTTCAAAGCGAGTTGGGACGTAGGAAGGAGCACCAAGTGATTTGAACAGGAACCGTCTCAGATTGCTGACGGAGTGGGTCCCGAACCGAAACGTGTGTTCCTCCAGCTCCACACTGTTGTCTCTGAAAAGAAACTGCGTCCAGGGTAGAAGGATGATAGGAACTGCAGACACTGGAGAATCCGAGATAACGAGGTGCAGAGCTGGATGAACACAGCAGGCCGAGCAGCATCTCAGGAGCAGGAAGGCTGATGTTTCGGGCCTAGACCCTTCATCAGAAATGGGGGAGGGGAAGGGGGTTCTGAAATAAATAGGGAGGGGGGAGTGCAGAGAAGATGGATAGAGGAGAAGATAGGTGGGGAGGAGGCAGACCATTCAAAGAGGTCGGGACGGAGCCAGGAAAGGTCCGTATAGGTAGGGAGGTCAGTCTGGGGAAGACGGACAGGTCAAGGGGGCGGGATGAGGTTTATAGGTAGGAGACGGGTGTGTGGCTTCAGGTGGGAGGAAGGACAGGTTAGGGAGGCGGGGACGAGCTGGGTTGGTTTTGGGATGTGGTGGGGGAAGGGGAGATTTTGAAGCTTGTGAAATCCACAGCGATACCATTGAGCTGCAGGGTTCCCAAGCGGAATATGAGTTGCTGTTCCTGCAACCTACAGGTGGCATCATTGTGGCACTGCAGGAGGCCCAGGATGGACATATCGTCCAAGGAATGGGAGGGGGCATTGAAATGGTTGGCGACTGGGAGGTGCAGTTGTTTAGTGTGAACCGAGATGTTCTGCAAAGCGATCCAGTGTAGAGACAACCACTCTCCAGTCAAACAAGTGGAACAGCATCTTGCCAACAGAGAAGTGGCTGGCATGGGTAGATTAAAATCTACCTGCTTCCCCTCGCAGCTTCCACCCAGTCCCCTGGGAAATAGTGTGTGACTGTGAACAGGAGGGTGGGGAAAAGAGGTGGGTGAGAGGGTTGATCCCATTCACTGGGAAACAGGATGCCCAATGTCTGACTGTGATGGGGGGAGGGGGTGGAAAGAGGGTTAATTTCTCCAACCCCAGCCCGGGAATAGGCTGTCCCTGGTAAAAGGTGCACCGTGGGAATCAGACCAGGGGGACACCAGAATGAAACTGCTCATTCTCCGACTAGTTTCGGGCAAGACACCAAATTTGAAGTCGACTTGCACCAACCTGCCTCAAGGATTTGGCACATGAGAGGGAGACAGGCAAAAAAAAGGATCTGCTCAAACAAACACCCCTTCATCATCTGCTGCGCACAGGAGAGTCCGGAGAATCACTTGCAAATCTAGAAAATCAAAGTGAGAGTTTCGGCGAGAAAGGGAACTCAAAAAAGTTCCGGTGTGCCAGGAACCAGAGGACTCCGGTCTTCCGATCTCCAGGAAACTCCTGGAGAGAGTTGACGGCATCGATACAGAAAAATGGTCATTCCGCGCTGAGTCACGTCCTGGCGTTCCCTGCTGATGGAGAGATGTGCATTTAATTAGCGCCACTGACCACCTCAGGCCGTGGGGCCAACGAGGGTCTCGGTGAATTGTTGCAACGTCGGCTCCTAGCTGATGCACAGCAAGATCCCGCAGGCATTAACGAAATAACGGACGCAGGCATCTGCAGCCTGTTCCTAACTGCCCTTCGAACTGAGTGGGTTGAAGCCAGGTAAGAATGAACTGGATTGCCACGGGGCTGGAGTCATGTAGAGGCGAGGTTGGTTAAGTCATCAGGTTTACTTCCTTCCCGAAAAAGGGTGTTGGTAAACCGGATGGGATTTTGATGACCCTCTTACAGTGCGGTGCTCCCTCATCACAGCACCGTCAAGAGGATCAGTGCTGAGGGAGGGCTCCACTGCTGTCCTGCCTTTCCTCAAAACAACACATCAAACTGAATCTCAGCCTTTCCAACGGCCACTATTTCTGAGAAGGGGTTTCTTCCCGGTATTTTGTGCTAGCAGTCAAGCAGCACCCCAAGAGCAGAATGCCCGGTCACTGGCTCATCATCAGCGGGATCTTTCAGTGCACAATTCTACTGCCGCATTTCGACAGCACGTCGCTGGTGGACAGTAACGGACTGTGGGACATTTTGCGATCATGAAGAGCCCTCAAGCAATGAAAACCCGTTCTTTCAGGTTAACACAAATTTTTGCACAAACAGATTCAAGGCCAGCTTCTTCCCCGCTGTTATCAGACTTCTGAATGGACCTTGCAAATGTTAATTCTGATCTCTCTCTCTCTGCATCTTCCCTGCGGCTGTGACACTATTCAGCACACTGTTCTGCTACCCTGATGCACTTTGTACCATACGATCTGCCTGCATAGAATGCAAAACAACGCCTTTCACTGTATCCCAGTGCATGTGACAACAATAAATCAAACTCAAAATGACAAGAGTGTGCAAGAGGAGAAAAAGAAGGGAGGGAGAGGAATGCTGCAAACCACGGTGCACAGTGGAAAATAAGTTTGGACAAGCAGTCCAGAGTCGGGCTAAGAGCAAAATACATCCACGTATATAAAAAAAAATAGATCTTAAGTAGTTTAAATGCCATGACTGTAAAAAAAGGGCAGTTGGCAACTACTTAAGAGTGACAAGACGGCTGGAAATAACCATTACTCACAAGGAAACACTTGGGGAACAGGTAGAAGGTGGTGAGGCAGTTAAGCCCTGAAAATAACACATAAACTGAACACTCAAACCACCGAGACTGAGGGTTCATGTGATGTGAAACCATAACTGAAGTCTGCACTACTCAAAACAAAAAAATGGGGAATGGTAGATACCTGTTCAACATAGTTTATGCCGAGGAGATGTTGCATATGTCTCCCATGACACAAAATTGTATAAATATGTTGCTCTGAGCCCGACTTGGAGGCCTCTTCCCCCAGTTATGCGTAGTCTTGAACAAATCCACCTTGTCAAGATCCACTCAGGTCTGAAAGCTCAATTTTTGCAAAACCCTCTGTCATCTTTGGCCTCGTTTCCTGGGGTATTTCCTCCCTATTCACCCCCACCAAAACAAAGAATCAATTCATAAAGCAGGTCAAAGAGTAGGTGATCTATCCAGCTTTCTCCTTTGCATGGGATGTATGAAACATTCTCCTGTGCAATGCAGTGAGAATCCACTTTGGGCATTGATGTTAACAGGGTGGTTTTATATCAGCCAAAATAAAAAGAGTTAGTGCCCACCAGGCCGAGTATTGGGCACATAACTGGCCCTGTGTTCTGTCTCACAAGTATGCCTTTAAGAGACACAAGCTTATGACATCAGCACTATCTCGAGTGGGGTGTAAGGTATTGTGCTCCATCTTACCCTAGGGTCACCAAAAGGATGACACTCTACCCAAGTCACACTCCCCTGCTGTGATGTCATTGTGTTAGTTTCAGTGCAGTATGGCTCTTCAATCCGACTCGTCCGTTACAACCAGGTTTCCCTGAACTAAACTGGTCCCACTTCCCCACACCTGGCTCTTTTTTTTAAAAAAGAAAAATTCATTCATGGGATGAGGGCATCACTGGCTGGGCAGCATTTATTGCCCCTCCCCAAGAATGAACCACATTGCTGTGGGACTGGAGTCACACGTAGGCCAGACCAGGTAAGGATGGCAGTTTCTGTCCCTCAAGGACAGTAGTGAACCAGATGGGTTTTTCCCATTAATTGTTAATGGATTCACAGTCATTAGATTCTTAACTCCAGATATTTTATTTTACTCAAATTCCACCACCTGCCGCGTTGGGATTCAAATCTGGGTCCCCAGAACGTCATCTGGGTCTCTGGATTAACAGTCCAGCAATAATACCACTAAGCCATTGCCTCCTCAAGGCTCAGATCCCTGTGAACCTTTCCTATTCACATTCCTGTCCAAATGTCTTTTAAATGTTGTAACTAGACCTGCATCTGGCAGTTCATTCCAATCACTAACCACCCTCTGTGTAAAAGGAAAGTTGCCCCTCAGGTCCCTTTTAAAATCTTTCTCCTTTCACCCTAAAAATACACCTTTCAGTTTTGAATTCCCCCAATCTGGGCAAAAGACTTGCCTTATCTATGCCCGTCATGATTTTATAAACCTCGCTCAGGTCACCCCTCAACCTCCTACAGTCCAATGAGAAAAATCCAAACTTCTCTTTATACCTCACACCCTCCAGTCCTCACAACATGCTGGTAAATCTTTTCTGTAGCCTAACAATGTGAAGGCACTGAGGCTGTAAAGTGAACACATTATTGTCAATCCAGGGGACAGAGCAGCGTACTGTTTATAGCCCTCACACTGATGAGCCTGAGGAATGTAATGTCTGCATGTAACAGCTAATAAATGTCTTTCAGATTCTTCAACAAGGTATCCACACCCAGTTTCTTAGCTGCATAAGCATTGCAACAAGCGAAACACCTTATTGGAGACAGTGGCTGGTCTGCGCTAAGTGCTTTTCACAAACTGAGACTAATTTAGCTCCTGGGTGCAACAGTGCCAATCAGATCCCGACTTCCCACTTCCATTTGTACAGACATGAAAGCATAATTAATACAAGCTACTTTCAAAACCAACTCAAGTCAGATTTTATCCACATCCCAGCCCAACCCACCTCACCAAGTTTATCCTTCCCCAGGAAAAGCCAAGTAATTTAGGTGAGTTCACAAATGTAACAGGTGAGCAATATGGAGTGTTCTTGCTGCATTTAATGGCTTTTATACTCGAGTGCTTGCATTTCGTAGTATCACGATATGATCCAGTACAGTTTAGGCCTCTACATGGCACGTTCCAGATTCCAGCACATTCCAAAAGCTTTACCACCGATAAAAACAGTGGGAAAACAGTATTGCAGTGGAAAAGTTGGCCATTTCGCCCACCAGCTCTATCATCTAGTCTGCCTTTATTAACTAGCGCCAGTCTTCTGCCTTTCTCAACTTCTCCAACACCGCCCCCCCGCGTAACGCTGCACACCATTTCTAACCGCCCGCCGCCCACCAAAAAATCTTCTTGAAGGCAGGCACTATTGTAACACAGGGAACGATAACATTTACTCACAGCGAGCCCCCAGAGGTCAAAGGTCCAGCCAGTGATGGACCAATTCTTATCCACAGCGCCCACGTTAGTCAAAATTCCAATACCAACACCCCGCTCCTATTTCAAACAGTGGCTACATCCACCTGAGAGGGAGGGAGCCAGACATTGCGGGGGTGGCGGGGTGACACCTGAGAGACACGTAAAGCAGCAAATCCCCTCAACCCACCCACCCCCAAGCACTGCCCCGGGTGGGACTCGAACCCACCAGTTTCTGATGGGATTGCACCATCGGTTATACAAACACGTCCCGGAAAGTCCAGCTGGCAGAGAAAGATGAAGCAAAAAGTGCTCTCTTTTTGTTCGCCCAGTTAATTAATGCACAGCACATCACATCACACAAAAGCGTGGAGTACAAGCCTCCGCTCAGTTCTGATGAAGGTGACTTGCAGAAATTTCATTCTAATCTCGACTTTTTTTGGGGGGGGGGCGCTGGGGTCTGTAAAATCGGGACTGGGGGGTGGGGGGAAAAGAAAGAGGCAGATTGGAAATCAAGGGGAATTCCGAGATGTCTCGCACAGGCAGCATAAGCAGAGCTGCAAAACAGCCAAACTGAAACAAACTTCCAACGAAACAAACTTTAATTAAAGCTGGTTACCTTGTGGCAAATCCAGAAGGCACTCCCTCTTCAGCTCAGCGAAAGTCACCTGCACGCAGGTCAATCCCAAATCTCTGTTTTGTTGCATTCACAGTCGATCTCCAAACCCCACTCCTTTTTGCCGGGGAAGACGAAAAGACCTCGAAATTAAAAGCCCCGAGTGATTCAAGAAAGGGCTTCCTCCGAGAAATGATCGGGAGATGGAAACTGTCCTATTATTTTACTGCCCATGCACCAGGAACTGCTCACTCTCTCGCTAACCTGCTGGAGACTGAGGGGGTGGGATCAGTCAGTCGCTGTTAATATTCAGAGACTCCGCCTCTCCGCCAGCAACGCAAACTCCCACTTTGAGCGTTTGCCACTCGGTTTAGAGGAAAAATTGTTTTCACAGAGCCAAAAACAAAACACAGAGGGAGCTGGCGACAGGAGCCCCCCCCCCCCCCCCCCGGCCCAAACCTTCCTTCTTAAAAGAAATATTCCAGATACACACTTCTGCCCGTCCCCGGTGCCTGAAACAGTGGGCTCAGAGGAGGTGGTTCTGAAAGGGGCAGGCGCCACCCCGTGTCAGAAAAGGGGCTGCAGAAACTCTTGTGGGCAGAGGAACGGAGTTAGGGTTTTGAGCCTGGGTGTGACTTTTTTTCTTTAGAAGGTTTTGGAAAACGACTTTTCTTGTTTTGAAAGACAAGTGCTTTTGTCGCCAGAGGCCTAGTGCAAAACATAAAAGGGGTTCTTCACGGTTGGCCTAGCCATACTCCGCTTATGCCATGCTCACCGCACCCAACGCTGAGTGCTGGCACTTGGCGGGGGTGGGGGGGGGGTGCGGAGGAAGTTTGCTTGGTTGATTTTGGAGTTGAGTGGGGGTTGGCTTAGGAGGAGGGATTGAGTAGACTGGGACTATACTCGTTGGAATCTGGAACAATGACACCTGGAATCTTATAGAAATGTAAAATTATGAAGGGAATAGATAAGATAGAAGCAGGGAGGTTGTTTCCACTGGTGGGTCAAACTGGAACGAGGGGGCGTAGCCTCAAAACAAGGGGGGAAGCAGATTTAGATCTGAGTTGAGGAGGAACGTCTTCATCCAAAGGGTTGTGACTGATTGGAATTCCTTCCCCAGGGAAACGGCTGAGGCTCCCTCATTGCATATTTTTAAGGCAGATATTTTTGAATAGTGAGGGAATTAAGGGTTAGGGCGAGCAGGCGGGTGAGCAGAGCTGAGTCCAGAAGGATGAGCCACGATTTTACTGAATGGTAGAGCAGGCTCGAGAGGCCAAATGGCCCACTCCTGCTCTTGTTTCTCATGTTCACCACCACCAGCCCCAGGGAAAAAGACCCTTGTCACTCACCTTATCTGTCTATAAGGTCACCCCTCAACCTCTTACACTCCAGTGAAAAAAAAGTCTCAGCCCCTCCGAGATATTCGGAACTGCCAATGCTGGACAATCTGAGATCACAAGGTGTAGAGCTGTCTGAGGGTCTAGACTCGGAGATGTCAGCTTTCCTGCTCCTCTGATGCTGCTGGGCCTGCTGTGTTCATCCAGATCTACACCTTGTTATCTTAGCCTCTCCAGTCTATTTTTATAACTCAAACCCTCCATTCCTGTCAAGGTCCTGGTAAATCTTCCCTGAACTCTCTCCAGCTTAAAAATATCCTTCCTGTATCAAGGGCAACCTGAACCCATTGATCTCTTTCGCCCCAAGTACTATCCACTCCTTGCTGAAATCACACAATGTTTTGGCCTCAACGTTCTCTGATAATGAATTCCAAAGGCTCACCAGTCTCTTTCCACCCAGAATGTTGTGAAAGTTGTCGGTTTTGCTGGTAAGTGGGAATGAGTACAAAATAAAAGTTGCAGTCAACACAAACACATTATTATGCTGCATTATAAAACATTGGCTCAGTCTGGAGTGTTGTGTCCAGTTTGAGGCACCACACCTTTAGTAAGGAGGTATGAAGACTTTGAGGGAGAGCTCACAAAAAGGTTTAGATTAGATTAGATTCCCTACAGTGTGGAAACAGGCCCTTTGGCCCAACAAGTCCACACTGCCCCTTGAAGCATCCCACCCAGACCCATCCCCCTATAACCCACACACCCCTGAGCACTACGGGCAATTTAGCACGGCTGATCCACCTAGCCTGCACACCTTTGGAGTGTGAGAGGAAACCACAGCACCTGGAGGAAACCCACGCAGACATGGGGAGAAAGTCCAAGCTCCACACAGACAGTCATCCAAGGCTGGCATCGAACCCGTGCCCTGGGCGCTGTGAGGCTGCAGTGCTAACCACTGAGACACTGTGCCACTCCAACGATTTGGGAGTCTGGTTCTGAGGATGAGGAACTTCAGTTACATGGCTAGATCAGAGAAGCTGGGATTGTCTTCCTTAGAGATGAGAAGGATAAGGAGAGATATGACATCCCCAGGGCTCAGGCGAGAGTAAATGGGGAGAAACTGTTGCTGGAAGGAATGAGGGCCACAGGACATCAGCCAAAGGTCAATGAGTTGGCATTGTGAGGGAAAAGCTTTTTAACTCAGAGGGTGGTTAGGATATGATACCTGAGAGTGCACTGGAGGAGGATTCAATGTTAGTTGTCAACAGGGGACTGGTTAGTTATCTGAAGAGACCAGAACTTGCAGGGTGACAGAGAAAGGTTGCAATTGGTGGGACTGGGTGAGTTCGCTTACAGAGTGCTAGAATGACCTTCTTCTGTACAAAATAAAAGTTGCAGTCAACACAAGCACATTATTATGCTGCATTATAAAACATTGGTTCAGTCTGGAGTGTTGTGTCCAGTTTGAGGCACCACACCTTTAGTAAGGAGGTATGAAGGCTTTGAGGGAGAGCATCCAGCATGGAAACAGACCCTTTTGGCCCAACCAGTCCATGCTGAACA
The DNA here is from genome assembly GCF_030684315.1 of Stegostoma tigrinum. Taxonomy (NCBI): domain Eukaryota; kingdom Metazoa; phylum Chordata; class Chondrichthyes; order Orectolobiformes; family Stegostomatidae; genus Stegostoma; species Stegostoma tigrinum. The sequence goes on along the minus strand of NC_081387.1, from coordinate 12,894,379 downwards.
TAATCCCAAACTAAACTTGACCCACCTGCCTGTTCCTGGCCCATATCCTCCAAACCTTTCCTATTCATGTACTTATCCAAATGTCTTTTAAACATTGTAACTGCACCCACATCCACCACTTCCTCAGGAGGCTCATTCCACGTGCGAACACCCTCTATGTAAAAAAAAATTGCCCTCGTGGATTTTTAAATCTCTCTTCTGTCACCTTAAAAATGTTCCCCTGAGTCTTGAAATTCCCCATCCAAGGGAAAAGACCATTAACCCTATCTATATCCCTCTTGATTTTTATAAACCCCAATAAGGTGAAAAAGTCCCAGCCTATCTAGCCTTTCTTTGTAACTCGAACCTTCCATACTCAGCAATATCCTGGTAAATTCCCTCTGAACCCTCTCCAGCTTAATAATACCCTTCTTGTAACTGGGTGACCAGAACTTTATGACCTCAACATTGATGTCCCAACTCCTATACTCAAAGATCTGAACAATGAGAGCAAGCGTGCTAAATACCTTTTTAACCACCCTGTCTACATGTGACAGAAACTTCAAAGAAATATGCACCTGAACCTTCAGGTCTCTTCACTCTTGTAATCATGATGTGATGGAGCCTCACAGCTGGGAAGTGTAGCTTGTCACCAGCTTAGATTATTTTGTCTGGAGGCTCCCCTACCATATTCCTTAATCACAGGATCTTAGAATAGTTACTGGTGCTGAAGGAGGCCATCGCGCCCATGTTGGTTCCATCCCCCATTGCCAATCTCCTGCCTTTCCCCCATACCGCATTATTCTATCCAAACAGTTATCCAATCCCCTTTCAGACCATGACCGTAAGATACAGGAGTAGAATTAGGCCATTCAGCCCATTGAGTCTGCTCTGACATTGGGTCAGGGCTGATATGCTTCTCAAACCAATTGTTTTGCTTCCTCTCCGTAAACCCTTGGTCCCCTTCCTAATCAAGGACCTATTTATCTCTGGCTGAAAGACACCCAATGCCTTGGCTTCCACAGCTCTCCCTGTGTCCCACAGATTCACCACTCTCTAGCTGAAGAGGTTACTATTCATCTCAGTTCTGAAGGGTTATCCCTTCATCCTCGATTCCTCGTCTCCTACCTGGTGGAAACATCTTCTCCAAGTCTGCTCTATCCAGGCCTCTCGGTAATCGGTTAATTTCAATAAGATTCCCCCTCATCCTTCTGAACAGCACTGGGTACAGACCCAGAGTCCTCAGCCGCTCCTCCTTTGACAAGCCCTTCGACCCCGGGATCGTTCTTTTTGAACCTCCTGTAGGCCCCCTTTTGGATACTTCACTCCACCTGCCTCTGTTACCCTTTCAGATCCTTCCTGAAGCTAATCTCTTTGAGGAATCTTTCAGTCAACCCCTTGGCATGTCTGTGCCCTCGCTAACACCCCCCCCCCAACCCTGCCCACCCACTTGTTGTCCCTGCTTCCAACTGATGTGCTACAAAATCCCGGACAAAGCAAATGTTGGCTTTTTTGTTTCTTTATTCGTTCAAGGGATAATGGCATCGCTGGCTAGACTGCATTTACTGCCCATCCCTAATTGCCCAGAGGGCAGTTAAGAATCAACCACATTGCTGTGGGTCTGGAGTCACGTGTAGGTAAGTCACGTGGCAGTTTCCTTCCCTAAATGGCATTAATGAACCAGATGGGTTTTTTCCGAACAATCAATTCACGGTCATCATTAAATTCTTAATTCCAGATATTTATTGAATTAAAATTCCACCACTTGCCGTGGCAGGATTCAAACCTAGGTCCCCAGAACATGATCTGGGTCTCTAGATTAACAGTCCAGTGATAATACCACTAGCCCATTGCCTCCCCCGATGGCTGGGAGGCATGTTGTCCATGCAGTTGCAGGACGGTACAGGCCCTCGAGGTATTTCATCATGGCTCTGCAGCCATGCAAGATGGTGGCATGGCACTGGCTTTCCATACACTCACCCTGACCAGTCCGCAGCGGGTTTTTCCCCTGGTCCTTGTGGCTTGCTCCAATGGGTGGCTCAGTGGTTAGCACTGCAGCCTCACAGCACAAGGGGCCTGGGTTCGATTCCACCCTCGGGCGACTGTCTGTGTGGAGTTTGCACGTTCTCCCCGTGTCTGCGTGGGTTTCCTCCGGGCGCTCCGGTTTCCTCCCACAGTCCAAAGGTGTGCAGATTAGGTGGATTGGTCCACACTAAATTGTTCTGTAATGTCTGAGGATGCACAGTCTAGGTGGATTAGCCTGAGGAAATACAGGGTCTGGGGGGATGCTCTTTGAAGGGTTGGCATGGACTCGATGGGCCGATTGACTAGGTTCTGCACTGCAGGGATTTTATGAAGTATAGGCAGGCAAAAGGAGATTCTCCCATCCCCCTCACCCTTTGCCTTGGGAGGGTGGGAAGCAGACCTTTTGAAGGTTTGGGACTGTTGCCCTCACCAAACAAATGTTTGCAGAATCTGCACCCCCAGTTCTCTTCTGCATTCCCTGTGGCCAGCTCTTGTTTGTTTCCCACTGAGTAAAGATGACTAAAAGGCCCCTAGAGACTAAGCCTCTGCATATGTTACTTTTTTATCATTTGAAATGGTTAAACACAGACAGTAGAGTGTGATTTCCCGAGCCACTTAGGGCTGGTTTCACACTTCGGCCAGCTGTTTCACATATTTGACCGCTTCAATCCAGGCCAGTGCTTGCTGTGCGTGGTATGTGGCTCGGTGGGTAGCATTCGCTCAGAAGACTGAGTGTTCAAGACCCAGCACCAAGGCAGAAAAGTAACATGGATGGTCCAGGTTGTATTCCAATGCAGCGCTGAGGAAGTGCTGTCCTGTCAAAGGTTCAGCTGGCTTTTGAATGTTTAAACCAGAAGTCAAAGAAGCTTTGGGAGGTCTGGCAGTCATGATAGGTGCATCTATTCTATTTGCCTACATATGCTTAGTGGCTTCCAAATTCTCAATGCTCTCTAGGTGAGAAGTTGCTTCTAAATTCATACTCGTCTTTGCTAGTCTTAAGGCCTCTCTACAGGTGAAATTAACTTCTCCATATGAAACTCTCTTAACCATGGAATCCTTACAGGGTGGAACGAGGCCACTGAGCGTGCACCAAACTTCCAAAGAACATCCTGCTGAAACGCAGCTCCCTGTAACCCTACACTTCCCATGGCTAATCCAAACTAGACTGCGCATCCCTGGACACTAATTTAGCATGGCCCACCTTTGGACTGTGGGAAGAAACCGGAGCACCCGGAAGTAACCCGCGCAGACACGGGGAGAATGTGCAAACTCCACACAGACAGTCACCCGAGGGTGGAATCGAACCAGGATTCCCAGCGCCGTGAGGCTGCAGTGCTAATCACTGCGCCACCGTGCTCAGTCAGAACTCCCAATCGTTCCTTCCAAGTGCCTCTCGCCATCTCCGCTGTTTGGTTTTTCAGCTGGCCAGACACAGGCCCTCTCACGCCCACGGTCCTTTTCTTCATGCCAGGTGGAAGGGAAGAGTTTGAGAAGGTCCACTGTGGAATCTGCCATCATTAACTCGATACCCTGGAATCTTTCCCAACTGTGTACTACACATGCCACACATACCTTCTGGTGCTTAACAGATGGGCCAGGGTTCACGGGAGGAATATAAAACTCTCTCATCTGACTCTTGTGGTCCATGATGTCATGCGATAGCCTTCACTGAATGAACACTCTGCCATTCTCTATTAACCGCCCAGCGTTTTCATTCTTCACAATCTTTAGCTGTCTGCCTTTAGGTATTTATATCTCGTTATCCGCATCTTGTTTTCTCTCTCTCTCTCTTTCTCTCTCTCTCTTTCTCTCTCTCTCTCTCTCTCTCTCTCTCTCTCTCTCCCCCCCAACACTCTGTCCAAACACCCCCTCCCCATCTCCGCTGGCTGTTTCTCCCCACATTGGGACTTTTTGGTCACATTTTATTTTTTCCAAATTCTGCAGGGATCTGAGACTTAAATTGCTTTCAAAGAAACCTTTCTGTTATCGAGGTGAAAACTAAAGAAGCTCCTACTGCAGAGGCGCTGCCAAACCTGCTGAGTTTTTCCAGCAATTTCTGGTTTGGTACATATCTTTGAATTGAATTAGCTTTATTGACACACGTACACAAAAAGGCCATTCAGCCCTTCTAGTCCACGCTAGTGTTCCCCCCACCCCCCGGCTACAACCCATCTTGCCCCTCCTCCATTCTTTTCTCCTTCATTTGAATTCCACCTAAAAGTGTCTATTCCATTTGCCTCCATGTGGTTAGTGAGTTCCACATTCTCAAAGCTTTCTAGGTGAGAAGTTCCTTCTAAATTCACACGTGCGTTTGTTAATGATCGTCTTCAGGCCCTGTGCACTTCTCTATAGGTGAAATCAACTGCTCCATATCAAACTCTCTTAATCACAGAATTCCCTACAGGGCTGAAAGAGTCCATTCGGGCCATCGGGTCTGCACCAGCCGCCCCCCCCCCCACCCAAAAAGAGTTTCTCCAACATTCTCTGTGTTTATTTCAGATTTTCAGCATCCATAGCATTTTGCTTTCAGCTTGTTCTATCTTTCCTGGTGTGTATTGACATTGTAAATCATGTTTTTCTTAATCTTCTCCAGCGCCTCGATATTCCTGTTAGAGTATGGAGACCAGAACTGTACGCAGTTCTGCAAGTGTCACCTCACCAGGATCCTGTCTAAGTTGAACTACAGCTTTGCTGTTCCTCTTGAAATGAACTCAAGTGTTTGGAATTTTTTTTTAATGGCTCTTCATATCTCTGTCGCTCTTCATCTTAATGCCTCTTCTGTCAGTGACGGCTGACCTCTCAGCTGGCTTATTCTGCCTGCTTCAGGCTGTACACCTGGCTATGCCTGGTTCTGACAGGCACAGTAACAAGCAACCCTCTTCACCCCTCACACTGCATCCCACCCTGAAGCTGCAAATTAGTTTTAACAGCTTGGACGATTTATTCTAGCCAAACTCCCATGGTGGTTCAGCCCAATGTAACAAACCACCGTATCTCTGCACCGTCCATATAGTAGCCATCCCATCTCATAGGAGCAAAGGCGGACTGTTCGGCCCAATGAGTCTACTCAGCTTGTTGTTGCGATCGTGGCTGAGTTGATGACCCTCAAATTCCATTTTCCTGCTGCATCCCCCTAACCCTGGATTCCCTTTCAATGTTGAGAAGTCTGTCCATCTGAGGCTTGGGAATACTTAACAATGCAGCTCTGTGTGGTAAAGAATTCCACAGGTTCACCACTCCCTAATAAAAATTAAACATCTTCTTAATCTCTGCTTTAAACAGGCAACAGGGTTACAGGGGTAGGGCAGGGCTGGTGGTTTAGGCGGGATGCCCTTTGGAAGGTCAGTGAGGGCTCGACAGGCTGAATGGCCTGCTTCCGCACTATGGTTGTGTGAGCTCCTCGCTCTGAGATTGCGCCCTCTGCCCCTAAACTCCCCAACAAGGAGACACCTCAGTCCCTGAGCTGTAGCTGAAAGCCTCAACCATGTCATTGTGCAAACTGATGGGCACATGAAATAGGATTTGCCCCCCTACCCCCACCACGAGCCCGCTCTGTTTGATAAGATCGTGTCTCATCATGTTTTGGGCTTAATTCCACTTTCCTAACTGGCCCCTGTATGCTTTGACCTCCTTGTCAGTCAACAATCCACTCATGTCTGCCTTAAATAAGTATTCAATCACCCTGCCTTTACCAGTCTCTGGAGAGAAGAGTTCCACAGACTCATAATCCTCTGGGGAAAGAAATTTACTAACGCCCTTTCGGGAAGAAAATCTGCCATCCTTACCTGGTCTGGCCTACTTGTGACTGCAGGCCCACAGCAATGCGGCTGACTCTCACCTGGCCTCTGGGTAACTAGGCATGAGCAAAAAATATTGGCCTGGCCTGCCACCTGCACGTCTCATGAATGAATTAAAAAAAAGAGAGGGGGGACGGTCACTCTCTGCCTCATTCTGTCTCTATCCAAACCTCTCGTAAAGACACCGATTATTTCAAGGGAATGTGGAGACCCAGTCTGGTCACCTTCTCCTGGTAGATATATCTCACACCAGCCCCTTATTTCTGGGTGTCATCATTGTAAATCCCTTTTCTTGCATTCTCCCCAGAGCCTCTGAAAAGACCAGGCCTTTGAGTAGGCCCTCTGCCATTCAAAATGCTGATGATTCATCTGATTGGAGCCGCAAACCTATTGTCCTGCTTACTCCTCCCTTGACTCCCAATTGTCAATCGACAATCTGGACCTTTTTTTTATAATAACAATAATAATTATTATTTTTAATCCATCTACTATGATATGCGGCCCCCCGCCATCACCCCGGTCGGGTCGTACTTAAACCCAAGATAATAAAGTGTGAAGCTGGATGAACACAGCAGGCCAAGCAGCATCTCAGGAGCACAAAAGCTGACATTTCGGGCCTAGACCCTTCATCAGAAAAGGGGGATGGGGAGAGGGAACTGGAATAAATAGGGAGAGGGGGGGAGGCGGACCGGAGATGGAAAGAAAAGAAGATAGGTGGAGAGGAGAGTAGAGGTGGGGAGGTAGGGAGGAGATAGGTCAGTCCAGGGAAGACGAACAGGTCAAGGAGGTGGGATGAGGTTAGTGGGTAGGAAATGGATGTGCGGCTTGAGGTGGGAGGAAGGGATGGGTGAGAGGAAGAAGAGTTTAGGGAGGCAGAGACAGGCTGGGCTGGTTTGGGATGCAGTGGGGGAAGGGGATGAGCTGGGCTGGTTGTGTGATGCAGTGGGGGGAGGGGACGAACTGGGCTGGATCCCCACCCTTGTCTGCCTTTCGGAGAGACCACTCTCTCCATGACTCCCTTGTTCGCTCCACACTGCCCTCCAACCCCACCACACCCGGCACCTTCCCCTGCAACCGCAGGAAGTGCTACACTTGCCCCCACACCTCCTCCTCCACCACTATCCCAGGCCCCAAGATAACTTTCCAAATTAAACAGAGGTTCACTTGCACATCTGCCAATGTAGTATACTGTATCCATTGTACCCGGTGTGGCTTCCTCTACATCGGGGAAACCAAGCGGAGGCTTGGGGACCGCCTTGCAGAACACCTCCGCTCGGTTCGTAATAAATAACTGCACCTCCAAGTCGCGAACCATTTTAACTCCCCCTCCCATTCTTTCGACGACTTGTCCGTCATGGGCCTCCTGCAGTGCCACAAGGATGCCACCCGAAGGTTGCAGGAACAGCAACTCATATTCCACTTGGGAACCCTGCAGCCCAATGGTATCAATGTGGATTTCACAAGCTTCAAAATCTCCCCTTCCCCTACTGTATCCCAAAACCAGCCCAGTTTGTCCCCTCCCCCCACTGCCTCACACAACCAGCCCAGCCTGTCTCTGCCTCCCTAATCTGTTCTTCCTCTCACCCATCTCTTCCTCCCACCTCAAGCCGCACATCCATTTCCTACCCACTAACCTCATCCCACCTCCTTGACCTATCCGTCTTCCATGGACTGACCTATCCCCTCCCTACCTCCCCACCTATACTCTCCTCTCCACCTATCTTCTTTTCTCTCCATCTTCGGTCCGCCTCCCTCTCTCTCCCTATTCATTCCAGAACCCTTTCCCCATCCCCCTCTCTGATGATGGCTCTAGGCCCGAAACGTCAGCTTTTGTGCTCCTGAGATGCTGCTTGGCCTGCTGTGTTCATCCAGCTCCACACTTTGTTATCTTGGATTCTCCAGCATCTGCAGTTCCCATTATCTCTACTACTTAAACCAGGATCATTTGGTCCCAGTGTGGAGACCGCTATCCCAAGACCCTTTGCTCCTGCATTAAGAAGGACTGTAATGTTGAACTTTTACCTTATTCCTTTATTTTTCTACTTATTTTATGAAAGCGATGGTCAAATTTTTAACATTTTTTTAACTATTTTGTACCTTGGCACCTTTGTACCTAAGATGGTGATGTGTGTGGAGACTTTATAAAGTTTTTTTTACTGTACTTCTGTACTTGAGTGCACATGACAATAACATCAAAATCTAAATTAAGTGTAACATGATGACTGGAATCGATTTGGAGGGTTAACTACCTTGCATTGCTCTTGTCATCTAATGGGACTGACGCTCTGTCTGATGTAAGGAACTTGCATCTTGGTCTCCCTTCTCACTGTTGTCACTGCTTCAGATCTAATGTGACGGAGGTTGCAAAAGTACAAATGCAAGGCAGAGCTCAGTGGAATTTCACTGAAGGAGTGGCTGTCACAGTGCGCTTATCGGCAATCCCCAAATTAGAACTCTATCAATCCCACTGGGCATTAAGTTCAAGTGCTCTATAAATACAGCTGCAGGACCACGTCACAGGACCCTGGGTGGGGGTGCTGTTATCTGCGAGATGGAGCGCTCTGCAATAGCCTCGCTGGCAGATGGGACAGCTACACCAAACAAAGCTGTGGGTCACTTATCGACAGACTCGCGCTTGGTGCATAACAAGTATCTTTGGCTACCTCAAGAGGACCTCAAGTGCTTCACACACCCAATCAAACACTTCTGTCCTCCAATTCTGGCATCTTACATAAGCCTCCTGATTTCAATCACCCTGTCTTTGATGGTCAAGCCTGGGTCCTGAGCTCTAGGTCACACACTCTCAACCTCCGTCTCTTTCTTTCCACTTAGGTCAGACTTTAAAAGTGTCCCCTTTGACTGAGCTTCAGTTTTATTGCAAAACATACACTTTAATAATACAGAAAACCTTTATCTGCACTCACAGTCCTTGCATATCAAGAAAAACAAACATTGGGATTTGACATTCACTGCCAGTTGTGAAAAACCAAAGGCATTTCTCACTTTTGCAGGAGACTATCTACATGGAGTTGAGGCACCGAGAGGGTCTGATCACTGAACATTCCCCCACTGTACTTCGGCAGGAAGACCTCAGACAGTGGTCTTTCTCCTTGGCAGCAGCTGCCCCAAGCTTTAGTGCGTCCCTCAGCACGTAGTCATGGGCCTTGGAATGTGCCAGTCCGCAACACTCAGTCAGGGCCAACTCCCCGCTCTGGAAAACCAGCAAGGTTCAGACAGACCAGAGAGCAGATTAGGGAGGCAGAGACAGGCTGGGCTGGTTGTGTGATGCAGTGGGGGGAGGGGACGAACTGGGCTGGTTTTGGGATACAGTAGGGGAAGGGGCAGTCGATGTTTGTCCCAGGGAGCAAAACGTAGGGTGCAGAGTCACGGAGCTGCTCAGGAGGAAACTCGACAAAAAGCGCTGCATCTCTTGTACCTCCTCCTGCAAAGGCACATTCCAGCAGGCGACGTGTGACAGTCTCTTCACCAGCACAGCTGCTTTGCGGGCAGTGCGCAGTGGCACAGAGAATCTGGGCACACATGAACGATCTGATACGCAGTGACCCCTCTCACAACCAGCCCTCGGCGCTTGTTGGAAAGCTGTGGTGGTGAGGCTTTCTGCCAAATGTCTTCGACAGGCTGCTTTTGGTTTGCCTGCGGCTAGACCTCTCAAGATCGCTCAGCAATAAATCGCTTCTCCCTTGGGATGTTTGCACCACATTGCCAGTGGCGTACAAGGGTGCGTTTCTGATGTTTTAAAGCAAGGCCAGCCAACATCTACCACGTGATATCACAAACAGCAAGGTGTTAAGTGAATAGATAATCTGTCTGTCAGCGATGTTTGCCCAAGACATTAAACATTGGCCCTGTCTATAACATTTGAAGTAAGAGTATATGAAATTTCTCTGAAAGCCCATTCTGGATCCCCTCCCCTCCCCGCTACTACATTCTTCAACCTTTTCTCTATGAAGTCATTGTTCAGGCAAGGCCCCAAACCTGTTCTTTCAGTTTACTGTCTTGCAGAGTCGACATTAGCTGCAGACAAGAGGCTGTTGTTCCCAGAAAGCCAAGTTTTGAATGAAATGCCAAACCTTCTGGGTCAAACCAACTGCAGCTTTGACCCAGGCAACGTGTTCTTTGTTTTTGCTGAATACTATTGGCTGCAGTGGTGCAAGTGGTCACGGCAAATCGATCCAACCAACTTTGAACTCTCAACCATGTGTCAGTGTATCGGAGTCAATTTGATTTCTGACTGTCGTATGTACCTCAGCACAGTGAAATGTTTTGTTTTGCCCGCAGGTCACAGAGTACAAAGTGCACTAGGGTGACAGTACAGGGCGAGGAATACAATGCTGCGGCCGCAAGAGAAATCAACATTAAATTTAAAATTGGACGGGCCCATTCAGAAGTCTGAAAACAGTGGGGAAGTTTTTGAATCTTTTGAATCTTTTGATATGTGTGCTTAAGCTTTTCTGTATCCTGCCGGACGGAAGAGGTTGGAAGGGGTTATAACTGGGTATTTGTGTTCTTCCGCTCAGGTAATTGCCCTAAAACGGGTCTGACGTCTGTCCAAAACCTGAACAAATTATCGCCTGTGCCACCCATCTTCCTGTGTTAACACACCAACTAGGTGCAGGAGATCGGCCCTTTGAGGCTGTCCCACTGTTCAGTACGAACATGACTATTCGTCCAACTCCGTTTTGGCCCGTCTCCGCGCTCTCTCTCCCCATTCCCTTTGACTCCTCTGGCTTGAAGAACGTTTAGCCTGTTCTCGGAAATCGTTCAATGTGTTGCCTCCAATGGCTTTCTTGGGCTGGGAACTCCCACCACTCTCTGAGCGGAGAAGCCTTCCCTCATCTCAGTCCTCAAAAGGCGTGGCCCTGCAGTGGATTCTGTCACCCTCCCCACTGGCAACCCTGGGACCTGGATCAACATTGTGGGGGCACAGGTTCGAGCCCCGCCAGTCGCGTCTGGTGGAATAGAAATTAGAAGACATAAAGCCAGTCTCAGTGATGGGCCCCATGCTGGGTGAAACCTATCTGATATCCTTCTGAGAAGGAAAACCCTGTCCTGTGTCCACACCCACAATCAAATCATCAAAGGGATTGGAGCACACTGCACTGAGCTCTTCGGCAGTGGTACCCAAGCCCAGATGAGATTCACACGAAAGGATTCAGTGACTGGAACTGGATGTCACCCTGTCTATAGCTGCCTACTACTGCTGGAGGCATCATAGGATGGGGGCAATGCCAGCCAATTTTTGCCAACAGTGAACCATGCTGCTGAGGGTCTGGAGTCGTCGAGGATATTGGTGAACCAGATGGGTTTTTTTGTATATTTTAAAAAGAACCACAACGTCTTACGACACCATCGCGCAGACTAAGCTTCGTGTTATTCCACCAGACGCCAGGAGAGATGATCAGCAGGCAGTCCTTCGCAAGCAGGCAGCTCTCCAACCCCTTTTCAAGGGCAATTAGGGATGGGCAAGAAAAACTGACACCCGCATCCCCGAGTGGATTTTTTTTTAACAAAAGAAAGAAGATTGCGTTCAAATATAGATGATTAGCACAGGTATCAGCAGGGCAGGAAATTTGCCTTAGTTGGGAGAGGATAGTGGTGCCTAGAAATAAGGGTCACACTCTCAGAATCAAGCCATCTTGGGTGGAGCAGGAGGACCGCCTATTCTGCAAAGGCCATGGAAATTTGGAATTTTCAGCGCTACCCACCCAAAGTGCTGTGGAGTCATTGGCTGTATTCAGCACAGAGATGGATAAATTACTCCACATTAAAAACATGCAGGAGTACAAGGATCTTGCAATGAAACGGTGTTCAAGCAGAAGATCAGCCATGCGCAGTGCAGCAGGTTTGAAGGGCTGAATGGCCTACTCTGGCTCCTACTCACTCTCCTCTAAACCGAATAATTACCGCCTTCTTGTCTGGATCTGCCCCGAGTCTGCTGCAGATCCGAGCGGAGCTTTAATATTAAGTTTCGAATGAGCTCCGATGCAGCTGTCGGCACTGTTCTGTCAGCACGCGCCTCAAGCAAATGGTTTCGCAAGGTTAAAAGAAAAATGAAGATAGGGTACTTCCCATTTCCACCTCGTCTCGGGCCTTTTGATCATGGTCTGGCTTTCTAAAACATCTCCAGTGAAAAGCAATTAACTTTCCACGCCTGTGCTTCACAGCAACTTAATGGGATGGTCCTGGGGAGTGTTGCTGAACAAAGAGACCTTGGAGGGCAGGCTCATAATTCCTTCAAACTGGAGTTGCAGGTAGACAGGGTAGTGAAGGCGGTCTTTGGTATGCTCACATTTATTGGTCAGTGCACTGAGTGTAGGAGTTGGGAGGTCTTGTTGTACAGGGCATTGGTTAGGGTCACTTTTAGAGTACACCATTCAATTCCGACCTCTGTGCTCTCGGTTCTTGTGAAACTTGATTTACAGAAAAGATTTACAAATAAGTTACCAGGGGTGGAGGGTTTGAGCAAAAGGGAGAGGCTGTTTTCTCTGGAGCATGGGAGGCTGAAGGGTGACCTTACAGAGGTTTGTAAAATCATGAAGGAGATGGATAAGGTGAATAGCTGACGTCTTTTATCCCCAGGATAGGGGAGTCCAAAACTAGAGGGCAAAGGTTTAAGAGGGCATAGGCTTTAAGAAGGGAAAGATTTTAAAGGGGCCTTAGGGGTAACTTTTTCACACAGAGGGTGGTGCGTGTATGGAATGAAGAGGTGGTGGAGGCTGGTACAATGACAATATTTAAAAGTCATCTGCATGAGGGTATGAATAGAGGGATGTGGGCCAAATGTTGACAAATAGGGCTGGATTAATTTAGGAAATTTGGTCGTTTGGGGCAAGATGGGCCGAAGGGTCTGCTTCCGTGCTGTAAACTCTATGACTGTGTGTGTGGGGAGCGGCGGCAAAGCCCTGGAATTTTCCGTTTTTCCAATTGCCCTCAGAAATGTACAGGTTGGGCTGCCCACGTGAACTGCTGCAAAGCACGCAGTGCAGGAGGACCCCGACCCTGTTAAGAGGCGAGTGCCAGGATGATGATCCGCCAACAGGGAAGGGAGGTGAAGTGTCAAGTCAGGAGGGTGCCTTCTCGATGGCGCCGAGATTGGCTTTGGGAGGTCAGTGAGCGACTCAATTACACAGGGAATCGGGAAGCTGGAATTCTTATTGATCAGTGGTGGGCACTGATGGAGCGGGATGGCTGTCATTTTAAGTGTTTTCAACATCATGGTTGCCTGGCTGGCAAGGTGGCTCAGTGGGTAAGTGCTGCTGCCTCACAGCGCCAGGGACCCAGGTTCGATTCCCACCCTCAGGGTGACTGTCCGCGTGGAGTTTGCGCATTCTCCCCGTGTCTGTGCAGGTTTGCTCCGTGTTCCTCCCACAGTCACAAAGACATGTGGGTTAGGTGGATCGGCCGTGGGGAATTATTCACCGTGTCCAAGGATGTGCAGGCTGGATGGATTAGCCATGGGAAATGCAGGGTTAGAGGGAAAAAGTTGGGGGAGGTTTGTGTGTGGAGCAGATGGGCCGAATGGCCTGCTTCCGCACTGTGGGGATGCTAGAAGGTCTTGGATTCAAACTGCCTGCGCTTTTAATCAAAGAGTGTGGTCTGGTGTCCCCATGCAGTATCAAGGGCGTGGGGAAGCGTGCTGACTTTTGGGTCAGATGTTGAAATGAAATGCTAGATCGATACAATTCCAAAGCCACTGTTTTGTGTGGCAAACGAGTTCCCTGCTCTCCTGGGCGATGTTTACCCACCCTGAGCAATATCCCTAGCGGCAGACTCTGCTGTCTCTGGGAGCCTTCTGTTCACAAATGAACATCAAAAAAAATCAGACAGTACAGACGGGGCCCTCAGCCCATCAAGTCTACATTGTCACAACTACACTCTTACATCCACCAGTCCCACTTGCCCGCACACTAGGCCCATTGCCTTGAATGTTAGTGTACTTCAAGTGCTCATCCCAGTACCTTTTACACGTTGTGTGAGGTTGCCCCACCCAACTATTCTTCCAGGCAGTGTGTTCCAGACCCCCACCACTCTCTGGTCAAAAACATTCTTCCTCATTCAATTCCATGAGCTGTCCACTCAGTCCATTTCTTTGTCTGTTTTGTGCTTCTCCCACCCCCATTCTTTGTCCTTCTCAGCGACGTCCTGAACTCCCGGCCTCAGCCCAGGCCTGGTGAGGTGCCCACTCGACTCAGTGCGCCATTCTCCCGGGCCGGAGTGGCAGCATATCGGCCTGGACAGGCCTCAGCATGGCCTTTCAGCGTCAAGGCGATTGCAGAGCTGTCTCCCGGCCTCGAGGTGAAGACTTGCATGGGGTGGAGTCGGGGCCCGACGCGGGTTGGAGTCTAGGCGCGGCCAGGTCTGGAAGTGAGGTTCAGCACAGTCAGGAGTCAGGGCCCGGCGGGGCCTGGAGACTAGGTCCCGGTGCAGACTGGAGTCAGGGCCCGGCATAGCCTGGAGACTAGGTACCAGTGCAGACTGGAGTCTGGGCCCGGCGTGGCCTGGAGACTAGGTACCAGTGCAGACAGGAGTCTGGGCCCGGCGTGGCCTGGAGACTAGGTACCAGTGCAGACTGGAGTCTGCGCCCAGCGTGGCCTGGAGGCTAGGCACCAGTGCAGACTGGAGTCAGAACGCGGCGTGGCCTGGAGACTAGGTACCAGTACAGACTGGAGTCTGGGCCCGGCGTGGCCTGGAGACTAGGTACCAGTGCAGACAGGAGTCTGGGCCCGGCGTGGCCTGGAGACTAGGTACCAGTGCAGACTGGAGTCTGCGCCCAGCGTGGCCTGGAGGCTAGGTACCAGTGCAGACTGGAGTCAGAACGCGGCGTGGCCTGGAGACTAGGTACCAGTACAGACTGGAGTCTGGGCCCAGCGTGGCCTGGAGGCTAGGTACCAGTACAGACTGGAGTCTGGGCCTGCCGTGGCCTGGAGACTAGGTACCAGTGCAGACTGGAGTCAGGGCCCGGTGCAGACTGGAGTCTACATGCCAGTGAGAAGTCAGTTGGAATGACTATTGGGCTGAACTTTTTTATTTCTGTTTATTTTTTGCTCCCCCAAGAACTTGTCCTGTAGAATCCCGTATGCAGGTACCTTTTACCTCAGATGGCACCATAAGTGTCACTGTATTCGTCTGAGTGCGCGACAACGAAGCTAAATCCAGTCAAATCCCCTCTCAACCTTTCAATTTAAAATGACACCCCATTTACATTGTTGGCCCATTAGCGAAGGATAAGAGCTGTTTTCCATCCAACCTGCCTATGCTCCTGCACACCTCCGACAGGTTCCTCTGTCAACCTTCTCCGCAAACCACTCCATTGGCTGTGACGCACTCGCGGGGCACATCCTGAGGCGAGGGTCGGGCGCCGTACAAATGCAGGGCCATTTTCCTTCCTCCGATAGTGGCGCAGCACGAAAACTTTGCCCGTCTCGCTAGGCAGACGTTTACAGATGAATCTCCAGCGGGGCATTCCTGCAGGACGACGTTCCCGGGTTTCTAAAGGCACGTTTCAGAATTCAAACCCCACTAGGCAATTTCCTTCGAAGATTCCGAGAGTCCCCGCAAGGAAGCAGGGGTGAATGAAACCAGGATAATAAAATGTGAGGCTGGATGAACACAGCAGGCCAAGCAGCATCTCAGGAGCACAAAAGCTGACGTTACGGGCCTAGACCCTTCATCAGGGGTGAATGAAACCAGCTCGGGTGTGGGTGTGTGTGGGTTTGTCGGGGTGCTGGCTTGAATTACTGCTTGAAACATCTGAACAGAAGCCATCTGTCCCACTTCTTAGAGCCCCATTCGTACGCGTTTCAAACCATTACAACACCGAGAACACACTGACAGGCAGTGCATTCCAGATGCCAACCACCTCGCTGCGTCAGCAAGTCGTTATCACTTCCTTTGACAATTACTTAAACCTCTGCCCCCTCGTTATCGACCTTCCTGCTAACGGGGAACATTATTTCTCTCCCCCCCCCCTACTTATACTGGAGCCCTCGTGATTTTGAGCACTTCGATCAAATTAACCCTCTTTTGGAGTCACTGCAGACCCTTTGGCCCAACTCGTCCCTGCCAAACTGGTTTCCCAAACTATACTTGTCTCAGTTGCCGCTGTTTGGCCGAAATCCCTCGGAACCTTTCCTATCCATGCACCTGTCCAATGTTTCCAGTTGTACCCACCTCGACCACTTCCTCGTTCCACACACGCACCACCCTCTCTGCCCCTCAGGTCCCTTTTAAAGCTTTCCTCTCTCACCTTAAACCCCCATGCTGTCCAGTTTTGAATTCCCCTACCTCTGGAAAAAGATCTTGGGCCTACACCTTATCTGTGCCCCTCATGATGTTTTTCATTGGCCTCTGTAAGGTCACCCCTCAACCTTCTATGCCCCAATGAAAACAAGTCCCATCCGATCCAGCCTCTCCTTATAGCTCAAACATTCCAGTAAAATCCTCGTAAATCCTTTTTGCACCATTTCCAGTTTAATAACACCCTTCCTGCGGTGGGACAACCAGAATTGTATACAATGCGGCCTTAACCAATGTCTCCTACAGGCCTAACATGATGTCTCAAGTCCTGCCCTCAATACTCTGACCAATGAAGGCAAGCACATGAGGCTACTTTCAAGAAACTATGTACATGCACCCACCCCCCAACTCCTGGTCTCCCTGTTTGACAACACTGCCCAGGACCCTGCCATTAACTGCAAAATTCCTGCTCTGGTTTGCCGTACCAAAATGCAACAGCTCACATTTATCTGAGTTAAACTCCACCTGCCATTCCTTGGCCCACTTGCCCAGCTGTTCCACATCCCATTGTACTCTGGATAACCTTCTTCACTGCCCACTGTACCACTAGCTCTGGCGTCTTCTCTTCTCTAAAGAAAACAGCTCCACGTCCTCTACGTATCTGAGGTTTCTTGTTCTTGGCGCCACCTCTTATGAATATTTTCTGCACCATCTCCAGCACATTGTCCCCAAACAATGGCACCCAGCAAGGGGCCACAGTGCTTCAGTTCAGGCTGAACCTGTCTGCTACTCTGAGTTGAACATAACTTCCTCATATAGTTCAGACTGCAATCAATAATAGATGCTGCATGCCTTATTAACTGTGCCCTCAACCAGTCCTGCTATCTTCAACTACTTACGCGTGTATACACTCAGATCCCTCTGCTCCTGCACCATTTCGCATTGTATCCTTGAGGCTGTCTCTTACTCTCTCTGCATTCTTCCGATCAAAATCAATCACCTCACACTTCTCTGCATTAGATTTTATCTGCCACTTGTCTACACATTCCACAAATTGACTGTTCAACTTTCAACATTATCCACCTCACCGTCCACTATACCTGGCTATATCATAAACTCATGTCCTGTGCGCTCTCCACAGATATATCCCAACGTTGTCTAACCCAACTTTTCTTGACATGGCAGGTCTGATGTATGAAGAGAGACTGGATCAGTCAGCACACTATATTCACTGGGGTTTGGAACAATGCGGTGGGGGGAGGGAGGAAACTCATAGGAACCTGTAAAATTCTAACAGGATCAGACATGGTAAATGCTGGAAGGATGTTCCTTATGACTATGGAGTTCCAAATTGGGAGTGGTGGGGGGGGGGGGCGTGGTGAGGGAAGGGGGAAGACCTTTTGGACTGCAATGAGGAGAAATTTCTTCTAAAACAGCTATGCCCCAAAGCAGAGCGGCATAGTGGCTCAGTGCTTAGCACTGCTGCCTCACAGCACCAGAGACCTGGGTTCAATCCCAGCCTCGGGCGACTGTCTGTGTGGAGTTTGCACATTCTCCCTATGTCTGCTCCAGTTTCCTCTCACAGTCCAGAGATGTGCAGGTTAGGGTGGATTGGCCGTGCTAAATTGCCCTATTGCATCCAGGAATGTGCAGGCTGGGTGGGTGAACCACAGAAAGTGCAGGGATAAGATACAGTTGGGATGCTCTTCAGAGGGGAGATGTGGACCCAATGGGCTGAACGTAAGGAGTCTACAATTCAACATTTTTTCGAGATAGAGTAAGGGAACAAAGAGTTAAATGCAACCAGGGCACCGAGTCAAATGAAACAAAACAGAAATTGCTGGAGAAACTCAACAGGTCTAGAGGTATCTGTGCAGAGAGAACCTTTCTCCAGGAATTTCTGTCTTTGCTCAGATTTCCTGCACCCATAGTTCTTATGTTTATATTATTACTGAGCAGGATGATCATGTTGAATGGCAGAACAGGCTCAAAAGGACCAAATAATGTATTCCCACTCCAATTTTTCTTCATTTTTATGTGATGATTCTCACTGAATTTACTACCCCACTTGAATCTTGCACCCTCATTTATTTAGCGTGGTCAAATCACTGGATTGCCGAACACAAACTGCAGCTGGAAATCTTACACCTGCTCTCCTCGGGACAGACAAGGTCAAGTTGTGATCTAATCAAGATTTCGGAGCTTCGACCGATTGGAGAGAGGAGAAACCATTTCCTCTGGTTGGTCATTGGCAAAATATAGAGATGGGACATGAGATGGATTTTCTTTTTTAGCTCAGAGATATGTCAGGGTCTGGAACGTTCTGGCTCAAAAGGTGCTGAAAGCTGATTCCAAGAATAATTTTAAGAGGGGGTCGGACGGAGTTGGTGGAATGTACAGGGTTATATGAACAAAGAGGGGGTGAGTGGGACCATTTGAGTTGCACTTTCTAAGAGTCACCTGCTTCCCAATTCTGTACGATTCTGTCATTTTATGAAAACGTCGTCTTTTGATTATTAGAGGGGAGCTGGACATATTCTAAAAAAAGACATATTTAATGTGAATGGTTCACAGTACAGCCCGCAGCCAGCAAAATGTTTTATTTTTATTCATTTGCAGAGACATGGGCACGGCTGGCACAGCTTCTGTTTGCCTGTTGCTGCTTGTCTGAGGAAGCAGTGGTGAGAAACCTCCCCAATAATCCTGTCATAAATGTGAGTTTTAAATCACCCCCTGGATCTCCATTGCCGGTCCACCATCTCCAAGGCACAAGGCAGGACGGTGATGGAAAACTCCCCACTTACCTGGATGGCTGAGGCTCCAACAACACTCAAGAAGCTCGACACCATCCAGGAAAGAGCAGACCCCGCTTGGCTGGCACATGAACCACCTTCAACGTTCATTCCCTTCACCGCTCAAGCGCAGCAGCAGCATCGTGCACATTTTACAAAATTAACTCACAAGGCTACTTTCACAGCACCTTCCAAACCCACAAACTCTATCATCTGAAAGGACAAGGACAGCAGATGCTATGGAAGCCCTCAACACCACTGTGTCCCAGTGGGTTAGCACCGCAGGCTCACTGCTGCCAGGGACCCGGGTTCGATTCCACCCTCGGGCAACTGTCTGTGTGGAGTTTGCACATTCTCCCCTCGTCTGCGTGGGTTTGCTCCGGTTTCCTCCCACAGTCCAAAGATTTGCAGAAGGATTGGCCATGTCGCCATAAATTGTGCATAGTGATGGGATACCTAGCTTAGGTGGGTTAGCCATGGGAAATGCAGGGTTATGGGAAGAGAGTAGGAGGAATGGGCCAGTGTGACTTGATGGGCTGAATGGCCTGCTTTCACACTGTAGGGGTATTCTACCTGCAAGGCTTCCCCACCAAGACACACACCACCCAAGACT
This sequence comes from Stegostoma tigrinum, assembly GCF_030684315.1. NCBI lineage: Eukaryota > Metazoa > Chordata > Chondrichthyes > Orectolobiformes > Stegostomatidae > Stegostoma > Stegostoma tigrinum. The sequence continues at coordinate 12,874,916 of NC_081387.1, read as the reverse complement.
TGTAACTACATCCCTGTTCCCTCGGTGGGCAAAAAAATCCTGGATTCCCCTCCCCACCAACACCGTTAGTGTACCTAGAGTCCAAGGACTGCCACGATGCAAGGAGGTGGCTTTACATCTACTTCTCCAGGGCAATTAGGGGATGAGCAACTAATTGTTAAGCAACTCATATATCCTTTGAGTGAATAAACAAAACTAGGAAGTTGAGAGTCAACCGCAGAACTGTTGTGGGTGTGGCATCACCTGTAAACACAGGCTGGGGAAAGACTGTAGATTTCCTTCCTCAGAATGTTTACGGTTACCATTGTTGATGCTACCTTTTAATTTGAGATGGTTTTAATTAAACGAATTTAAATTCCTCAAATTCCACAGTGAGATTCTAACCCATCCTTTCCGATAAATGGCCCAGGCCCCTGTACAATTAATGCTATGCTGCAATTCTCCACTTAAACACGAGGCTCTGTTGGGAGTGAAGGGGGTCGGGGAAGTTGGAAGGAACATTTCCCAAGGCGGTAAACAAAGAAAATCCAAAGCACCGCAGATGTTGGAAATCGAAACTCAATCAGAAATCGCTGAAGAAACTCAGCAGGTCTGGCAGCATCTGTGGAGAGAGAAACCAGAATGAATGTTTTGGGGTCCCAGTGACCCTTTTTCAGAACTTTCCAAGACATTGCTGCCCAATGGCCTGGATCCCATGATTATTTGCAGAGTGGGTTTGAATGGGAGAAGAAAAATGGGTGAGGCACATTATCATGAAAGAGTTAAGGATTGTCGGGGGTTGCGGCAGGGGTGCAGGGGGCACTTGTGGCAGTGTTATCATCTCTATCTCAGAGCCAGGAGGTCCAGGATTGAGTCCTATCTACACTGGAGGCAAGTAGTAATGTCTCTGAACAGACTGATTTAAAGAAAATGTAGGAGTCAAGTGTGGGAAGCATTTCGTGTAACATTGTTAATGATAGGTATCTCATGTAACTCACTGTGCAAGGCGTAACATGTTCTATACAGTGAGGCGGCCAGAAAGAATGGCGAGTTAGACGAATTGGATAACTCTTATTGACTGGCACATGATGGGCTGAATGGCCGCGTTCTGCACAGTATGTTTCTAAGAGGAGGCCATTCAGTCTTTGGAGCACACCTCAGACTATAAAAACATAAGAAATTACGGGAGATAAGCTGACCAGCCCCTTGGGATTGCTTTGGGTTTCAATTAAATTGTGGTTAAAAGGTCTCTCTTAATTTCACTTTCTTGACCTCTTTCCGTTCCCGCAGCAGCATGCAATCCGAAAACCAGCATGCAGTTGTTCAGCCCAAGGATACAACTTCCTTCTGGATGTTCTGAGGTACTGAGCGTTCTGAGGAAAGACGTGTGCATTGTTCCATCTCCTTGGGCCAGCGTTAAAGTGGGTAAATGCAAAGCACGAGAAGGGAATGAGAAGTACATGAATAGGAAATGTTTAGAGGGACATGGGCCAAGCACAGAATGGTGAGACTAGTTTAGTTTGGGAACGTGGCCTGCAATGGACTGGTTGGACCGAAGGGTCTGTTGGTGTGCTGTACGGCTCAATGAATCAGTGTCGGATTGTCTTCATCTTAGGCAGACCCTTGGAATTGAGAAGGATTTGTTTCCAGTTTGGTTCCGAGACGGTTGATATATTCAATTTGCGGACCAGGTGATGCACCCAGTCTGCTAACATGTTCGGTGCCTTCTAGGACGGACTTCTCCGTTTTGCTCGGCCACAGATTAGGGCAAGTCCACAGAGACATCTGCCCTCTTCAAGAACGCTTTGAGGATCCTCTGAAGTATATCCGCTATCTGCATTTAGACTGGAGCAGTTGGGAGACTGGTGCCAGGCAATGTGGGACCAGATGAGCCAAGGAGTGGCAGGTGGAGTTTCATTCAGATACATGTGAAGTGTTGCATTTTGGAAAGGCAGACCAGGGCAGGACTTATACACTTAATGGTAAGGAATGTTGCTGAACACAGAGACCTTGGAGTGCAGGTTCAAGGCTCCTTGAAAGTGGAGTCACAGGTAGACTGGGAAGAAAGTGTTTCGTATGTTTACCTTTATTGGCCAGTGCATTGAGTATAGGAGTTGGGAGTTAATGTTGAGCTGTACAGGACATTGGGGAGGCCACTTTTGGAATATTGCATTCAATTCTAAACTCCCTGCTATAGGAAAGATATTCTGAAACTTGAAAGGATTCACAAGGATGTTGCCAGGGTTGGAGGGTTTGAACTACAGGGAGAGGCTGAATAGGCTGGGGATATTTTCCTTGGAGCATCAGATACTGAAGGGGAACCCTACAGAAGTCTATAAAATCGTGACGGACATGGTTAGGGTGAGGCCTTTTCCCCAGGGTAGGGGAGTCCAAAACTAGAGGGCAGAGGTTTAAGGTGAGAGGGGAAAGATTTCAAAGGGACCTGAGGGGCAACTTTTTCACGCAGAGGGTGGTGTGTGTATGTAGCAAGCTGCCAGAGGAAGTGGTGGAGGCTGGTACAATTACAACATTTAAAAGGCGTCTGGATGGGCACGTGAATAGGAAAGGTTTGGAGGGATATGGGTCAGATGCTGACAAATGGGAAAAGATTAATTTAGGATATCTGGCCAGCATGGAGGAGTTGGTCTGCTTCCATACTGTACATCTCTATGACCATAAAACATAAGACATAAGACATATGGGGGTTGGTTAGTTCAGTGAGACGGCTTGTGATACAGAGTGACACTAACAAAGTGGGTTCAATTCCTGATATTGGCTAAAGTTACCGTGACACTCCCCCCTCCTTGCCCTCACTGTGGGCACAGTGACCCTCAGTTCAAACCACCCATTCTTTCATAAGAGATTGGGACTGCAGGAACTTTACTTTTACTCAAGACATCAGGGCAGAAGTAGGCCATTCGGCCGGTTGAGCGTGCGCCTGCTCCTCTACGAGACCATGGCTGATAAGTGTCAACTCCACTTTCCTGCCTTTTCCCCATAATCCTCACTGATGAAAAATCTATGTCTGCCTTGAACATACTCAACGACCCAGTCTTGACAGGACTGCACGGTAGAAAATTCCACAGATTCATCACCTTCAGAAGAAATTCCTCCTCATCTCCATCTTAAACATGCGACCCCTTATTCTGACATGATGCCCATGGCACAAGACTCAAGGGAAGCAAGATTTTCACATCTGCCCCCGTCAAGCTCTTTATGAATCTTAGATAATAAAGTGTGAGGCTGGATGAACACAGCAGGCCAAGCAGCATCCCAGGAGCACAAAAGCTGACGTTTCGGGCCTGGACCCTTCATTTTGGGATGCTGCTTGGCCTGCTGTGTTCATCCAGCCTCACATTTTATTATCTTGGATTCTCCAGCATCTGCAGTTCCTACTATCACTCTTTATGAATCTTGTAGGTGTATGCACAGTCTGGATTTGTAGTGATTATCAGGCCTACAGTTATCTGCGCAAAACAGGCAATGCTTTTTAAAAACCATTCTACTAAACTCCTAGATTCCTAGGGACATCTTTGTAGCCTCTTGAAACCATGTGGCTCGAGATCGCTACCTTGACACAGCCGCAACTCTCAACGCCTCGCCTATGTATGACTGTAATGTGCTACATTCCAGTGTATCAGATAAACTCAGCCGAGATCCCCCATGTCATAGTGCAATGACAAAGCAGCTTTTTGCAATGCTCCCAGCACATGCAGCTCGGCTTTAAAAAGATTAAACCCTTCCTGGGCACTCATGGGGTTAATGGGGCGGAGCTTGGAGGAGGCCGACTGCACAGAGAGTTCGCTGCTGAGACTGGAATCCGACAGACTGGAGACTGCAATCACCTCTCCACCTCTGACACTCTCTGCACTGAGAGCCAGGGAGTGATAACTGGCTGCTTTACATTGGCTCTGACTGAAATCCACCCCTCCTACTCTCCCCCTCTGAATCCCCTTCAGGTTCAGTGTGTGTGAATGTTTAGTAGCTCGCCTACTCAGTTACAACTGATGCCACATGCAGCCCCCAGAGAAGTAGCCGAAATTGACAAGCTGACAATTCTTTCAGGACAGTTGCGATTTCTTGCATTTAATCAGTCCACATACTTCACAGCACTCAGATATCACAACAGGCTTTTGTTTTGCTATTGTTCACAACTTGTCATTGCCCCATCCCGAGATGCCCTTGAGAGGGTTTTGGTGAGCTGCCTTCTTGAACCCTTGCACACCTAGAATACTGTCAGGGAGGGAGCTTCAAGATTTTGATTCAGCTACATGCAGAGGAGGTTTATTCCAAGAAAAGCTGAAAGAACTGCCGATGCTGTAAGTCAGAAACAAAAACAGAAATTGCTGGGAAAGCAGGCTCCTGAGGAAGGAACACTCGACCCGAAACGTTAACTCGGATTAATCTGCACAGATGCTGCCAGACCTGCTGAGCTTTTCCAGCAATCTCAGTTTTAGTGTGTGGTTTATTCCGAGTCAGGTTGGGTGTGCCGTCGGGATGGGAAGTTTCAGGTTGTGGTGTTCTCAAGCACTTACTGCCTTTGTCCCTCCAGGTGGTATAATTTGGGAGTTTCAAAAGGTATTGTTGAAAAAATTTTGGTGAGTTTCTGCAGCGCATCTTGTAGATGGTACACACGGCTACTACTGAGTGTCGGTGATGGAGGGAGGGGATGCTTGTGGATGCAGTGCCAATCAAGCGGCTGCTTTATCCTGGATGGTGTCAAGCTTCTTGAGTGTTGTTGGGGCTGCCCCCATCCAGGCAAGTGGGGAGTATCCCATCACACTCCTGATTTGTGCCTTGTAGATAGTGGGCAGGCTTTGGAGAGCCAGGAGGTGAGTTACTCACTACAGTATTCCTAGCTTCTGGCCTGCTCTTGTAGCCACTGTGTTTATGGGGGATGGTTAAGTGTAGCTGGCTTCAAAAGTGACCAGTTCGCACACATACGCTGTGGCTGTCACAACTGAAAGTGATTTGCAAACAGTCAATAAAGTGCAGTCGCTGTCATATTATGGAAAAGCTATTCAGAGCAAGAAGGTGTTGGAGGCACTGACCTACAGTGTGAAGGCAGGCAATTCGGCCCATCAAGTCTGCATCGCCCTTCCGAAGAGCAAACCATCCCCACCACCCGACCCCTGTAACCCTGCTTTTAATGCAGCCAATCCACCCTAACCTGCACATGTTTGGGCCGTGGGAGGAAACCGGAGCACCCAGAGGAAGCCCACGCAGTCACGGGGAGAATGTGCGAACTCCACACAGGTGGTCGCCCGAAGGTGGAAATGAACCCGGGTCCCTGGCACTGTGCAAAGCTGATTCTACATTTGCCCCGTCGGTGTCTGCCCTCCCAGGCCCCCTTCCATAGGCTGGTTAATAAAGCCTACAGAATAATCTTGACACAGCTGAACAGGAAGGAAGGTGGATGTGGGAGAGGTGCAGTGAGCGAGGGATGGGAAAGGCTGTGAATAGTACACACAACGTAGGACCACTCTTGGCTCCGAGGAGAACATTTTTCACACGTTCCACGTGCGTATTGCCGTATAAATGTGATACACGAGGAGAGCAGGAACAATATGCAGGTAGGGCGAGTTGAAGTGGGTTGGGAGCAGGTTTAGACACAGCAGCTGAGTCACGTACAAAATAGAGGACACAATTCCAAGGCAATACAGGAGCAGAGAGTATTTGTACATAAATATTGAACACCGCACTTGATAAGCTGGTTAATAAAGCCTACAGAATAATCAATAGGTGGTGTAAACTGCAAACGCAGTGTTGTTTCTGAGCAAACTACATACAAATATATGACCAATCAGCTCATTACAATGGGTTTAACGCCTGTTCAAAGTCATAGTTCCAAAGTGATACAGCCATACAGCACAGAAACAGACCCTTCAGTCCAACCAGCCCACACTGAATACAATCCCAAACTAAACTAGTCCCACCTGCCTGCTCCTGGCCCATCTCCCTCTAAACCTTTCCCATTCATGTACATATCCAAATGTCTTTTAAATGCTGTAACTGTACCTGCACCCCCCCCAACTTCCTCTGCAGTTCATTCCGCATACAAATAACCCTCTGTGTTAAAAAAGTTGCCCCCATGTCCTTTTTTTTCAAAAACTCTTTCTCTTCTCACCCTTAGTTTTGAACTCCCCACCCTAGAGAAAAAACCTTTGCGGTTCACCTTATCCAAGATCCTAACGATTTTATAAACCTCAATATTTCAAGATAATGAGAGGCATAGATAGAGTTGATAGCCAGAGACTATTTCCCAGGGCAGAAACGGCTAGCATGAGGGGGTCATAGTTTTAAGCTGGTTGGAGGAAAGTATAGAGGGGATGTCAGAGGCGGGTTCTTTACACAGAGAGTTGTGAGAGCATGGAATGCGTTGCCAGCAGCAGTTGTGGAAGCAAGGTCATTGGGGTCATTTAAGAGACTGCTGGACATGCATATGGTCACAGAAATTTGAGGGTGCATACATGAGGATCAATGGTCGGCACAACATCGTGGGCTGAAGGGCCTGTTCTGTGCTGTACTGTTCTATGTTCTATGTTCTATGTAACATGTTTAAATTTACTGTTGCAACTACTCTGCTTCCTTGCCTAACCCCTGCAACTTTCACCTCCCTTTGGAGGGGCCTGTAGAAAGGCATTGGATTCTTATGTGCAATTCTGAGGGAGAACATGAACGCAGGGGCAGAATAGGTTGTCAAGAATAGTTCCAGGGTGGGGGTTGGGGGGGTTGGTGGGGACTGTGAATAGTTTGGAGAATCTGGGGTGCTGCCCCTTAAGGAGAGGGAAAAAAAGAAGACATTGAGGAGAGGCTTGATTGAAATGTTCTTGTTAAGGCAGGGGTGTCTGGAGAAAATTGCCTAGTGGTGGAAGACCCTAGCAGCAGGAGGCATTGATTTGAGATTAAAATTGTATCAGAGATAGTGGGAACTGCAGATGCTGGAGAATCCGAGATAACAAAGTGTGGAACTGGATGAACACAGCAGGACAAGCAGCATCTTCGGAGCAGGAAAGCATTTGTGCTCCTAAGATGCTGCTTGGCCTGCTGTGTTCATCCAGCTCCACACTTTGTTATCTCACATCCTCCAGCATCTGCAGTTCCCATTATCTCTAGGAAGGGTCTCGTTGTGTGCTGTAAAATTAGTTGGCAGAGGCTGCTTGAATGCTTTACATAGATTAGCAAACACGTGTGGAATTCACTGGAAATCTAACCAAGGACAGTTTAAGTCTGACACAGCAATTAACTGAGTGGTAATCACTGCGCCCCCCCCCCACCCACCCCGCCGCTGTTATGTTGTGATGGCGCTCAACCTGATTTATGCAGACAAGCAGTGGATGTTGTCATTAAGAACAGGATCTGTCTGCTAGCCAGCCCCGTGGGGCTAATAAACTTGCTGCAGGATCTGAGCATGGGAGACAAGGCTGACCCTGCAGTGCAATGTGAAGAGAGCACTGTGCAGTCAGCAGCACTGCACCCCCAGGTGAGATGTTTGCTGCTGCTACAATTGTCAGTAACATGATGCCCACTCACCTGGGGCAGGGACAGGGGCAGGGGAAAAGGGGCAGAGGAAAGGGACAGGGGTAGGGGAAAAGAGCAGTTCTAATAATGCTTGAAAACAAAAAGTCCGACAAATATCCCGCCAGTTTCACTGGCATCACTTTCAATCCCTCTGTAACGGGGTGCACAGTGTGCGCCAGCTGCAAGATGCCCTGCAGCAACACCACCAGGCTCCTTTGGTGGCACCTTCCCAAACCCATCACCATCACCATCTCGAAGTACAGAGATGTGGGTGAAACACCACCTTTCAAGTTCCCCTCCAAGCCACTCGCCTTCCTGATTGGAAATATAAACGTCGTTCCTTCTCTCGGGTCAAAAATCCTAGAACTCACGAGGAAACGGGTCCGTTTGCAAGAAAGACTTGGATTCTGACAGCATTGTTCACAATCATGTCAGATCAGACCTTCTGGAGCAGGAATAGGCCTCGCTGCCTATTAAGGTTGCTCTAATGTTTAGCAAGATCAAGGCAGGTCTGATTATGGCTTCAGCTCCACTTTCTGATGATCCCTTGCATGTACTTCACAGGCAGCGAAGTAGTTCTTTGAAATATATTCACTGTTGCAATACAAGAGGCACAGTAGTGATTCTGTGCACAGCAAGATGCTGCAAACAACCTTGTCATGACTTTTAGAGTCACATGGCTGGTTAAGTCATAAATTCTCAGCAGAAATGGACTTGCTCTTCTTGAGAGGAATAGGATCAGATTTCTCGCCTCCACCCAATGACACCTCAGTTATCATCTCTACCTGAAAAAAAAGGCTCATCTGACAGTGCTCCCTCTGCGCTGACCCTCAGAGAATTTATCAGTTGGCTCAGTCCTGTTGTTCAGTCAGGCACTTGTTATCAGACTGTCAGTTTAGACTGAGCTATGTGAGAGGTAAGGGCTCCTCGAGGGAAATATATGTTAATGTCGAAGGGTGTCAAGCTATTCAGGAGAGCAGCAATAGCCACTGGCCGTTCAAGTAGTATGCTCAGTAACATCCCAAAGCACTTGAGGAGAGTCACCAGATAACATTGGAACCAGTAAGGTAGGGAGATATTGGGATGGATACCAATTGCTGGTTTTATGGAGTATCTCAATAGCAGCAAAGGGCATTGGAGACACAAATGATAGGGGTGGGAGTTTCAGCGATTAAAATGGGAGACGCTTAAGCGGCCGGAGTCGAAGATACATCTCGAAGAGAGAGAGAGGTTAAGTGTGGCAGATAGTGAGGAAGGTGAGACATTGAGCTGATTTGTGAAGCGGCCCTTGTGGGCAGTTTGGAGGTGAACAGGAATTTGAGGTTTGGGGACAGGGGAAAATGAGGCGAGTCTGCAGTTCTCCCTGTCAGTTTTAATCACTTCTCACTGGGAACCGTCTGGTAACTCACCCATTGCTGTGTCTGTGTAGTGGCAGTGGCCTCTTCTACTTAAACAGAGGGTTCATTAGTGGCAGACTGTGATTACAGTCACTGCTAATAAAAGACTATTTTCAACACACGTGTTCCCCTGTGTTTGTGTAGGCACCGCGAATCACAGAGGTCCCCAGACAGCCATGAACTCAGAATACTCTCCTGTCTTGAGATACATGACAATAAAATTACATTTTAATTGTGGGTGTTGGTCCCTGTCTGGGCTTGCGAGACTGTGTGTGTGTGTGTGTGTGTGTGTGTGTGTGTGTTGGGAGGGGGGATGGGGGGGGTGGAATCTCAATGCATTCTCTGTCCTCTCAGTGGCTGCCTTTCTTTACCTGCTTTGTGTTTATTGCCTGTCCCCAACTGCCCTCGAGGTGGTGGTGGTGGAGGAGGTGGTGGAGAGCTGCGTTCCCGAACCGCTGCGGTCCACCTAAAATGCCATTAGGGAGGAAATTCCAAAAGTGCGTGAGGGCAACAGGACAGAGTGAGGAATCCAACGTTACGGCCGAAGGGAAAGTGCACATGGAGCAAGGTCAACACAAAATTAAAACTTGAGAGGTCCATTCCGAAGTTTAATAACAGCAGGGAAGAAGCTGTTCTTGAACCTGTTGGGACATGTATTTAAGCTATTGGACCTTCTGCCTGATGGAAGAGATTATAACGGGGATGGGGAAGAGCTCTCTGATGATGCTGGCTGCCTGCCCAAGGCAGTGAGAAATGTAGATCAAGCCACTGGATGGGGAAGCTGATTTGTGTGATGGACTGGGCAGTGACTGAGAGAAAAGATTTGTTGGAATGGAAACCAGGATTGAGAAATTACACGGAAGGCTTGTTTAGATTTTTCCTTTCGAGAAATGACTGCTAAGATCATTTTAAGCAACAAGGCTGCCTGATGGGTTGTGGATACACAGAAGGTGTCTCCTCTAGTCAGTACTACAACCAAACATCCTAGTTTCTCATTCAATATCTGCATGTCCTGCTGATTTCTGGAGAAATAGTTTAAAATGTTTGAAGTGTGAGCTTTGTGGTCAAGTATAAAACTGGCTCTGAGTCAGAGCTGTTGTGGAACTGACCCCTACTTGTGGATCAGGAGGCCTGGGTTCAAATCCCACCTGCTCCAGAGGTGTGCAATAACACCTTAGAACAGGTCGATTAGGAAAATAACCTCCATTAATATCTTAAGGCAAAATCTTCAATTCCATCCCTGCTCCAGTGCTATCTCATAGCATGCATAAAAAGTTGCAACTAAAAATATTTTTAAACTGGGCTCTGGGAGAGGGATCTCTGTCCTTCTTCCCATAACCACCATTGTAACATGTCGCCCTATGAAGCTGCTCTATACCGCCCCCTTGACCTCTGCGAGAGGATTGCCACTCTCTTCAACAACGTAGAAACTCTGCCTCAGGCCCGCTCCATCATTTAGTACCAGCTCAATGCCCAGAGACATGTTGGTCTTAGAGTGCAAGAAGTTGGTCCTGGTGGTGTGTTGCAAACTGGCATATTCCAAGGTGCAGACCAAGGGCCGAGTATTGCACACGGGAATTGAAATGCTTTTGGACAGAATCCAGGCATCCACTTGCGCGCGAGAGTTTTATTCTAACCAATTAATCTTCTCAAGGAAAGAAGAAATCTCTCCACCCTTCTTGCTTCCCCTCCCCCATGGCCTCTTAATGCATTCACCGTTTAGTTCACTGCAACATTTTTGCCTTGTTACATTTAACTGCTGGGTATTTAGCACCCTTTTAACAGGACCTGATGATATTAACATTGAGAGATATACTGAAGCCTGGAACAGCTGCTGCAGCAGCAGAGGCATACAAATGGAAAAAGGTCATGTTCAGCCATAATTCACCATAGGGCTGAGAACCACAGAATCAATTGGGCTGTTTGGCCTATAAGGCACGTACATTGTGAAAATCAGCAGCGTGTTGATATTGTACTGAGGCACCCCAGAATGCCACTTGCTCGAAGGAGAAACGTTGAAATGGAGAAAGCCTGAAAATGGTTTCGGAATGTGCCTTTCACAAAAATACTTAATCAGATGTACGTATTTTTGCAAAGCAAGGGCTGTGCATTCAGTTCTCCAATCTACATGTTTAAGCATATAAATGCCAGCTGACGTTGGCAGTGGAGGAGAGCTTACACTGTTGCTTTGAGGAGGTATTAATCCAGGACCTGGTCTGCTCTCCCACATAGATGTGGATGCGGGACTCGAAAGATGACCATGTTACATTTACCCGCTCCACCTGAAACTGGTCAAACAGTCAAGCAAGTGAAAGCTGGCTGCGGACTTTCCTGCGTTCAATAGATTTAGATACCGCTTGCAAAATTCACAGGCTTTAAGGCACTGTGGTTGGTCTCGGCTTGTGGAAGGTGCTACGCAAATGCAACTCTTTCAGAGTTTCAATCTCAGAGTCATACAGCACGGAAACAGGCCCTTTGGTCCAACCAGTCTATGCTGAGCTTAATCCCAAACCAAACCAGTCCCACCTGCCTGCTCCTGGGCCATATCCCTCCAAACCTCTCCTATTCATGTACTTATCCAAATATCTTTGAAATGTTGTAACTGCACCCGCGTCGATCACTTGCTCAGGAATTTCATTCCACACACAAACCACTCTCTACGTAAAAAAAATCCCCTCGTCTTTTTTTCTTTATTACTCGAACCTTCCATACCCAGGAATGGGCTCAAACGGGTCATCACACTCTACCTCGGACGAGCCTGAAATTACTGCGTTTTAGGGGCTAACGGGGCTATCGGCGTCTTCCGTTTCATGAAACTTTAATTCGCCTGGTCAGAGACAGACTATTGATCACTGGGGGAAGATGGCTTGGGGGAGGGGGTGTCGGGGAATGGTTCTGCTGTTCGAACAGGGAGCGCTGCGCTTTCTTGTCCGCACTTTACTGACTGGTGCCTCAAGGGGCATTGCAGCAGTGCAGTGGGTAATGGGCACACACTGTCAAGCCAGTCAAAACAAAACACAACAGCACCTTTTAAAAAGCCATCAAACAGCTCACGACCGCAGTGAGAAGATCTTGTATGCTTCAAGCAAGAAGGGTATTATTGAGCTAAGAGAGGGCGCAGCAGAGAATTACCAGGATGTTGCCCGGTATGGAAGGTTTGAGTTAAGGGCAGGCTGGGGCTTTACTTCCCAACCCCCACCTCTGCAGTGTACGAGTTGAGAGGTGATATTATAAGAGGTTGATAAAATCATTGGGGTGGTGGTGAGGTGGGTATAGGTAGGGCCTTTTCTCCAGGATGGAGAATTTCAAAAGTAAAGGGTAATGATTTTAAGACGAGAGAAAGGAGATTTAAAAACAAAGACATGGAGGAGCATTTTTTAAAAAAATACACAGGCGGTGATTCACGCGTGGAATGAACTTCCTGAGGAAGTGGTGGATGTGGATACAGTTACAATGTTTAAATGACATTTGGATAAATACATGAATGGGAAAGGTTTGGAAGGATAATGGGACAGATGCAGGCTGGTGGGACGGGTTTAGATTAGGAGTATGTTCATCATGGATGGGTTGGACTGAAAGATCTGTTTCCACGCTGTACGGCTCTAAGTCATCTCCTGTACTTCTAAACTCCAGCAGATTTAAGCTAACCCTGCCGAACCTTTCTTCATGAAACAACCTGCTCATTCTAAGTATTAGACCGGTAAACTTTCTCTCAACTGCCTCAAACACACGTATGTCCTTCCTGAACTGAAGTGCCCAAGGCTGAGTTCTCCAGATGTGGCCTCACTTGCGCCTTTCTAATTGAAGCATTGCTCCCTATTTCTGCGTCCCTTTTCCCTACTCCCTCTCGCCATTTCCTTCACCTCCTTTCTCCCTCCGTCCCATCACTCTCTCCTCACCACTCCTTTCCCGGTCAGTGTATAGGAGTTGGGATGTCATGCTGCAGCTGTAGGCCACAAGTGATTCGGCCACTTTTGGAATAACGCGTTCGATTCTGGTCTCCCTGCTGGAGAAAGGATGTTGTGAAGCTTGAAAAGGGTTCCGAAAAGATTTACGAGGATGTTGCTGAGGTTGGAGGGATTGAAATACAGGGAGAGGCGGAATAGGCTGGGGCTGTTTTCCCTGAAATTTCAGAGGCCGAGGGGTGGCCTTTTAGAGGTTTATAAAATCGTGGGGGGGGCATGGATAGGATGAACAGGATTTCTCCGGCTCAGGCAGCATTTGCAAAACCCCCGCTACCTTTTGTACTGGCGTCGGAGAGAGGACGAAACAAAAAAAATCAGTTACCAACTGTTATTCCTGATTACTACCAGCACTTGCTGCCACCCAACGCATTTGTAAGTGTGTCAATCACATCCACATACCGTGAAAAGAATTTAAAAATGCCAAAGTGTGACGCACACACACACACAGGCATGGTGGGCTGAAGAGCCTGTTCCTGTGCTGTACTGTTCTATGTTAACCATGATCAACGAGATGGAGAGCTGTCTGCTTAGTCTTGCAGGGCATCTATATTACAAGCATGTGGTTCTCTCACTCGTTTATAGATACAATGTCCAATCACGTAACACTGTCACCAACTTAACTCATCTCAATTGACGCAATTCGGTCTCCTCCACTTCTAATAACTGAAAAACCATCCTAAGTCTGTGACCTCTACCAGCTCGAAGGACAAGGTACATGGGAACACCATCTTCCAAAGTTCCTCCCCAAAGCCACTCACCATCCTGACTTGGGAGTATATCGCTATTCCTTCACTGTCGAAATGGGTCAAAATCCTGGGATTCTCTCTCTGACAGAATTGGGGGTCAACCCACAGCAGGTGGACAGCGAACGGCTCAAGAAGGCAGCTCACCCCGCACCAACTCGTCAAGGGGGTCAGCTGGGGACGGGCAAGAAATGCGAGAAATCCCGAGAATGGCGTTTTTATGAGCACTGTCGGGGGGCTGGGAGCTGAGGCTGCAGATCAGGTTTTATTAAAAGCGAAACCTCAATAGCAGCAAGTCGATACTGGAGATCTGACTGCAGTTCGAGTTTCTTCCTCATTGTCTCGCAAGCAGAAGGTGTAACCGTTTCAAAACAAAGAGCTGTACTGTTCAGAGACGATGTGAAGATGATTTGCAGGGTGGAAATCTGGAACCCCCGAAACTATAAAGCTATTGAGGCTAGGAGTCAATTTTGAAAAGTTCCAACATTAATACCTTTCCCCCATCAGAGGTATCATGGAGCACAGAACCCAGGCAATTGGATGCAGCTTCTTGACACAGATCAGCCACAAGCTAATGGCTGGCAGAACAGGCTCAAAAGGCCAGTGTGACAGACTGCCATCCCTGCATGTTCCATCTCCTGTGTGTTTACTACAGCAACAACGGGTAGTCAGGACTCCAGCCGCCAACGTGAACTGGAGAAGCCGAGCCGGTTTCTCCCCTCCGAGGCGCAGAGACACTTGTCGGAGGCGTGAGGGGTCCGGACGAGTGTAGATCAGGCGAATGCGTAAAAGAAGGCGCGCACTGAGAGTAATTGGCAACGGAGTTTAAGGCGACCGGACGAAAGTGGGTTTTCAGCCGGAAAGTGCCACCCGAGAGTGGGTTACAGGCGAACCGCGTGGGTTCAATTCCTCCACCAACTCAGGTTATCATAAGGACGCTCCGTCAACCTCTCCTTTGGCCATGGTGACTGGCAGGTTAAACCAGGCCCACTCCTCTCTCTCTCTCTCTCTCTCTCTCTCTAATGAGGGGGCAGCTAAATGGTCCCAGAAAAACAAAAAGACAAAGAACAATATAGCACAGGAACAGTCTTCAGCCCTCCAGGCCTGCACCAACACACTTTGCCCTTCCATATTAAAACTGTCTTCACTTACAGGATCCGTATCCCTCTATTCCCTCCCTGTTCGTGCATTTGTCCAGGTGCTTCTTCAATGCAGCCATTATATCTGATAGGGCTATGGCAACCCTATTTTACAGGTAGATTCGATTGAAACATTCCGGAGGTTACCATTGACCAGAAACTCAACTGGACTCACCACACAAACACAATGGGTACCGGAGCAGGTCAGAAGCTGGGAATACTGCGGCGAGTAACTCACCTCCTGACTCCCCAGAGCCTGTCCACTATCTACAGGGCACGAGTCAGGAGTGGGATGGAATACTCCCCACTTGCCTGGATGGGTGCAGCTCCAGCAACACTCATGGAGCTGATTGGCACCACATCCCCTCCCTCCACCACCCACACTCAGTAGCAGCAGTGTGTACTATCTACAAGATGCACTGCAGAAACTCAAAGAACCTCAGACAGCACCTTCCAAACTCACGACCACTTCCATCTGGAAGGGCAAGGGGCAGCAGATACAGGGGAATGCCACCCCCTGCAAGATCCAAGCCACTCACCATCCTGACTTGGAAATATATCGCCGTTCCTTCACTGTCACGGGGTCCAAATCCTGGCATTCCCTCCCTGGGACATTGTGGGCCAACCTACAGCAGGAGATCTGCAGCGGCTCAAGAAGGCAGCTCACCATCACCTTCTCAAGGGCAAGTAGGGACGGGCAATAAGTGCTGAATAAAAACAAAAGGAACAAGACTGTTCCCCGAAAATGAAGAACGTGCAGTATTAAAGAGGGGGGGGGAAAGGCACAAAGTAAACCAGTCATTGGGAAAGTTGGGGCACACACAGCAGAATGGCCTCCCATCGGCTATTCTCCATTCTGTGTCAGCACTTCTGACGTACCGAAGTGTGCAGAGGTGTCTCGCAGGAGCAAACGGGACAACATTTGACACCCAGCCACATTTGGAAGAAACGGGTCTTAAGGGACAGTGTTAAAATCGGAGGGGCCGGGCAAGACCACTGCACTGTTGATGAGAGCGAGTGGAGCTGGTGGACTGAGGATATAAATGTGAACGGGGCTGGATGTAGTCAGGGAAGGCAGAGCTGTTGACAGATTGAGGGAACCTGCACTGGCAGGGATACAGCCCAGTGCCCGGAACAGCCAAGCACTGCATGTTATTGCAGATCCCGGGAGAGCTGGAGCCCAGATTTATGATAGTGCAATCAGAGCATTCAATTCCAATCACCTTCAGCCTTGCTGTGAATGGTGTTCAATCAGCGGCCATTACAAATGCGATCTTGGCCCTCGCAGATGAGCTAATTATTGACTTTCCTTCTCTCTCTCCTGGGAAATAATGTGACGCTTGGAGCAGCCTTGTCCAGTTCGAATCTGGGAGGAACGCGCGCCTCGAGTTAACCCATTCACCACTCAAAGTGTACCCGCAGTCTCATTCGCCCTTTTTAACCCCTTCTTCTCCAAAACCAGTTTCTACAGCTCCTCCACACGACTCAGGTCCAATATTCCAACATACCCTGGTCTCCTGACCCTTGAAGGAATGTCGGCTCTGCTATGAGACCTGCCGAGTTTCTCCAGCAATTTCTGCATTTGCTCCTTGGGCCCAGTACTGCTCTTCTGGGGTGGGGGGGTGGGGGGGGGAAGGTGGGCGCACCGGTGCGGACAGAAGGACAGACTAAAATTAGGCTACGAAAATATCACTGGTGCAGAAGAAGGTCATTCATCCCATCATGTCTGCACCCATTCTATCCCCTTGTGCCAATCTCCCACCTTTCGCCCCCATATCCCTGCACAGATTTGCTATCGGAAGCCCCTCTCAATTGAACCTGCCCCTACCTCACTTCCAGCTAGTGCATTCTACACTCTAGTTACCCTTGTGCAAATTTTCTTTATCCTTACATTATCCTTGCTTTGTTTTGCACATCACTTTAAATCTTGTTTTTTTTAAAAACCAGCCTGAAATAGTTTCTCCCTTCTTACAAATCTATTGGCTACCCCAGCCACTGCTACTCTTTCTCCAAGGATCACAGAAACCCCAGAGTGTGGAAGCAGGCCATTCGGCCCATCCAGTCACTGACCCTCCGACCAGCCTCCCACCCAGACGCACCCCGCCTACCCAAAACCTTGCATTTCCCACGGCTAACCCACCTAGCCCGCACGTAGCTGAACACAACAGGACAATTAGGCGTGGCTAGTCCACTGAACCTGCACATCTTTGGTATGTGGGAGGAAACCCACGCAGACACGGGGAGAATGTGCAAACTCTACACGGACAGTCACCCGAGGGTGGAATCAAACCCTGGTCCCTGGCACTGTGAGGCAGCAGTGCTAACCACTGAGCCACCATGCCACCCCTCCCATTCCATTCTCTCAGTTTCTTTGTCTCCTTTGCTGGTTTAATGATCCAGAACAGTGCTTCTGGGTCAGCCTTTCTCCCCTTTCCAAAAAGGTGCTGTCAAGAGGTATGAGAAGAAAGCAGGAACACGGCAATGAGATGGAAGATCAGTCTCGATGGTACTGAGTGGCAGAGCAGCCTCTCCCTCCTCCTACTAGCGATACCCCTAACCTCACTTCACTGTAGGTGACAGAGCTCCCAACTGAGTTTGAACAGTGTTCCCCACTTATACGGTCTTCTGCACTCAACACCGAGTTCAACCAATTTAGACCAAGAACTCTATCCCCATTTTGATTCTGCTTCAAGAGTCACGTAGAGGCATCCAACATGGAAATGGGCCCTTCGGCCCAGCCCATCCATGCCGACCCATTTTCCTAAACTGAGCTAGTCCCATTTGCCTGTGTTTGGCCCATATCCCTCTAAACCTTTCCCTTCCGTGTACCTGTTAAATTGTACCCACATCCACCACTTCTTCTCTGGCAGTTCATTGCATTTAAGCACCAAAGTCCTGTGTGGGGATAAATTGCCCAGTTACAGACCTCCAGTCTGAAAGAGAACAACACTGCACCACCCTCCTGTCTCCTACAGCCAAGCCAATGGTGTATCCAGTTGGCTAGCTCTCCCTGGATCCCTTGCCCTTCACACTAACAGGAACATGCCGATCCTGAATTCTCATTATAAGATAATAAAGTGTCAAGCTGGATGAACACAGCAGGCCAAGCAGCATCCCAGGAGTACAAAAGCTGACGTTTCAGGCCTAGACCCTTCATCAGAGAGGGGGATGGGGTGAGGGTTCTGGAATAAATAGGGAGAGAGGGGGAGGCGGACTGAAGATGGAGAGAAAAGAAGAGAGGTGGAGAGGAGAGTATAGGTGGGGAGGTAGGAAGGGGATAGGTCAGTCCAGGGAAGACGGACAGGTCAAGGAGGTAGGATGAGGTTAGTAGGTAGGAATAGGAGGTGCGGCTTGGGGTGGGAGGAAGGGATGGGTGAGAGGAAGAACAGGTTAGGGAGGCAGAGACAGGCTGGGCTGGTTTTGGGATGCAGTGGGGGGATGGGATGAGCTGGGCTGGTTGTGTGATGTAGTGGGGGAGGGGACGAACTGGGCTGGTTTTGGGATGCGATGGGGGGAGGGGAGATTTTGAAGCTGGTGAAGTCCACATTGATACCATTGGGCTGCAGGATTCCCAAGTGGAATATGAGTTGCTGTTCCTGCAACCTTCGGGTGGCATCATTGTGGCACTGCAGGAGGCCCATGATGGACATGTCATCTAAAGAATGGGAGGGGGAGTTGAAATGGTTTGCGACTGGGAGGTGCAGTTGTTTATTGCAAACTGTGCGGAGGTGTTCTGAAAAGCTGTCCCCAAGCCTCCACTTAGTTTCCCCAATGTAGAGGAAGCCACACTGGGTACAATGGATACAGTATACCACATTGGCAGATGTGCAGGTGAACCTCTGCTTAATATGGAAAGTCATCTTAGGGCCTGGGATGGGGGTGAGGGAGGAGGTGTGGGGGCAAGTGTAGCACTTCCTGCGGTTGCAGGGGAAGGTGCGGTGTGGTGGTGTTGGAGGGCAGTGTGGAGCGAACAAGGGAGTCACGGAGAGAGTGGTCTCTCCGGAAAGCAGACAAGGGTGGGGATGGAAAAATGTCTTGGCTGGTGGGGTCGGATTGTAGATGGTGGAAGTGTCGGAGGATGATGCGTTGTATCCGGAGGTTGGTGGGGTGGCGTGTGAGAACACAGGGGATCCTCTTTGGGCGGTTGTGGCGGGGGTGGGGTGTGAGGGATGTGTTGCGGGAAATGCGGGAGACGCAGTCAAGGGCGTTCTCGATCACTGTGGGGGGAAAGTTTCCCCTCCCTACCTATCTTCTTTTCTCTCCATCTTCAGTCCACCTCCCCCTCTCTCCCTATTTATTCCAGAACCCTCACCCCATCCCCCTCTCTGATGAAGGGTCTAGGCCCGAAACGTCAGCTTTTGTGCTCCTGAGATGCTGCTGGGCCTGCTGTGTTCATCCAGCTTCACACTTTATTATCTTGGATTCTCCACCATTGGCAGTTCCCATTATCTCTGAATTCTTGTTATCTTGCTTTTAGAAGCCTCCCATTTGCCAGATATCCTGTTTACCTGCAAACAGCCTCCCCCCCCGTCATGTGAAGATCTGATTCTTCTCTTGCAATTGTTTCTGTTGGATACAGCCTTTCATTTGTTCAGACGGATGGCAAAAAATGCTTTGTTGCTTTTCCGTCAGCATTCCCTTTGCCTTGTTACATAAAACCTTTGTCATTTTCTCTCTCCCACCTGCCACCTTCACCCTGACCTTCCCTTCTGTCTCCACCCCTACTGATCCCCCCCCAGCCCCCGCAATCTTCCTGGTGCATTGAACCCACCTCGTTTCTTCAGCTTGTGTGAAGATTCACATTCGACAAAACATTTCCCGTTCTGCAGATGCTGCCAGACCTCCGAGTATTTCAAGCATTTCCCAGGCCATGTGTCTAATTAATTCATGCCAGCCTTTAAGCCATGCACCAATCGCCTCTCACTCTAACCTTCCATTCTTTTCTAGCTTGAGTGCTCATTCAAGTTCCCCTGGAATGCTTTTTGATTACTTGCCTAAACAACTTGTTATGGGAGGGTGCCACATTCTCCCCTATCATTGGGTGAAGCAGTTTCTACTTCATATCCAAGATAACAAGGTGTAGAGCTGGATGAACACAGGTCCAAGGGGTGGGGATGGAGCCAGTAGATTACAAGATTTGCAGTGGGAGCCCTGCTGCTTTGACCTGTGATCCTCTCCACCTATCTTCTCCTCTATCCACCTTCGATCCACCTCCCCATCTCTCCCTATTTATTTCGGAACTCGCTTCCCCACCCCCGCTTTTCTGATGAAGGATCTAGGCCCGAAACGTCAGCCTTCCTGCTCCTCTGATGCTGCTTGGCCTGCTGTGTTTATCCAGCTCTATACCTTGTTATCTCAGATTCTCCAGCATCTGCAGTTCCTATTAATTCTACTTAATATCCTGTTGGGTTTGTTAGTGGCTATCCTAGTTTTGCGTTGACTCAAGTGGAAAGATATCTCCATATTTACCCTGCCAAAACCACCCCCACAATTTCAAGGAAAGAAAGATTTGGCATTGTACAACATTTCCTGTGGATGCCCTTGGGTCAAAATATGAGCTTTCCCTTTCTAATGTCACTCTGGGTGGAGCTTCGGCACATGGGCCACAATAGAGTTAAACATTGTTCTTGGGGATCAAAGGCTATGGGGAGAAAGAGAGAACAGGCTATTGTATTGGATGATCAGACTGAATGGCAAAATAGACTCAAAAGGGCCGAATAGCCCTTTTAGTGGATGAAGAAAATGGCTCACTATCTGCCTTCTCGGGGGAAATTTGTGCTATAAATTCTGGCCAAACCAATGATGCCTTCATCCCACGAGCTACTTTTTAAAAAAAATTCTGTCTCATGTTTTAGCCTTCAAATTACATTTCAAAGTGCACCGTTGGAGCAAAAGGGATTGCAATCTCTCACGTATAACAGTGACAGGTAGATAGGTGATAACATGTTTGCTTTTATTGCTCAGACCATTGAGTATTGGAATTGGGACATGACATTGCAGCTGTACAGGCTATTCTTGGAGCACTGTGTACAGTTCTGCTCTGCTATAGGAAGGATATAATTAAATTGGAAAGGGTGCAGAAAAGATTTACAAGGGTTTAAGTTAGAAAGGAGATGCTGATAGGGAAGAATGCCCTAGCCTGGAACATACGAGGTTGAGGGCTGACCTTACAGCGGTTCATGAAATCATGAGTGGCATAGATAAAATGAAGAGCAAAGGTTGTTTCCCGCAGGTGGGGAGAGTTCAAAACAAGTCTGTGTAGGGTTAGGGTGAGAGGGGAAAGATTTAAAAGGGACCCGAGGTGCAACCTTTTCACTCAGAGTGTGGTTTGCATGTTGAATAAATTGCCAGAGGAAGGTGTAGATGTGGCTACAGTTACACCATTTAAGACATTTGAACTGATACATGAATAGCAAAGATTTGTAGGGGGACATAGGCTAAACACAGGCAAGTGGGACGAGTTTAGTTTGAAAAACCTGGTCAGCACGGACGAGTGGGACCGAAGGGTCTGTTTCTGTGCTGACTTGACTCCAAGTGATCTCAATATTATTGCAATGAGGATTGAGGAATAAATATCTGCTGGATATTGGAGATACACCCCACCCCTTCAAAAGCAAACCTCTCTGGATCTTCTAGAGTTTGCAAGGTCATTTTCTTCCCCCCCTTCCCCCCACCCCTTGAAATGACAGTATTGTAATTCCTTTGACACTGCCACAGCACACAAGCCCAGATGTTCAAGTCCAATTCTTGGAAGTCGGCTTAAACTCTGAACCTGGATGCTTGAAGAAATGCCATCCAACTGAGCCACAGCTGATATTGAAACATAGTGGCCTCACCCCTTAGCCTTCTAGGATCAAAGATGCCCGTCCAATTCAGTCTCTTCCTGCATTTTAAAACATGCTAACATCAGTGCCAAAGTGTAGAGCTGGATGAACACAGCAGGCCAAACAGCATCAGAAAAATTTCATCAGACCCTTTTTTTTGATGAAGGGTCTGGGCCTGAAACATCAGCTTTTGTGCTCCTAAGATGCTGCTCGGCCTGCTGTGTTCATCCAGCCCCACGCTTTGTTATCTCAGATTCTCCAGCATCTGCAGTTCCCATTATCCCTAACATCTGTGCCAAAACAGATTGACACATTCTCCAGGGCTCCTATATCCTTTTAATAATACGGAGCTCAGAACAGCTCACGAGACTCAAGAGTGGTTTAACCATGTGGTTCTGCATCATATAAGTTCAACATACCTCCGCTGTGAAAGCTCACTGTTGCTTAGAGACAAGAGAGACAGACTGCAGCTCCAGGATAATTAAGTGGGTCTAGTTTTCTTTATTCTATTTGTGCCAGTTGCTGTGCTAAGTCTTACTGAGACAGGATCTGTCAGCCACACATTCCTCCTTCAGCACTGCCTTTTGACAGTAAATTTACCCATCAGTGAGAGAGACGTAGAGAGAAGTGGATATTCTAAATCTGTTGCAACTGGGCATTCTTTTTGAACCCTGCATTCGTTGTGATCATAAGATTTGAAAAGGTCAAGACAGTGACAAGAACAACACTTGTGCCAGAGCCATGCTGGCTGCAAAAGGGTTAACTGATGCAGGGCTGTGTTTGGAATTCCCACGAGTGGTGGGAGGTGGTGATCTCAGCGAGGTGAATTTGCATGGTTAACTGGATTCAACAGGGTAGGATAGAGAGAAAATATTTCATCTGCGTGGGCGAGTCCAGAACTAAAAGGCAACGACCTTATAATTAGAGCTGGGCTGTCTACTATGCCAGGAAGTGCCTCCCCTCACCCACAGTGTGAGAGTTCGGGGTGGGGGGGGTGGGGTAGTGGTTGTGTGTGTGGAATATCTTGTTCTTTCTCCCATTGAAAATGCCCACACAGGGATTGAGAGACTGCCTGTGTTTGGCGAGGGGTTAGAAAGGGGGTGGGATGCAGTTTCAGATCAGCCACGACTGGGTGGGACAGTGCAGCAAGTAGGAAGGGCCTGAATGGCCTTTTTGGTTATGCTCCAAGCTCAGGAGTTTGGGAACATATCTGTAACCTGGGGGTAGGCCAGAGTGTAGGGCCTGGCGTAAAACCTCACCAACGTAGGAGTCATGCAGCGTGGAAACAGACCCTTCAGATTGCTGACCACAATCCCAAACTAAACTAGTCCCACCTGCCTTATCCTGGCCCATATCTCTCCAAACCTTTCCTAATCATGAATTTATCTAAATCTCTCAAACACTGTAACTGTGCCTGCATCCACCACTTCCTCAGGAAGTTCACTGAATGCACAAACCACCCTCTTTGTAAAATAATCCTATCTATACCCCTCATGATTTTACAAGAAGTGTTGATAAAGTCACCTCTCAATTCCATTGTCCCAGTGTAAAAAACCACAGCCTATCCAGCCCTTCTTCATAATTAAAGCCTTCTGTACCCAGCAACATGCCGGTAAATCGCTTCGGAACCTTCTCCAGCTTAATGGTAACCTTCCTGTAACTGGGCGACCAGCACTGGAAGCAGTATTCCAGAAGAGGTCTCACCAACCTCCTGTACAACCTCAGCATGACTTCCCAACTCCCATACTCAAAATTACTGAGCAACGAAGGCAAGCTTGCTAAATGCCCTTGTAACCACATGACACAGTGGGCAGCAGACGAGTGTATCTTCCCCCATAACCTTGCAGCTGGCCCTCCTGAACGTGACCCCAGGCAACTGTTTTGGTCTTGATCCTGGCTTTAGAGCCGATGGTGAGGTGGGCGGGATTGGGCTGGAACCCCTCAGTTGTCCTCTCGATACTGTTGAGAATGTGGGCATCGCCGACAACGCAGACTTCTGTCGCCCATTCCAAACTGCCCCTGAACTGAGTGGCCGGTTCAGAGTCAACCCCGTTGCTATGCGCCTGGAGTCACATAGAGGCCAGACTGGGTAAGGTGGCAGATCTCCTTACCTCCCAAAAAGGATTTCAGTCCACCAGACAGATTTTGATGTTTCGAAGAAGCAGAGATAACCAGAGGCAGAATTTCTCTTTGCCACTGTCATTATTTTCACAGTTTTCTTGCCTTTCTTAAACCGAGGGTCGGCAAAGATTTTAGCTTCCCATTTGGGCACAGGAATGGCAACAATTAGAACGCAAGGAATAAGAACTGGAGTAGGTCCTTCAGGTCAGCCTTAAGCCTGCGCTGCCATTCAATGAGGTCTGGACGAATCCTCAACTTCAAAGCTACTTTCCATACCTTTGACCATTTTAAGGATGTGAAAAATATATACTTTTTGAAAATTCATTCACAGGATGAGGGTGTTGTTGGTTAGGCCCAGCCCATCCCTGAGGGCAGTTAAGAGCCATCCATATTGCTGTGGGTCTGGGGTCCCATGTAGGCCAGGCCAGGTCAGGTAAGGATGTTAGTAAACCAGATGGGTTTCTTTTCCCCCCCTGCAATCGATTCATTAAACTCTTAATTTCAGGATTTTTATTGAATTCAAATTCTACTGTCTGCCATGGTGGCATTCGAACTCAGGTCCCCAAATTTTAACCGCGGTCTCTAGGTTAACACTCGAGAGATAATACTGTGAGGCCCAGGGTGTCTGGGTTAATGTTCCAGCGATAATACTGCTCAGCCATCACTTCCCCATCTATCATTCTCAGTCAATAACAGAGACTTCCAAATGCCTGTCACCAAGTCCGAAAAATTTCCTCCTCACCTCAGCCCCGTCTATTATGATCACTGCTCCCTCCTGCAGCCATGGCCTAGTGGGCTGTCATATTTCTGGGTTAATTGTTTCTTTACACAAGCTCTGCGGCAAAGTGAAAACACGGCCACGTGCTGCAGCATTTTATCCTGACTCTCTGCCTGAAGGGGAGGAAAATAAAAAATCAAACAAAACACAGCTGCTTGTGTGTGAAAATCTGTCATGGAGCATTCTCAGCCTGTGTGGGAATTTCAAACCATACTGGAACTTAAGCTTCTGATTTTATGCCGTTTTCCCCCTCACAAAAAAAATGGAATTGCAAGAGGAGGTACACATTCCCCTTCCCACCTGCTGCGGGAGATCTGGGGGCGGGCAGTTTGGCTCTCGGTATCGCAGAACTGATAGGTCCTTTCTGGGCGGCACAGTGGCTCAGTGGTTAGCACTGCAGCCTCACAGTGCCAGGGACCCGGGTTCAATTCTACCCTCGGGCGATTGTCTGTGTGGAGTTTGCACATTCTCCCCTTTGTCTGTGTGGGTTTCCTCCCGGTGCTCCTGTTTCCTCCCACAGTCCAAAGACATGCAGGTTAGGGTGGATTGGCCATGCTAAGTGGTCCCATAGAGTCCAGGGATGTACAGGCCAGGTGGGGTAACCATGGGAATTACAGGGATAGGGAAGGGAAGGGGAGGGGAGGGGAGGGTTTGGGTGGGATGCTTTTTGGAGGGTAGGTGTAGACTCGACGGGCTGAATGGCCTGCTTCTGCACTGTAGGGATTCTAACTGCCTGCCAACCCAACAGCTGTGCATTAACCCGTCCCCTCTCAAGGGAATTCTCCGCTCCTTGCATTCCCATGCCTTTGGGGGCAGTGGAAAATTGAGAACACTGTGCAGTGAATCGTGGAATTAGCCATAGAGGTTGGGGGCGGGGGGTAACCAATGGAAAGCTGGCTGGCCATTTGGATGGAAAGGGGCCCTTTGCTCCTCAAATCGTCTGCACGGTACAGTCTTGCCCAAACGACATTGATCACTCACTCATCGCTCCCTTCCATGCTGCGAGCCTCCCTCCTCCACACTCCTGCTGTAGGTGGTGATGAACATACTGTGCTTCGTTCACTTGGGACAACGCCGCTACCTTTTCAAGAGGCCAAGGAAATTCTGTTTGTCCATAAAGACACGTCCCAATTATCATAGATGCACCATAGAAAGCATCCTATCCGAATGCCTAGGCTGGCAACTGCTCTGCTCAGGTTCCTAAGAAACTACAGAGTTGTGAACACAGCCCAGACCATTGCACAAGTCAACCTCTCATCTATCGACTCCCTCTACACTTTGGAAATGCTGCAGACATCGGAGACCCCGCCCACCCCGGTATAATCTCTTCCAACTTCTTCCATCAGGCAGAAGCATAAAGCAGGTTCAAGAACAGCTTCTTCCTCGCTGTTATCAGACTTCTGAACAGACCTCTCAAACTTTAAATTTAATGTTGGTTCTTAGTCCCTGTGCACCTTTTCTGCGGCCGTAACATTGTATCCCTCTCTCTGTTCTGTTACCCTGATGCAGTTTGCGTGGTGTGATCTGCCTGTACTGCACGCAAAACAAAACTGTTCACTGTAGCTGGGTACATGTGACAGCCATAAGTCAAATCAGATTGGTTCTGAAGGAGCACCGAGTGTGATTGGGGAACGCTACACTTGAGGTTGGCTCCAATTGGCCGTGCATAGGGGCTGATCATTTGTGACCCTACTTTCCCAACCACCATTCTACCCAAACCCCCACCTCCCAATCAACTTTCCGAAACTATTATCTGGAATGAGCAATTGCCTTACATGGAAAGGCTAGGCCTATGGTCCTTCGGAAATTTCAAGGAGTCAGAGGTGACCGAGTCCTTCCCCTGTCTCTCACACCCAATAAAGGACATTTGTTCAGGCACCTGGACCGATTGCCCCTCGATTACACCGGCAATGCCAGCTTCAAGAAGAGGTCTGATGCCCTCCACTATTCCTGAAGGAGTGGCGCCCCAGACGAATATTATTCCTTTACAAGTGAAAAAAAAGGGCTAAATCCCATGTCCAGTTGGCTCAATTCGAGTTGCATCGAGTCTTTTCCCCCCCCGGAGATTTTAGTTGCCACAAAGTCCAGAAACCTAACCCACCTCGTCAGCTACCAACTGTGCCTTCCCACCACAGTGGCTCAGTAGTCAGCACTGCTGCCTCACAGCGCCAGGGGTCCCAGGTTCGATTCCACCCTCTGGCGACTGTCTGTGGGGAGTTTGCACATTCTCCACGTCTGCGTGGGTTCCTCCGGGTGCTCCGCTTTCCTCCCACAATCCAAAGGTATGCAGGTGAGGTGGATTGACCACGCTAAATTGTCCACATGTAGGTTAGGTGGGTTATGGGGTTGGGATGTCAATGTGGACTTGTTGGGCCGAAGGGCCTGTTTCCACACTGTAGGGATTCTATGATCTTCTATCAGTCAGTCATTCTTGGAACATCTTGTCATTGCCTGGATATTCACTGAAACACTGGCACTCCCTGGCACTGGAGCCATCTTTAGATGTCCAATTGTCGCCAAGATAAAAGGTGTTGTCTGTGCGGATTTGTCCCAGATGTGTGATCTAGAGGACGTCATTGCCCCACAGCACCAACAGTGAGCACCACATACTTGCACCTTCTATATTACTTGTGAGTGTCTCTCTCTCTCTGATCCCAAGATGGATAACATCCCACAATAGGGCAGAAAGAGTCAGGTCTCCAGGGCAGTGAGCTGTACCTCACCCCTTGTGAGGGGAGCATCCTTAGGCTACTGCCCCGTGTGCTGATTGACTATTTCCAAGCTGGCATCGCAAGCTGCCCTCGACTTCCTGTTCCCAGGGACCCACTGAGCAAAGGCTCCCTTGGCTTGACTAAAGACTGCTGGTCAACAGCAATAAAGATAAGCCAAGTATCTCTGAGTGAGGGACGGGGAAGTGCAAGAAATGCCAGGCAGGGCAAGGCAATACCATACACGGATAACGTGGGCATCCGTGCAGACTCAGAGTCAGTGGGCACTATGACAACAAGCAAGTTCAGGGTGTGTGTGTGTGTGTGTGTGTGTGTGTGTGTGTGTGTGTGTGTGTGTGTGTGTGTGCGTACGTGCGCGTGCACAGTGTATTTAGTGCAGCATGGACACGAGAGCTACTAGTGCAGCCCCAAAGTGCAGGAACCACCCGCAAGTGAATCGAAACCATGCCACAAAGCTTAAGAGGCTGGCACAGATTAGATACCAATGGATGAGGACATTGGGGGTGCCCCAAAACATTGGCACCCGGTTTCCACCAAGGAAATCATTCGGATCGAGCAGCTAGGTATCTGCTCTGACCTCCTGGCTGGAATTACCCCCCCCGAGGGATGGCTTTGTTGGGTCAGTTTGGTGAACAGGAGACTGAACGAGGCAACAAAAAGAAAAAAGGGATTTAACGAGAGTTAGCCCCCATCAGTTGGCATCCCACTGCTGCCCAGTCAGAATCTCCCCATTCCACTCATGAAAAAGTGTTTAAAAAAAAGGGGCAAAATGATCTCAACATTAAGGTGAGCTCTGCCCACACTTGTCGCTCAGTTCTGTCGCACATAGAACGCAGGGAGCAGTAGGCCATTCAATCTTGTGAGCCTGCTCCCCCATTCATGACTCTCATCCAACTCTGTGGCCTATTCCGGCTTCTCCTCTTCTATTCTTTGATCCCTTTAGCTCCCCAAGTGCTGTATCCAACTCCTTGTTGAAATCTTAATGTTTTGGCCCCAACTGCTTTCTGCAGCCGTGAATTTCACATGCTCCCCACTCTGTGGGTGAAGGCATTTCTCCTGATCTCTTTCCTAAATGGTTTACCCTGAATTCCTTCGACCGGTTGTGGATTCCCCTGGTCATCAGGAACATTCTTCATGCATCTACTCCACCCTGGCCCTTTCACAATTTTTTTTTAAAGTTTCTATGAGGTGCTGCCCCTCCCTCCCAACCTCCCCAAATTCTTCTGGGCCTCAGCAAACGATTCAATGTCTCCTCATAAGCCAGCCCTGTCATCCGAGAAATCAGTCTGCTCAACTTTCGCTCAACTCCTATAGCAAGGATATCCATCCTCAGATAAAGGAGGCGGCCAAAACCACATGCAGTACTCCAGGTGAGGTCTCACTGAGGGCCTGTACAATTGCAGCAAGACATCCCTGCTCCTGTACTGCAATCCTTTCGCCAAGAAACCCAACATACCATTTAGCTTCTTGTCTGCCTGTTGCACCTTCCACACTGAAGGCATTTTGCTGTCACCTGCGAGCCTCCGACCTCATAAGGCTGTGCCCAACACAAATAGCCACTATTCTAATGTCGGAAATTTAAAAGATCCACACACACAGCAACTATGAGACATAGAACAGATCGTCTAGTTTCGCTGTTGCTTGAGGAGCAAACATTTGCTGGGACACCGGGGAGAATCCCCATCAGAATAATGCAAAAGGGTCTTTTAGAGTCATAGGAGATGTACCGCATGGAATCGGACCCTTTGGTCCCTGCCGACCAGATATCCAACATAGTCTAGTCCCATTTGCCAGCATTTGGCACAAAGCCTTCTAAACCCTTCCTATTCATGTACCCATCCAGAAGTCTTTTAAATGTTGTAATTGTACCAGCCTCCACCACTTCCTCTGGCAGCTCATTCCATACACTCACCACCCTCTGCAGGAAAAAGCTGCCCCTTAGATCCCTTTTATATTTTTCCCCTCTCACCTTAAACCTATGCCCTCTGGTTTTGGACTCCCACACCCTGGGGGAAAAATACCTCGGCTATTCACCTTATCCAAGCCCCTTTTATGTAGACTGACAGGGTATGGTTTAATGTCATAGCTGAAAGGTAGCGCCCTCAAACTGATGGATGTTGGCTATTGCCACTCTGACCAAGCTTGACACTTGCCATGACACCGGCCCTGCAGCTCCCCCATCCCAGTTCGACAAGACAACAAAAACGATCCAGTGGTTATAGGAGGAGATAGTGGGAGCTGCAGATGCTGGAGAATCTGAGATAACAAGGTGTAGAGCTGGATGGACACAGCAGGCCCAGCAGCAGCAGGGGAGCAGGAAGGCTGATGTTTCAGGTCTGGACGCATCTTCAGAAATGGTTATAGCAGGTAGGGCAGGGAAGTTGAGTTGAGACCATGATCTTATTGAAACGAGGAAGCTGGCTACAGCACGTTGAATGGCCTACTCCTGCATGTATGTATGTAAGGCAGGAGAAGCACTTGTGACTTGTTGGTCTTCCACTGTAAAGAGTTGACCTCAGCTGAGTATTGCAGACTAGCACAGTCCAGGACTACATGCTGAGGGACTCACTAAAGCTCTGGGGCAGCACAGTGGGGAAAGACCATTATCTGAGGTCCTTCTACCAAAGTACAATGGGGGTCCATCCAGTTATCGGACCGTCCTAGTGCTTCCAATAATATGTAAATACAGTCTCATACAAGTAAGAAATGCCTTTGCTTCGTTTGCTGGTTAGAGTGAAACTCCAATTTCTGTTTGCTTCTCTATATAGTGCTGTACAGAACTGAACTGCTTTAGTGTCTAAAAAGGTATTTTATGAATAACGTTTTTTTTTTAAAAAAAAGAGACTTCTGTCTCCCATAAAGGAGAAAGACTTGGGCTTGGAGAATGGGTAAAACAAAAAGTAGCAGATGGACTACAATACGAGGATGTGTGAAGTTATGCACTAGGTGTAAACTATTTTCTACATGGGGAAAGGCTTTGGAAATCTGAAGGGCAAGGGGATTTGGGAGTCCTGGTTCTGGATTCTCCTCAGATTAATGTGCAGATTCAGTTGGCAGTTAGGAAGGCAAATGCAATGTTGACATTCATTTCCAGAGAGCTAGAATACAAGAGTAAGGACGTACTGCTGAGGCTGTACAAGGCTCTGGTCAGACCGCATCTAGAATATCATGAGCAATTTTGGGCCCTGTACCTAAGGAAGGATGTGCTTGCCTTGGGGACAGTCTAAAGGAGGTTTGCAACAATGATCCTGGGGATGAAGACCTTGTCACAGGAGGAGCAGTTGAGGGCTCTGGATCTGTACTTAGGTGGAGTTCAGAAGGGTGAGGGTGATCCGTTGGAAACTGGCAGAAGACTGACAGGCCTAGATACAGCTGAGAGGATGTTCCCACTGATGTGACAGACTAGGACCCACAGCCATACCTCAGAGGGGTGTACCCAGGGCTCAAGACAAAAGGGCAAGCAGCAAGGCTGACGTTCAGACCTAGCCCTGGGGGAGGCGCTGTGATTGCTTGTGGGAGCACTAACAATGAGGCTCTGACTGTGTGAGAAACATCCAGCAGTCACCACTTCCAAAGTGGGGTGGAAGCTGTTCCTGGCTTGTCCTTTCATTGCCACCGATGAAGTCATCAGCATTTCTCATGGAATCTTGCTGTGCAGGGAATTAAGCTGCTGTATTAGCTGAAAGACAAAGGCAAGGCCCCCCCCTCAAAAGCTGCCCCTCATGGGCTGCAAAGCGCTCCCGAGGTCCATGAAGAGCCTGCTGCAGGGACAGGCAACCCTGTGGGTAGCAGCAGCCAACCGAGGGGCCGAGTGGCCTACTCCTGAGTCGAATTTGGCACCAAGAGGTTGCCCAACTACAGCCTGGCCCAACTGACCTCCTGCTCTCACCCCTCCTGACCCAAGGCCGTGTTGGGAAGATTTGCCAATTCCCAACCCTGTCGGGGGGGGGGGGGGGGGGGGGTGGTGTCGTAGCCCCCTTATGGAGTGTGGGGAGGGGAAATTAACGAGGCCCTTTCCAAAATGCTACCAGGCGGCTCTTTCATAGCAACTCTGAAACAAATATCAATTAAGGACGAGTTAACACTCAAACAAAAGTAAGAATCCCCGCCCTCCAAGAGCACACTGTCAAACATTCAGATTTATAGCCGGCTTTGAGTTGGGGGGCGGGGGGAAGCGGGGCTCGAACCCCGGCACTTAGACAGATTCTTTCCCCCTCCCCCAAACAAAAAGCTTCACATTTGCAGAGACAAGACACTGACCGACCTGGGACTGGGCGGATTGGCTCCGGTGCCGGCCACAAAGGCTTCACCCCACCACTCTCTCTCTCTCTCTCCTTTTCTGTTCAAATCACGGCGATTCCAACTCTCAGCGACAGCTGCCTCCACCTTTAGCGCGTTTCCCCATCTCCGTTGATGCCTGGAACAGGCACGACAGCTGGCACACACGGCCCTTCACTTCCAGGGCGGGTTAACGCCGGGGATAGAGGGAGCCAGGAATCTGTTTTCCAAGCTACAAAGACCAGGGGGATAGCCTTCCAAACGCTTCCAGCAACAGAGAGAAAACTTAAATCACAGGTCTCTGTGCTCCTGGTACTCGGCTGAGCTGCCCATTCCCCTCTTCCGTCTCTTGGGGCAGCGACAACTGGGGACATAAAATAACACTCAGGTGCTGTAAACGAGGAGAAGCAGCTCACTGCCGGCGTCTCTTCGCTTGCATTCGCCCTTTGTCTCTCTCTTTTGAGGCTCAACAAATGTAAACTGCTATGTCAACCCAGTTGCTCCCATGGGCATAGCTAGGAATGGATTAACGCGCTATTTACTACACTCTCCCCTCCCACAAACCCTTCCCTTCTCTCACTCTCCTCCCCAGCCTCATTAAAGGCGCCTCTTGGTTCCATCAATCAGCAGGCGACATTTGAAAACACTGATCTCAATCCACCTAACCCGCATATCGCCCACCACCCGCCCCCTCGCCCATTCCATTCCCTTCCCTTCCCTTCCCTTCACCACTACAGTCAGCCTCTACAACCAGGGGGACACCTAGGAGAACTGACACTGTACCACCTCCCCCTACCTCTCCCGGTGTTAAGAAGGGACTGGAAATAGAACATCCTAAATCCTACCCCCTCCCCCCCCGCCCCATCACTGGTACTTTGGCAACTAAGTGCAAAGCCACCATGAGAGGGAGGGGAGCAAGAGCAGGAGGCCATTCGACTCTTCGCATCCCTGCCGTTACATAGAGTCCCTGCAGCGTGGAAGCAGGCCATTTGGCCCATCAAGTCCTCACCAATCCTCCAAAGAGCATGCCACCCCTACATAACTCACCGCCCCACAATCCCCAAATCCTATCCCTGCAAACTGACATTCACCACAGCTAACCCACCTAGCTCTCAGAGGGAACCCACACAGACCCTGGGAGAATGTGCACGCTCCACGCAGTCACTCAAGGGCAGAATTGTCCTTGGTGCTGTGAGGTACGCCTCTAAATACTGAGCCACCACAGGACCCATCGTCCTGCTCACCCTCTCATCCTCTCTTCAGACGATGCTGATCTGGTTCTTAAAAGCTTCTTTAAGCAAGGTGAGGCCAACATTTGCCCCCATCCCTAACTGCCCCTAAATCTGAATGGCATGCTGGGGCTATTTCAGAGGGCAATTAAAACTGAACCGCTGTAGCTCTGGAGTGACGCTGGCAGATTTCCTTCTCTAAAGGATGTTAGTGAATTAGATGTTTTGCTTTGAAACAGCAATTAACATATATGATTAGGCATTGGATTAGTTTAATGTTGGTTTCAAATTTCACCGTTTGACATGATTAGATTAGATTCCCTACAGCGTGGAAACAGGCCCTTCGGCCCAACAAGTCCACAATGCCCCTTGGAGCATCCCACCCAGGCCCAGACCCATCCCCACTATAACCCACACACCCCTGAACACTCTGGGCAATTTGGCATGGCCAGTCCACCCTAGCCTGCACATCTTTGGACCGTGGGAGGAAACCGGCGCACCCAGAAGAAACCCACGCAGACACAGGGAGAATGTGCAAACTCCGCACAGACAGCTGCCCGAGGCTGGGATCGAACCCGGGTCCCTGGCGCTGTGAGGCTGCAGTGCTAACCACGTGGTGGGAATCGGCTGTATTTGTGTAGTCCATTAGCCTGGAGTTCCATCCCATTGTTATAATCGCTACCCCACTGCATCGTCCAACTTCATTGAGGCCCTCATGTGCTCCCATCCCCATTCGGTGGCTAGCACAGCTGTCTCACAGCACCAGGGGTCCCAGGTTTGATTCCACCCTCGGGTGACTGTCTGTGTGGAGTTTGCACATTCTCCCCGTGTCTGCGTGTGCTCCCTCCACGTGCTCCGGTTTCCTCCCACAGTCCAATGATGTGCACGTTAGGGTGGATCGGTCCATGCTAAATGGTCCTGTAGTGTTCTGGGATGTGTAGATTAAGTGGGTTATATCGGGGTGGGATGCTCTGAGGGTCGGTGTGGATTTGTTGGTATTCTATGATGAACACTCCCATCTACTCTGCCCAGCCTCCCATGTGATTTGGAACGGCTCACTCAGATCTTCACTTAACATTCTCTTCTGTAAGAACAATTAACCAGTCCCTCATTCTCAAACATCATTTCTGCAGCCTCTCCCACGCCTTCACATCCTAAAGGGGTCACCATTCCCCTTTTAGTCCTCTTTCATGAAATCCTCTTTGCCACCTTGTCTCCAGCTTTCCGGGGTTGGTTACTGTTTCTCCAATTCCAGCAGCAGGGTAGTCAGCAATCAGAAGATAGGCAGACGTCCTGGACAAAGTGTTTGAGTGGAGAACAGATGGGCTGAGAAGTGGCAGATGGAGTTTAATTTAGGGTAATATAAGATGTTGCATATTGGAAAGGCAAACCAGGACAGGACTTATACACTTAATGGTAGGTTCCTGGGGAGTGTTGCTGAACAAAGAGACCTTGGACGCTCATGGTTCCCTGAAGGTGGAGTCCCAGGTAGACAGGGTAGTGAAGAAGGCATTTAAAATGCACTTGCCTTTATTAATCAGTGTATTGAGTATAGGAGTTGGGAGGGTCATGTTACGGCTGTACAGGACATTTGTTAGGCCATTATTGGAATATTGTGCTAGAGGAAAGATGTTGTGAAACTTGAAAGGGCACAGAAAAGATTTATAAGAGTGTTGCCAGGGTTGGAGGGTTTGAGCTGTCGGAGGAGGCTGAATAGGCTGGGATTATTTTTGCTGGAGGCTGAGGGGTGACGTTACAGAGGTTTATAAAACCATGAGGGGCATGGATAGGGTGAATAGCCAAGGTCTTTTCCCTGGGTTAAGGAAGTCTGAAACTAGAGGGGATAGGTTTAAGGTGAGAGGGGAAAGATTTAAAAGGGACCTGAGGGGTAACTTTTTCACGCAGAAGGTGGTGCGTGTCTAGAATGAGCTGCCAGAGGAAGTGGTGGAGGCTGGTACAATGGCAACATTTGACTGAATAGGAAGGGTTTGGAGGGACATGGGCCAAATGCTGGCAAATGGGACTAAATTAAGTTAGCATATCTGGTCAGCATGGACGAGTTGGACCGAACGGCCTATTTCTTTGCTGCACGATTCCACGACTCTGTGACAAGAGAACACTTCCACTTCGGCAGCCAGTGGTTGGCGTCCAGAAGGTGTTGCCTTAAAGGGCAGTGGAAGCAGATTGGGTTTGGCAGAAGGACTGTATAAACATTCAACATAACAACAGGGGTAGGCCATTCAATCCATCGATACCACTCTAACCAGTCCCAGCCTATTCTATTAGATGAAGGCTGATCATCTATCATGGCGCCACTTAATGTATTAAAATGCCCCACATTACACTTATACAAATATACACTTTCAAGGCAATTTGAGGTGACCAGATGCGTGGATGAGGGTAGTGCAATGGATATATTTGACAAGGCCTCGCATGGGAGACCTGTCAAGAATGTAAGAGTGCATGGCAATTTATCAAAGTGAATCCAAAATTGGATTAATGCCAGGAAAAGAGAGTTGGATATTTTTGAGATGGGTAAACCTTTGTCCAGTGGCTTTCCACAGGATCTGGTGCTGGGTCCCCTACTGCATGTTATGTACATTAATGATCTAGGTCAGAAATTACACAACACCAGGTTATAGCCCAACAGGTTTACTTGAAAACGCAAGGAGCGAGGCTCCGAAAACTTGTGTTTTCAAATAAACCCATTGGACTATAACCCAATGTCATGTGATTTCTGACCTTGTCTGCCCCAGTCCAACACCAGCATCTCCTCACTATTAATAATCCAGGTACAAATGTTTGATCAGTAAGATTGCAGATAATACAACAATTGTTGGTGTGAAAGAAAGCCTTAGACTGTAGGATATTTGGGTAATCTGGTCAGGCAAACAGCAGCAAATGGAATTTAACACTGAAAGGTGTGGGATAATTCATTTTAGAAAGGATATGGAAACATATGATAAATGGTAGGACCCTAAGATGTACAGAGGAACCTTGGGGCATGTCCATAGATCTGCCCAGCCTGCACATCTTTGGACTGTGGGAGGAAACTCACGCAGACGCAGGGACAACATGCAAATGCAACTCCTGAGGGTGGGGCTGAACCCAGGTCCCCTGGTGCGGTGAGGTGAGGTAGGAGTGCTAACACCGAGCCACCCATAAACTCAATTCACCCCCAGCCAGGGGATGAACCCACAGTCCCTGGTTTAGGGAGGCCAATGACTTATCCATGAGGCCACAGGGGCTGTTTGCAAACATTGACAAAGGTTACACTGCAGTGAGCAGGATTCGAATGGTCGATGAGGGGCGGCAATTACTTTTGTAATTTAGCGCCTTAAAACATTCAGCCGCCAACAGTCTAAGTAGCCATTTTGAGGGATTGAAGCAGTTCAGTGGGCAGCCAGGGAAACTCCCTCTTGGCTTAAAACCAGGTACAGTTAGCGACCAAGTTTGCAAAGAGGAGCCTCAAACTCTTGTGCCCCCCGAGCACTGCTGCTCACTTTCCAGCAGGGGTCAGTGTCAGAGACAGGACGGTCTTGGTGATACTTGTCCCAACGTTGGGCAGAGGGCACTTCGGCCATCCACCCCTGCAACCCACCCACCCCCACCCCTCAACCTCTCACCCCTTACCAATCCCACCCCTACTCCGGCCATTGAAAGAGACTCTTGCCTTCACATAGCCTCACATCGCCGTTGTGCCGCCGGAGACATGGTAGCCAATCTGTGCACAGCCACATCCCGCAGGCACCTGTGAGGTTACAACGCCGTAGCCTTTTCTTTCAACAAACACCAAACTCGCATTGTGCCGGGAGAGCAGGGAGCAATTCCCTGTTCTCTTCCAAAACACGCACCACGGCATTTCAATTATTACCCGCTCAACTGGCACCTGATTCATCACCTTCTCCATTCCCCGGTGACGTACAGCAGTATGTACCCTCCAGCCTTGAATCAACGAGCATTACAATCCTCTTACCTCTCAGGTGGACCGTGCTCCAAGCCAGAAGTAGATCCTATTTCTTCTGGCAAAAGTTCCCAGTTCAATTCTGGCCCCTCATTTGACCTGTCGGCCTGCCCCCAGGCTCATTATTCACTTCAGAGTGAAGGTGAACCTCTGAAGTCTAACCTTGTGCCGACTTTCACATTAACTGGGGTCTGAGATCCTCGTGCCTGCCTCTGCAGCCTATTTATGGAGGAGATGAGCGTTGCTTTTGCGACAGGCTAGGGTCCAATCACCTTAAGGATGTGCATCGGATGTTATCGGCAGCTACCCCGTCTATTTTAAGTTTGCTAATTCTACGTAAGGTGATATCTTCATCTATTTTGACGCACACAATCTTTTTTCTGTTAGCACTGCAACTCCATGTTGCCGGATGTTTATCACAGAATGACATACAGCTACAGGAGGCCATTTGGCCAATCATGTCTCTGACAGCCCATTGAGAGACCTGTGTGCTTATTATCACATCCATGTTCTCCCCCGTAGCCCTGCCCAATTTTGACATTTTCTTAAAAAATATTTACTCAATTCTCTTTTGAAAGTTACCGTCAAATCTGTGAAAAGTGTATCCTGGATCACAATCATCTGCTGCTTAAAATACTTCCGCTCTGTCCATCTCTCAGTCCTTTGAGTATCGAGGTTGGGAAGTCATGTTGAGGTTGTACGGGGCATTGATGAGGCTGCTTCTGGAGTACTGTGTCCAGTTCTGTTCACCCCGTTGTAGGAGATATTATTAAGCTGGAGAGGATTCAGGAAAGATTTACCAGGATGTTGCCAGGAAAGGAGGGTTTGAGCTATAAGGAGACGATGGATAGGCTGGGATGTTTCTCACTAGAGCGCAGAAAGTTGAGGGGTGACCTTATAGGGCTTTACAATACTGTGAGGCGTGTAGATAAGGTGAATGGCAGGTCTCCATACTCGGGGGTTGCCTTTTATCAAGATGACATGACT
The DNA here is from genome assembly GCF_030684315.1 of Stegostoma tigrinum. NCBI lineage: Eukaryota > Metazoa > Chordata > Chondrichthyes > Orectolobiformes > Stegostomatidae > Stegostoma > Stegostoma tigrinum. The sequence goes on along the minus strand of NC_081387.1, from coordinate 12,837,262 downwards.
GTTCTGTAAGAATAGTCTGATGTTTTTAAGCTCTCACAGGGAGATCAAAGTGAGGAAATTGTATTTGACATGTTTAACAAACATTCAGTGAAGATGTGACAAACAGGATGGATAAAGGGAATGCAGTCGATGGAATGTATTTGAATTTCCAAAAGACATTGTGTAAGGCCTCACGTAAAAGATTACCACACAAAGTAAGAAGGTGGAGTGTATCATATATATTTGTGTGGATAGAGGGATTAGCAAACTAGCAGGAAATAGAGATGATGGGAACTGCTGATGCTGGAGAATCCGAGATAACAAAGTGTGGAGCTGGATGAACACAGCAGGCCAAGCAGCATCTGTGCTTTTGTGCTTCTAAGATGCTGCTTGGCCTGCTGTGTTCATCCAGCTTCACACTTTGTTAACAGGAAATAGAGTTTCCCTGATGTGCTATCTTCAACTCGATAAACTAGGCAACACAGTGACACAGTGAACAGTGCTGGGGCTTCACCAGTTAACAATCTATATTAATATTTTAAAACAACAAACTGTATTGTAGCCTATTTCGCTCATAAAAAGTAGGAAAGCAAGTTGTGAGGAGGAGACAGAGGCTGTAAAAGGTTAAGTTAGGTTAAGGATTTGGCAAATGTGTTACAATGTGGGACAATGGGAGGTCGTCCACATTTTTGACAGGGAAATATAAAAAGTAGGATATTGTTTAAATGGAGGCAAAATGTGACAGGCTGCATCACTGAGAGGACTAGGTGTCCTCGGCACATGAAGGTTTAATAATTGCAGGGTGCCTCATTGCCGGAACATTCCAACATGCACCAAGATTTCGCTTGGCAGGTGGTGAGAAGGGCTGCACCCATCAAATCCATCATACACGCCTGGTCTCTGTGCGCCAATGCACACTGCTCTCAAAGCAGCTGCGGTGAGGGTAGACTCTGTGACATATCTCCTGCTGGAATGTGCCTTTGCAAAGAAAGTCTGGAGAGAGATGCAGGGGTTTTTGTTGAGACTCACTCTGTGACGCAGGACTCTGAGCTCTACAGCCCGTTCCCCCAGGACGCACACTGAGATAAACATTGACTGAACCTGGAGGACCATCACCTCGGTGAAAGACGCTCTCTGGTCTGCCCGAAGCTTGTTGGCCTTCCAGGACCAGGAGTTGACCCTGACCGAGTGTTGCAGACTGGCACATTCCAAGGCCCAGGACTACATGCTGAGGGATGCACTAAAGCTCGGGGCAGCTACTGCCAAGGGGCAGTGGGGAAAGACCACCGTCTGAGGCTTTCCTGCTGAAGGTTAATGGGTGGTCAGCTCAGTTATCGGACCCTCCTGAAGCCTCATAATGTAAGTAAACAGTATCCAGCATGAGTAAAAAATGGAACTTTTTGGAACTTTAGGGAAT